>NW_006408620.1:7998304-8020026 GCF_000296735.1 Chrysochloris asiatica | reverse complement strand
AGTTGGTATTGGTTCTTTCCTGGGTTTTGGTGTTTTATAGGGTGTGATTGTAGGTTGGCTGTATGGTAGCAGCTGCTGACTCTTCTTGTGTAATATAGGGAGACAAAGAATCCTCCAAAGGCAGAAGGGGGAGCATATAACAACAAAACAATACCAGCAAAAAACCCCCAAAAAACTAAAAATCAGCAACAACAAAAACAAGACTGATATTGCAGTCTCTATTCACAGAAAAGAGAGAGGAGGGAGAGAAGGAAGAGAAGGAAGAAAAAAATAAAATAATAATAATAAAAAATTATTAAAAAGAAAAAAAAAAAATCTGTAGCCTAATAGGAGCTCTCTTTCCCTCCCTACAGTCCTCTTCTTCTCTTTCCCGGGTTAAAAAATTGAACAAAAAGTAAAAAAGAAAAATTCAAGGCCTGCTTTTGGGCTGAGTATCTGTCAGCCATTTGGTTTTAAGTGGAAACTGTCTCTTTAAACTTCGAGGAGATCTCTGTACATGCGTAGTAGAACCCTCCGAGGGTGGGGCTGGGGTATCCGCTAGCTCAGGCACCCCTATAGTTACCAGAATGGAGGTACGCAGACAGCAAGGGCCCAACGAAAAGATACCAAAAAACAAAACAAAACAAAACAAAAAAACGTCCACACTTCTATCTCTGCAGCTCTGTCAGGTGTCCATGGCTGCTCAAATCCTTTCCCCGCTTGGCCCCACACAAAATGGCGGCTCCTGGAGCAGCTGAGTGTCCCGAACCAGGAAGCAATGGATTTCTTGCTTCTGCTACAAACTCTCCAGCTGTAAGTCTTCCAACTTCTAAATATTCTTTTATATGTGGTTCAGAGTACTGGGACCATCGCCTGAGCCTTCTTGTTGCTGTATTCTGTGTTGTTCCCGGCAGAGCTCGTCACTGCACTTCCACCTGATCCACCATCTTGTTTCCTCCCCAGCTGCTCCTTTGAAACCCTACACAACGTTTCTATGAGTCTGAACTGACTCAATGGCATTTAACAACCACAACAGAGGGTAAGGAAGTGGTTGTGCAGTGATCAAATGCTTGACTGCTAAGGGACAGGTCAGTGTCTAGAATCTACCAACCACCCTGCAGGAGAAACATGTGGCAAGTCTGCTTCCATAAAGGTGACAGCCTTGGAAATCCTATGGGGCAGCTCTGCTCTGGTCTACAGGCTCCAGATGAGGGGAAATCGAATCCACCGTAACGGGTTAAGAGTAAGGGGTTCTGGGCGATGAAAATGATTAATGCACTGGGCTGCGAACTCAAAATGATGGAGATTTGATTCCACCCAGAGGTGACTTGGAAAAAAGGCCAGGCAATCTCCTGACCAAAATCAAACATTGAAAATCCTGTGATGTACATTTCTATTCTGACACACACAGGGTCACCTTGAGTCAGAATTCATTCAGGGACACACATACACACACATACTTGGATGAGGCCCTGGGGAAGTACAGAGAAGCCGGCACCATGTGCCTGCGGCAGTTTTCATGGTGGGCGGGTGCTGAGGGTCTTGAGACTTAGAGCCATTTATGAGTCTGTCATGTTCTTCACCTTCAGGAACTCTTGGCTTCCTGCTCCCATCTAAGCATCAGTGACAAAGTCCTGGCTATTGAAGTTTTGTTTTGTTAGCTAACTACAGTTGGGCGTGGGAGGCAAGGAGCCCTCACCCAGATCCCGGGGAATGGGTGCAGTTGCCGGTGAAGATTGCTAAGTGTAAACAATCAATAATGCAGGCTTCTGAGACCAGAATTTGCTGCATCAGAGAACTGACTGGTCTTCTGAGCAGGTCTGCATGCACGTATACAAACATTCCAGAGCCGCTCAGATGCACGCACGCTTTCAGCTCAGCCCATAATTATTACCTTTGATTTCAAAGTACCCTTGGGAATCACCTTTTCATCTCAAGAGATGTTTCGATATCCTCTTTACGTTTTCAAAGAAAATTCCATTTCCATTTGCTTTAATTAACAAAATGCCCAGGCCATTCTGGTGGAGTTGGATGAAGTGGGCTCGCCAATGAAACCACATGGGGACAAATTCTGATGATGCTTAATTCGTTACTGTCAGGCCTAATGGCTTAACAGCATCCTCCGCACTGAGGTTCTATAATGAGGGTGGTTTTTCTAAAATGAGCTGGGTAGTCGGTGGTGAATGGGAAAACCCAAAAAACCCACTACTGTCTGCCTCATCAAATCCAACTCATAGTGGTCCTATAGGATAGGGTTCCCAGACTGTAAGTCTTGATGGAAGCAGACTGCCACACCAGTCTCCCATTGAGCGACTAGTGGGTTAGAACCATTGACCTTTGGTTGGTAGCTGAGTACCTTTTAATGGACAGCGACATAATTCTTCCAGTGCCAAAGCATACAGCAGCGTTTCTATAGAAAGGGGATGGATGGAAGACGGATCTGCTCTGTAAACCATTACCCAATTCACAAGAAAAAAAGTTTGAAAGGAAGAACTGGAAGGTAGATTTCCTTAGACTGGTGGTAGATGCCTGGCACTTGACAAAGAGAAAATATTCTGAGGCTGAGTCTGGGTTCAGTGAGACCGAATGCCAAGATTGATTAGCAATGTCTGCCCTGGGCAAAGGAGGGGAGGTAATAGTTCACACATACATGTGTCATCTCTAGAGTAGTCAGGTGAGTAGAACAAACACCAGCTGTCCTGGAAGTAAGAAAAAATTAGACTAGTTCCTTCAGATTGCCTATTGTTGTTAAGTGCCATTGAGTTGGTTCCGACCCATAGCAACCCTGTGTAGGGTTTCCGAGGAGTAGCTGGTGAGCTTGAACCACTGACCCTGCAGTTCAGATGGCTTTTCAGTCTGGCATATTAACCCATGGTGCCACACAGTTCATTTGGACTGCCCATTAGTGGAGGAAAACTTTTGATTCAGACCGTGGCAGGCTCCAGAAGAAGCCATTCTATACCTCCTCCACTGTGGCTTAAGAAGATGAGCCAAAAGCATTGTTTAAGAAGTAATGCAAATGAGGTTTCTCAGGCTGAGGAGAGACAAGAGGAAGAAAAGGAAATGTCTCCCTTTGGCACTAGGCAATGACTGGCAGAAAGAGAAGAGCAATTGCTTTCTGGGATCACATCAAGTCTGTGCTGTTCTTTAGAACCATCAACCATTTGGGACCCAAAGGGCAGCAGTTACCCAAGGTTTGAAGTTCAGAAGGGAAATGGGAGACACGGGAGGAAGTGGGGTGAGGCATGTAGTACTGTGGGGAGGGGACTGCAATCAATGAGATGAAACACAATGTGTGTGTATTGTTGAATGGAAAACTGGCCTGCTCTGTAAACCTTCACCCAATTTACAATAAAAGTTTAAAAAATATAAAAGAAGAATGATACTGCTATTTCACTTGGAATTTCCACTTTTCTAGAGATGTGATCCCTGGTGGCACTGTGGGATAAGCATTGGGTTGCTAACTGCAAGGTCAGTGGTTCAAAACCACCGACAGCTATGAGGGAGAACAAGGAGACTGTGGGCTCCCATAAGGGTTTATAGTCTTAGAAATCCTACAGAGGGTTGTTATGAGTCAGAATTATTGCTTCATCTGAATGGGGATCAATTATTGTACTTTGGACTGCAGCTCACTTTTGAGGGTCTCAAGTCATGCAGACTCAAGGGGAATCCAGGTTCCCACTGGTGCCACAGAAGACCTTAGGCAAGCAGGAGCTGGGGTATTGGCAGGTCAAACCTTAGGGCAAAAGGAACAAAGGGAACTTCTATGTAGATGTCTAGGTCTCCAGACTTTTCTTAGAGTGACTCACTGACACTAACAGTGGGGAGACAGGTAGAGAACCCAGGGGGCTCTGGCACTCCTCATTGTTGGGCATCTGTGATAGTAACACATTTACATTGTAGCTCACTGCCACTTCAGTGTGACTGAGGAAGACAGAAAAGAAACGGATGCATCTGAGTTATGATGTTGGAAAGAATACTGAATATTACCATGGGCTGCCAAAAGAATGAATCAGTCTGTCTTGGAAAAAGTACAACCAGAATGCTCCTTAGATGCGAGCATGGCAAGACTTTATCTCACGTACTTTGGACATGCTATCATGGTTGCTATGAGTTGGAACTGACTCCATGGCACCTAACCACCACCACCACCACTCTTATATGGCATCCACTGACAGCGCCCCCTTGTGTAAAAGAGTAGAACTGCCCCAGAGGGTTTCCTAAAATGTCTTCTGTCACTATATACTCATTGTTGGTTGGTTATGTCTTGTGGAATTGGTTCTGACTCACAGCGACCCTGTACAGGGTTTCTGAGGCTGTAAATCTTTACGTGAGCAGAAGGTTTCATCTTTCTCCCGTAGAACAGCTGGTAGTTTAGAACTGCTGACCTTGCGGTTCACACCCCGATTTGTAAACACCACGCTACCAGAGCTCCTTATGTACTCATATATACTCTTATATATCATCCACTCACAGCGCCCCCTGGTGTAACAGAGTAGAACTGCCCCATAGCATTTCCTAGGCTGTTGCCTATCACCAGGTCTTTGTCCCACGAAGTCACTGAGTGGGTTTGAACGACCTTTTGGCTAGAAGTTGAGTGTTTAACCATTGTACCACCAGATATTATCTTATGTCACATAGTGAGATCATACAAATATTTGTCCTTTAGTGACTGTCTTAGGCTGGGTTCTCTAAAGGAGCAAACCCAGTAAAACTTACATCTGAATCTATATATAAAGAGAAGTTTACACTCAGGAAATGGTTCCCAATTGTAGAGGTGAGGTGGGAGAGTCCCAAGTCTGGGTCAGTTGAGCTAAAATCAGCAGGCGGGGGCCTACAGGAGACTCAAGTCCAGGTCAAATGAACCAGGATTGGTGGACGGGCCCAGACAGCAGACAAGCATGTAGGAGTCCCTAGTTCCAGCACAAAGCAGGAGCACAGCGCTGCAGCCGGGGCAGCAGGGTGACAGGGGAAACCAAGGCCTGGGAGGTGACCTGCAGACTCATTGGTATGGAGCACATGAGTAGGTTCAGCAGGAGTGGGTGTCCCGGAACCTCTCAATGCGTGGGTGCACACGCCAGAGTGTGCCTAGTATAACTTCACTTAATGGGCAAGCCCTGAAGGCAGACAAACAACAGAGCAGGCCACTAGGTCAACTATGAAGAACCAGGATTGGAGGATGACCCCAAAGCAAGATCTAGATCCAGTAGAAATCCCAGCAAGCCTTTTTTACAAGTTCATTATATTGGGAGCAGGCCACACCCACAAAGAAGCATTCTTTTAACTGATTGGCTGCTCATAGAGTTAACTACATCTGCTCAGAGCCAATCATCATAGAGCTAACTATGCTTGTATTAGATTACCACATTTCAACTGCCAACCCACTTGGGAATCCTGGCCCAGTCAAGTTGGCACAAACCCTAACTATTACAGTGCCTTTTTTTGCCCAGCATTATGTTTTCAGAGTTCCTCCATGGTGCCGCACTGAGGTACAGCCCATGGTATGAATATGCTACATTTTGCTTATCAGTTGCTTCCACTTTTTGGCTGTAAAAAATGCTGCAGTGAACACTGGTTTTCAGATTCCTCTGTGTGGTGGTTCTTCCTCACTTTGGAATTTAAGCCACAATACAGGTAGTATCCAGATTATGAACAAATTCCATTCCTAAACCTGCCTTTAGGTAGAATTTATATGTAAGTCGGACAATTCAGTACAGTTTGTGTCTAATGTCATTCAGTCAAATGTTTGTTTTCATATACAGTCTGTAGTATACCTTTCTAAGGGAGTGTGGTGGCACTGGATTGCCAACCACAAGGTTGGCTGTTCGAGCCAAACAGCTGCTGTGTGGGAGAAGAATGAGTCTTTCTGTTCCCGCAAAGAAGTACATCCTCAGAAACCCTATACAGGATCACTATGAGTTGGAATTAACTTGAAGGCATTTAACAACCACAACAACATACCTTTCGATGCACAAATCATGAAAGACCCACTTCCAGATACAAAAAAATCATCGTTAACGTAATAATACAGTATTAAAAATAATAATGTTTCAGTACATATCACAAAGTAGCGCAGGCTAATTGTTACAAACCATTGTATGCCCCTCAGTTTTTTAATACAGTAGACTTTACAGGGTTTGGTCCATAAACAAGGGTTACACATCCGTTGGACATTCGTAACCCAGGGCCGAGTTGCTATTGTCGTAAAGTGCTGTCAGCTGAATGAACCTTTTAAAAAAGTTTTTCTGGCTCCTGCCTGGCCATTGATAAAGGACCAAGGCTGTGCCCAGCTGCTACCTCCTGCTTCTCCACTTGTAAGTCGAGAAGGTCTGAAAGTCATTCTCAGAACCAGTTCTCTGCTGGGATTGGGGCGGGGCATGCTAAGATTTCTTGCCCCTTGAGAAGAGATGCCCTGTTAGCTGGCTTCTTGAAGTACATGGACACGCCCAGCCAGGGAGGCCTTTCCCCATGGGCAAATGAGGGAGAAACCAAAGTCAATGTCTGTTTTCTGGCAGCAGCTTTTGCTTTCCTCCCCCCTCTGGGGAAATTAACTCGCTGGCACAGAGATAGGGAAAATAAACAAGTCTAACCTGAAATATGCATTAGAGTTTAGCTATTTTTGGAGGTTCCCAAGATTGAAAATGGCTGAAGGCTGACCGCTTACCACCTGCTCTGAATTAACTTTCTGAGGTTTTATGAGGAAGATGAGGTGCTTGGTGCACATCTGAACACTTGGCTGCTATGGGCAGCAATTTGTTGTTGTTAGTTACCATCAAGTAGACTCTTGATTCATGGCAACTCTCATACACTGGAACAAAACACTTCCCAATCCTGTACCACCTCCTTGATGGGTTACAGACTGGACCATTGGGATCCACAAGGTTTTCAACGGCAGACTAACTCATTTCTTCCTAGTCTGCTTTAGCTGGAAAGAAGATACCTGCTTAGCAACCTTGCAATACATAAGCCTCAACTGACAGAGGAATGGTGGCTAGACATGAGATGCACTGGCCAGGAATTGAACTTGGGTCTCCTGCATGAAAGTCCAGAATTGTACCACCCAGCCACCACTAGCCATCTGGTGAAAGAACTGCAGTCATGCTAACTCTGCTTTTCTGGGTGAGTAGCTCCAAGAAGTGGTAGAGAAGGAAGCTACGAGCACTGAGTTAGGACGTCAAGGTTGCGGGGGGCGGGGGAGCCTTCCCCTCTGAGTGATAGAGTTGGATCCGAAGAAGCCAAAGATCTTGTTTGTCTTCACTTAGCTGTGAGCTTATCAAGGACAGGGTGCAACTGTGACTCCTCTGTGTTCATAGGCCTTAGTACAACACATGGCACACCATAGGTGCTCAATAAATGCTTGTTGAGTAAAAAGGAACGGGGAGAACATGCTCCAAACACTCACTAGTGGCTTGACTCGGAGCTTTCTCATGTAAAGACCCATTTACACACAGGGCCTTAGTTACAGATGGTATCTGTCTTCATTCCCCAGGGCTGCCTAGCCAAATACCACAAGGGAAGGGCTTCAAGGATCCAAACGTTATTTTCTCACAGTTCTGGAGGGTAAAAGGCCAAGTCCAGGTTGATTCCTTCTGTGGACCTCTCCTAGTTTCTGGTGGTTGCTGGTGATCCTTGGTGGGGTTGTCTTTCTGTTAATAGATGCATCTGTTTCCATTATCCCATGGTGTCTTGTCCCCAGTGTGTATCCTGTCCTCAGTGTGTGTCCCTCTGTGTCTCTCTCTTACTCTCCCAAGAAACACCACTTAGAAGGGATTAGGGTTAGGGACCATGCCACTCCAGGGTGACCTCATTCAACTTCACTGAGAACATCTGGAAAGAGAAACCCTATTTCTCTAACTAAGGGCACATTCACAGGAACAGGGGTTAGGATGTCGGTATATCTTTTTTTTTTTGGGGGGGGGACACGATTTAACCCATCATAGTGCCCCCACCCACACATCATCCCAACAGCCACACAGCATCCTGTGCCCAGAAAACCAAGTTGCTACCAACCCATGGTGATGTTATGCATGTCCGTAGAACTGTGCACTGTAAAAATTTCAAGGTTGATTGTTTGGAATTAGATTGACAGACTTTCCTTCCGAAGAGGCTCTGAGTGGACTCGAACCTCCAACCTTTTGGTCAGAAACTGAGTGTGTTAGCCATTTGCCCCAACCAGGGATACACCCAAGAAGAGTGAAAGCAGGGACTCATACAGATGCCTGTACACCAGTGTTCACAGAAGTACTGTTCATCATGACCCAGAGATGGAAACAATCCTAGCGTTCATCAGTAGGTGAATGCACAGCTCCTGTTACTGTGTACTTCCATTTTCCCATGAACGTTCTGAAGTGCCCTTATGCATACAATGGAATATTATTCCATCTGAGAAATGAACCTTGAAAACAAATGAGCTGGATACAAAAGGACAATATACAGAACAGACAAAAAGTGTGGAAGCAAAAAGTCCATGAATGGACACCATGGCGGGGAGAGAGGAGAATGGGGATAGAGTTTCTGTTTGGGGTGATGAAAATGTTTTGGGAATTGATAGTGAGGAAGACTGCAAAACACATGGATATGTGATTCATGCTACTAAACTGTACACTTAGAAATGGTTACAATAGACAGTTGTATGCTGGGTATACATAATGATGAAACTGAAAAATTCTACCGCTCCATCAATCTGAAAATGAGTAACACATGCAACCAAGATGCACTGATGATTACTGGTGATTGGAATGCAAAAGTTGGAAACAAAGAGGAAGGGTTGGTATTTGGAAAATGTAGCTTTGGTGATGGAAATGAAACTGGAGATTGCATGGTAGAATTTTGCAAGACCAATGACTTATTCACTGCGAATATAATTTTTCAGCAACATAAATGGTGCTACGTATGTGGATCTCACCAGATGGCATACACAGGAGTCAAACTGCCTACACCAGTGGGAAGAGAAGATGCAGAAGCTCAGCAATGTCAGTCAAAACAAGGCCAGGGGCCGACTATAGAACAGACCAACAGTTGCTCCTATGAACATTCAGACTGAAGCTAAAGAAAATTAAAACGACTTCATGAGAACCAAAATAAGACCTTCAGTACATCCCACCTGAATTTAGAGACCATCTCAAGAACAGGCTGGCTACATTAGACTCTAGTGACTGAAGACCACAGGAGTTATAGAATGACATCAAGAACATCATACAGGAAGAAAGAAAAAGGTCTTTAAAAAGACAGGAAAGAAAGAAACGACCAAAATAGTTGTCAGAAAAGACTCTGAAACCTCCTCTTGAACATAGAAAAGCTGAAGCGACTGGATGAAATGACAAAGTAAAAGAGCTGAACAGAAAATTTCAAAGGGCAGCTCACAAGGACAAAATCAAGTATTATAATGAAATGTAGAAAGACCTTGAGTTAAAAACCAAAAGGGAATAACATGCTCAGCATTTCTCAAGTCGAAAGACCTGAAGTAAAAATTCAATTCTCAGGTTGCAATACTGCTGGATTCTAAGGGCAAAATACTGAATGACACAGGAAACATCAAAAGCAGATGAAAGGAACACACAGAATCACGGGACCAAAAACAATTGTTCAGTTTCCATAATTTCAAGAGGCACCATATCATCAAGAACCGACGGTATCGAAGGAAGAAGTCCAAGGAGCACTGATGGCATTAGCTAAAAACAAGATGCCAAGAATGGATGGAGTACAAATAGAAATGTTTTGGCTGATGAAGCACTGGAAACGCTCCCTCATCTAGTCCAGAGATTTGGAAGACAGCTTCTACCTGGCCAACTGATTGGAGGAAATCCACATATGTTTCCACTCCAAAGAAAATGACCCGATGGACTGTGCAAGCCATCAAACAATATCATTAATATCATATGCAAGTAAAATTTTTCTGAAGCTAATTCAAAGATGGTTTTAGCAATAAATTGACAAGGAACTGCCAGAAATTCAAGTTGGATTCAGAAGAGGACAGGGAACTAGGGAAATCATTGCCGATGTTAGATGGATCTTAGTTGGAAGCAGAGAATACCAGAAACATTTTTACCTGTGCTTTACTGACTATGTAAAGGAATTCAATTGTGTGGATCAAAACAAACTCTGGATAACATTACGAAGAATGGGTATTCCAGAACACATGACTGTGCTCATGAGGGAACTATCCACCTAAGCAGTTGTTAGACCAGAACAAGGAGACACTGAATGGTTAAAAATTATGAAAGGTGTGTGCCAGGGTTGTATTCCTTCACCATACTTATTCAATCTGTATGCTGAGCAAATAATCTGAGAAAATGGATTATATGAAAAATGTGATATCAGGATTGGAGGAAGACTCATTAACCACCTGAGATATGCAGATGACACAATCTTGCTTGCTGGAAGCGAAGCAGACTTAAAATATTTACTGATGAAGACCAAAGACTACAACCTTTAATATGGATTGCACCTCAATATAAAGAAAACAAAAATCCTCACAATTGGACCAATACATAACATTATGATAAATGGAGGAAAGATTAAAGTTGTCAAAGACTTCATTTTGCTTAGATTCACAATCAGTGTTCGTGGAAGCAGCAGTCAAGAAATCAAACAACGTATTGCATTAGGCAAATCTGCTGCAAGACACATCTTTAAAGTGTTAAATAGCAAGGATGTCAGTTTGAAGACAAATGTACGCCTGACCCAAGACACGGTATTTTCATCTACCTCGTATGCACGTGAAAGTTGGACAATTAATAAGGAAGACAGGAGAAGAATCGATACATTTGAGTAATGGTGTTGGTGAAGAATATTGACAGTCCCACAGACTGCCAGAAGAACCAACGCATCTATCTTGGAAGAAGTACAGTCAGAGTTCTCCTTAGAAGTGAAGATAGACAGATTTTGTCTCTCTACTTTGAACCAGTCCCTGGAGAAGGACATCACACTCGGAAAAGTGGAGGGTCAGTAAAAACAAGGAAGACCCTCAACATGCATTGACACAGTGGCAGCCACAATGGGCTCCAATACAGCAACTGTGAGGATGGCACCGGACTGGGCAGTGTTTCATTTTGTGGTGCTTAAGGCCGTGATGAGCTGAAATCAACTCGAAGGCACCTGACAACAACACCATATGCGTATTTTATCACAATGAATAATAAACACAAGACTATTCTGAGGAAGGGAGCTGATACACTCACTGGTCGGAAGTGAACGTGAATGTGATCAAGAGATGAAATGAAAGCTAGGGTTTCCATCTTCCTCCAAGAGTTCTATGACTGGGGCGTGCCCTGTCTGCTCCTGGAGCCTCAGGCTCCCAATCTTGAAGAGGAGGCCAATGAACGTTTCAGTTGGTGGTCCCCAAGCCCTGGCTGCACAGTTGGAACACCAGGAGATTTCAGAAACACCCTGGGAGCAGCTTGGCTCACTAGTGTGCACATGGCGGCATTATCATCACAGCATCCAAAGGCAGAAACGACAAAGCGCGGTCCATCCACACCATGAAGACTATCCAGCTATGAGGATGCAAGGAATGCTACAAGCTGGAGGAAACATGAAAAGATCCTGTGGAGGGTAAAACTGAATGACCCCACTCATATGAAATATTTAGAATAGGCGAAAGTATAGAGACCAACGCTTGTCAGTGGTTCACCAGGGGTGGGGAAGGGGAGGGGAGCACACTGCTTAGGGGACACTCAGCTTCTGATGGGAAAATCTGGAATATGGTCATGGCTGAAAACACAATAAACCTAACCAAGGTAGCACAGTGGTTACAAGTTGGATGGCTAACCTCAAAGTCAGCAGTTCAAAATAATCAGCTGTTCAGCAAGAGAAAGATGAGTTCCAGTTTTGGGAACCTTATATAAGATTGCTATGAGTTGGAATCAACCATGGAAGAAAGTCCTGGCAATCTGCTTCCATACAGACTACAGCCAAGTAGAGCCTACGAGGCTCTACTCTGTAACACACAGGGTCACCATCGAGGCAGAATCGACTCCACAGCAACTGGATTTTAGTTTCTCCAAAAAAAGATCACCAGGTCTTTCTTCTGGGGGAGTCTGAACCACTAACCTTAGAGTTTACAAATGAGCATGAACCATTTTCGCCACCCAGTAATCTTCTGGCAGATAAAAAGTTAAAAATGCTTTCATATTATGGCTTACATGCATTCTAACTTTGAAAATAGCCGCGCATTCCATTTACATTTAGAACCGCATTCTGCTCCCCTTCTGAGTCTGTGAAGGAGCTCAGTCGTCATCAAGGGCTGTGTGGGAGGAAAGGAACACTGCCTGTTCTGGAGTCTGGGTGATGTAGACAACCCCAATTCTGAGGTATGTCCCAGGCATGTTATGTTTCTGCAGATCTAATAGAAGGCTTTTAACTTGAGTGCAGCAAAATGAATTAGGGAGGGTTGATACATTTCAGGAATTTCCTAGAATTTCTGCATTATAGTGGAATCTGTTTGGACCATTCTAGTGAAGTTTGAAGGTTCTCTATAATATACTGCCAAATAGTCAGCCCTGTTTAAGTGACCCAGAGATGGTACTTCTACTACCTTTAAATTAAAAAAGAATAGGTAATACATGCCCATGGTATAAAATTTACAAGTCTGTACATCCTCAGGCAGTCCCCCCTCCAGATCTATTGTTGCTAGTCATGTCTGGTGTGTCTGTGGTGTCTTGGTGGCACTGTGGACGAACCATTGGCTGTTAACTTCAAGGTTGGTGGTTCAAACCCACAAGTCAGGAGAAGGATGAGGCTGTCTTCTGCCGTAAAGATTTACAGTCTCAGGAATCCTATGTAGGGTTGCTATGAATTGGAATTGACTTGCTGGTAGTGAGTTTGTTTTCCCAGATATAGTCTCTGCACTTACATGCAAATGTCCACATACTCTTCTCCTCTAACCATTTTCCCAGTGTTGGGTGTTGTTGTTGTGTCTCAGAGTCAATTCTGACTCTTAATCGCTCCTACAGGAAACTCCCCCATGAACACAACAACTACAGTCTTTACTGGAGCAGATAACCAGGTCTTTTCTCCCGCTGAGCAGCTGATGGATTTGAACCACTGACTTTTTGGTTAGCAGCCAAGAGCTTAGTCACTGTGCCACTAGGTCTCCTTTTGACCAGTGGTAACTTATTGTATTCATTATTCTGGAACTGGGCGCCTCCATGGCGGTTTTAGCAATCTGTCGAGGACACTGTTCTGTGTTGCGACAAAGAGTTCTGGCTCATTGGATGGCTGCACCATAAACTGACTTAAAAACCGGTTGCTGTTGAGTTGATCTGGACTCATGGTGATCTCATGCATGTCAGAGTAGCACTGGGCTCTGCAGGTTTTCAGTGGCTGGATTTTCAGAAGTAGATTACCGGGCGTTTCTTCTGAGAAGCCTCAGGGTGGTCTGGAGTCTCCCACCTTTAGGTTAGCAACCACACACGATAACTGTTTGCACCACCTATTGCTGTTGTTAAGTGCCATCAAGTCTGTTCTGACTCATAGCGACCCTGAATAGGGTTTCCAAGGAGCAGCTGATGAGTTTGAACCACCGACCTTGTGATTCAGTGCTTTATCCACAGCACCACCCCAGGACTCCATACCACCTAGGGACGCCATAATCTATCAATCAATCACGCACTCAAAGTTTGTAGGTCACCTACACTATTCAAACAATGCTGCTGCAAATATGGTACCAACCATCCCTCCCACAGATTCTACTCCTCAGCTGGGTCTGGGCATCCATTGCAATGGCCACACAGAAGCCAGACAATATCCTCAAAGTTATGGGATCTCTTAGGGACATTACCAGGCTACAGTGTAGGATGAGAGGTGTTCAGGTTACAGTTCTTTGGTCAGAAGAGCCTCTTTTCTGCCGTGTTTGTGGGCAGGCCTCTTTCTGGCCCTTTGGTCTCTGGTCTGCTCTAGCGGTGTTACAAAGCTCTTTACCACTGCTGATAAATGCCCAAAGGGTGCTCCACTCCACCATAATCCTCAGCCAATGGCACTCGCTCCAGCTCTGTGAGTCAGCAAACCTAGCTTCCCAGTGAAGTTCTTGGAGGCATCCCACTCCACAAGTGAGTCTCTGCCTAAAGGCACTCAGCTTTACTCGCTCCGTGGGCTGGGAACCCATCGTTTCGTCTTATGCCCAGACTCTTGGTTCCGCTGCTGCTGATCCTCACAGCTGCTCCTCTTCTGTCACAGCTTTTTGTCCCTGGGTTGAGAAGGTTCAGTGAGTAGGAATTTTGGGATCCACTTCCTGGCTCGTCTCCTCTCTGCTTCTGAGATGGCTGATTTTATGCCCAGCAGGATGGCAAAGTTAACCAGTCACAATTAGTCTTGCCAACAATCCCTCATGACTGTATCATAAAATCCATCAGCATCTTCCCCCACCTTCTCTTACCCACACAAAAAGTCATTCGGTGAGAGTTTACAAAGACGATGGCTAGAAGAAATATTAAAAAATTCACTGCAGCTCATTGCAAGTAAGCAAAAGAGTAAATCTTTAAGGGGAGCAGAAAGCCTCATCTTTCTCCTGTGGATTTGAACTGCCCACCTTGTGGTTAACAGAGCAATGCATAACCCACTACACAACCGCAGCTCCAGTAAAAAAGTATTGCTATAAAATCATAGATGCATTTATTAAACAAACAAAAGTATCAAAATCTGAAGAGACTGTTTCTTGACATATATTCCTTCTAGGTCTGTATGCTTCTGAAGGTGGTGTTTTTATCTTTCTAACTTGTCCCTAAAAAATTCTGCACTCTTTGATTTAAATCACACCAAAATAGCAGTACTGGCTTCCTCTAGGGACTCAAATCAAGTTTCTTTTCAATGTTGTTTGAGTTACGGGAACAGAAAGAAGGTTGAAGGGGCAAGATTGGGCTGTTGGGTGGACAGGGTGAGATTTCCTCCAACGTTCTCATAGGACAGCCCTCGCTGCCCTCAAAGAATAAGTAGATACATTGTTGTGATGGGGGGGAAAATGATCAGTGCAACTTTCTTGGCCTTTTCTTACCCATGCAGTTTTCAACTTTCTCAAAATTTCTTTATAGTAAGCCCTGGTGATTATCCTGTGTCCTTTGAGAAAAGTTTATCAAGATTACCTCTTTGGGATCCCCAAAAGCCTTGTCCTTCTGAGCTGATCTCTCTGCCTTGCTCATCTTTGAGCTCTTCCAGACCTTCCTTACAATGTTTGATTCATTTAAAAAGTGTTGTTTTCTGTAGGGGCAACATTCCCGCAAACTTGTTGCAAAGTTTCAATGATTTGGGAAGATGTTCACTTGAGTCTTATTAAAAATTTGATACTAGCCCTGACCTGAAACCATTTTTTTTTTTAACATGTCACAAAAACACATCCTAAGGAAATGAAGACAAATGGGTCACTGAGAACTTGTCTGCAGAGACATGTTTAAACAGATATTGTTTGGAATAAACCTGTGCATGAATGAACGGGAACCCTAGTAACAAGGCCTTTTGACTAATCCTTGCTGATACCATTTTGCACATGTTGTAACAGGACAGTACTCTCAAGTGGAATTGATGGGTCCCCTAGTAAGTGCATTTCAGATTTTAAAAGGGCGTGCCAAATTGCTTTTCATAGAGGTTTGT
The DNA here is from genome assembly GCF_000296735.1 of Chrysochloris asiatica. NCBI lineage: Eukaryota > Metazoa > Chordata > Mammalia > Afrosoricida > Chrysochloridae > Chrysochloris > Chrysochloris asiatica. The sequence continues at coordinate 8,004,465 of NW_006408620.1, read as the reverse complement.
CAATTAATTTTCCTACCAATAATCATGGGAGTGCTGTTTTCTCATAACCTTGATAGCACAGTTTGTTACCCAGTGTTTTGATTTTTTGCCAGATAGAAGTTGAATGTGATACGAAAGTCAGAACTTGCATTTCTCTTACATTTTCATGTGTATAGGGGCCATTGATATTTTATTTTTAAATGAGAAATTCTTGGCCCATTTTTTTATTGACCTGTTGGTCTTCTCCTACGGAGACAGGCTTTTTTTGTGTTTAGGAAACAACTTTGTCCCCTAGCTTGTCCTCTGCTTTGCATAAATGGTTTCTCCTACTTTTTTGCTGCCTCCTTTGTTTATAGTTTGTGAAAGTGGAAATTACTTACATTGTTTGTTCACATATGTCCTACTTTTATATATGGATTCTGAATTCTGAGTAGTCCGTAACGGCTTGTCTTCATTAAGATTTCATGAAAAAAGACATCTCCCATGCTTTCTCTGAGCATTTTAATGGTTCCATTATTTTATGTTTAAATCTTTGATCCATCTGGAATTTGTTTTGGTGCACGGTGTGAAATAAAGGTTCTGACTTTGTATCTTTCCAGATGGTTTCCCAGTTGCTACCATTGATGTAATCATCTGTCTTCTCCTGACAATCCTGAATGCAACACCATCATAGACTGATGTCGCGTGTGTGGTTGGGTACCTTCTAGAATATTCTACCCTCTACTGTTGAAGTACCTCATTCTCTTTCTGGCAATCTTCAATGCTCTTTGTCCCAAGTCTTCCAACACATGATAAAGAAAGGTTATGTTGGCAGGATTCCAGATGTTTCTGATAGTTCCTATTCAGGACTAAACTCATGCCTGGGATGGTGACTAGTTGGAAAGGGTATGAAGGTTAGGACATTCCTCTCCACTCATCTTGTCTCTTAGGATTCCATGGTTTCAAATGACTACATTGAAGAAACAACGGAGAATGAGTTGACCTCACATATACAGAGGTAGTCGAGGTTGTTAAGTGCCCTCAAGTCAGTTCCCACTCATAATCATCCTGTATAGGGTTTCCAAGGAGCAACTGGTGGGTTTCAGCTGCCAACCTGCGGTTAGCAGTCCACTGTTTGCCCTACAGCGCCACACAAGGACTCCACAGAAGCAATAGATGACAATGATGATTAACAGTGATTGCAAATTGCTAAATGTTTAAATATGCTATTTTGTTTATCAGGCATTTTATCACCATATTACACTGGAGGGAAGTGGAGGTCATAGATCACAGATCACAGATGACTTATGAGCTATGCAAAAGAAAAAAAAAAAGGATTTGGTGGTTCTGTAGGATAAGCATTGGACTGTGAACCACAAGGTCTGCAGTTCGAGTCCACCAGCTGTTCCTCAGAAGCAAGATGAGACTTTCAACTTCCACAAAGATTTGTAGTCTCGGAAACCTTAAACAGGGTCACTATGAGTCGGAACCAACTCGACAGCACTTAACAATGACAATAACCTGGTGTGGCGCTGTAGGATAACGAACTGCAAGGTCAGTGGTTCAAATCTACCCGCTGCTCCTCGGAAACCCTATCCAGGGTTGCAATGAGTCAGAATAGACTCAACGGCACTTAACAACAACAACAACATAACTGATTCAAGTTTTGTTAAAAAGCAAAATGTGTCACTTGGAAAACTAAGGTGAGTCTGAAGCAAGTCATGGTGTTTTTAATTGCTTCCTATATATGGGGAAGCTGGCCAATGAATAAGGAAGATGAAAGAAGAATCGGTGCTTCTGAATTATGGTGCTGACAAGGAATACTAAACATACCACGGGACTGCCTGAAGAATGAACAAATCTGTCTTGGAAGAAGTACAGCCAGAAGACTCTTTAGAAGTGAGGATGGGGATAATTTGTCTCATGTACTTTGAACATGCAATTAGGAGGGGCCAGTCCCTGGAGAAGGACATCATGCTTGGTAAAGTGGAGGGTCAGCAGAAAAGAGGAAGACCCCCAACGAGATGGGTTGACACAGTGCCTGTAGCAATGGACCAACACGTTATAACGAGGATGGTGAGGACGGTGTAGGCCCAGGCCGCATTTCAGTCCATTATGCACCGGACTGCTATGAATGGGAAGCAATTGACGGCACCAGGAGTGCTGGTAGCACAGTGGTTAAGCACTCAGCTACTAGCTGAAAGGTCAGTGGTTTGAACCCACCAGCTGTTCCTGGGGTGGCGTCCTCGTGTGGCACTGTGGGATAAAGCACTGGGCCGCAAGGTCAGTTGGAACCAAAGTCAGGGGTTCAAACTCACCAGTCCCCCCTGTGAAATCCTGTACAGAGCTGCTATAAGTTGGAACCGACTTGACGGCACTTAACAATAACAACAACAACAGCTGCTTCTCGGGAGAAAGATATGACAGTCTGATTTCATAAAAATGGGAAACTCTATGGGGCAGTTCAAGTTTGTCCCCTTAGGTTGCTGTGAGTCAGAACTAGATCAGTGGCACACAACAACAACTACATCACTGTCCAAAGCTAGGACTCTTATCCACTCTCTAATGTGCAATCTCTGCACAATATAGTCAGTGACATCATACTTTGTCCATTAATTTTTTTCCTCCTTTAATTTATCCCATAATCACTTTCGAGCAAAAAAAAAAAGGGGTCTTTGGGAGCAGGCACACTAAAGGAAGTGGTCCAGATGTCACACAATAGGGAGTGGTGAGGACTGTGGACAAATCAAGGCGAAAGTCTGCATCCATCCCCGCCCCAACTCACTGCTTGATGTAGAGGAAGGTGAGTCCACTGCTCCCAGCCTTTGAATTCTCCAGAGAACAAAGACATCTAGATTTCTTATATAAACCTTCCAATATTAAAATGTCAATGAATTACAGAAACAAGCAGTTACATTTTTTAAAACTCAGTGCCTTAATTCAAAAAGTTTCTTAGTAGACAATTCATTCAACAAACAGAGACATGCATTCAACAGGTAGAACTTGGCCATCATTGTTGTTAAGTGCTGTGGAGTCGGTTCCGACTCATAGCCACCCTGTACAGGGTTTCTGAGGCTGTAAATCTTTATGGGAGCAGAAAGCCTCATCTTTCTCCCGTGGGACAGCTGGTAGTTTCGAACTGCTGACCCTGAGGTTCACGGCCCGATCGTAACCACTACGCTACCAGATTGTTAGGTGCCATCAAGTTGGTTCCAACTCATAGCATCCCCTGTACAACAGAACAAAACACTGCCGGGTCCAGCTCCAGCCTCATGATTGTTATCTGTGAGCCCACTGCTGCAGCCACTGTGGCATGGGGGTCTTCCTCTTTTCTGCTGACCGTCCACTTTACCAAGTGTGATGGCCTTCTCCAGGGACTGGTCCCTCCTGGTAACATGTCCAAAGTACTTGAGACAGTTTCGCCATCCTGGCTTATAAGGGGCATTCTGTCGGTACTTCTTCCAAGACAGATTTGTTGGCTCTTTCGGCAGTCCATGGTACTTTCATTCTTCTTCACCATCAACATCATTCTAACCTATCAATTCGACCCCAGTTTTTCTTACTCATTGTTCAGCTTTCACACGCATATGGGGAAATTGAAAAGACCATGATCTGGGTCAGGCATACATTCATTTTCAGTCATAGAAAGGTATGAATTACCCATCCCCTCCAAAACATGAATGAATCTCAAAAACACTACGCTGAGCAGAAAAAACCAGACAGAACCAAATGTGTGTGGCATGCCTCCATCAATATGAAATTCTAGAACAAGCAAAATTAACCGAAGGTGTGGGCAGGGATTGACTGAGAAAAGAATTAATAAGGCCTTTTCAGGGGAGTTAGTAATATTCTATATCTTAAAAGGAGTTTGAATTACACTGGGAAATGCATTTGTCAAAACTTAGTGAATAAAGTCAGATAGGATGGGAAGGAGGAATGGAAACAGGACTCACAGGGAGGAAGTGGGATAAGTGATGTTTCATTGAGGGGACTGCAAGTCAGCGAGATGAAACAAAGATGTGTGTGAAGAACTGAATGTAAAACTGATGATCTGCTCTGTAAACCTTCAGTCAATTCACAATAAAACGTTAAAACAACAAACTCAGCGAATGTCCACTTGGAATTTGTATATCTCACTTCTATGTAAGTTAACATCAAAACACTTCTATGTAAATTATACATTAAAAAAATCTATAAATGAATACTGAACTCTATATAATGATAAACAGGCCCAAGTATTTAGGAGGAAGTACACTGGAGGCAGTGTGGTCTAGGTGTTGGGCTGCTAACCCCAAGGTCGGAGGTTCAAACTCACCATCTGCTCTGAGGAAGAAAGATGAAGCTATCTGCTCCCATAAAGAGTCACAGTCTCAGAAACCCCACTTAAGGTCATTATGAATCAGAATGGACTGGATCGCTGTGGGTTTGGTGGTGTGGCACTGTGGGATATTGCATTAGACTGCAAGGTCGGTTTGAACCTCAAGGTTGGCAGTTCAAATTCACCAGCTGCTCCTTGGAAACCCTATACAAGGTTGCTGAGTCTGAACTGACTTGAAGGCATTTGACGACAGCAGTGTAAAGACGGAGTCCTGTTGTAGTGCTGCAGGATAAGCAGCAGTTCAAACCTACCAGACACTTCCTGGAAACCCTCAAGGTCGGTTTGTATCACAAGGTTGGTGATTCAAACTCACCAGCCGCTCCTTGGAAACCCTATACAGGGCTGCTATGAGTCGGAACGGACTCGACAGCACTTCACAACACCATCTTTAATGGAAGCAGATGGCTACATCTTTCTCCCACAGAGCACTGTTGGTTCCACACATCCAGCCCTTTGTTAGCAGTCTAATGCTGAACTCACTGAGCCACCACGGGTCTTTAACACTGCTGTTGGTGTTTAGTGCCATCGAGTCGGTTCCAACTCATCGTGACCCTGTACAGAGTTTCTGAAGTGCTGTCAAACCGGTTCTGGCTCATAGCCACCCTTTATAGGGTTTTCCAGGAGTGACTGGTAGGTTTGAACCACTGACCTTTTGGGTAGTAGTCCAGCGCTTATACTATAGCTCCACACCAGGACCTCAAACCCAGTTTAGTAAAAGGTTAATGTTCAGTGTTGCTGTATTATAATAAAATGTTAAGAAAAATTAGCAATTTCCTTTCCACCCTGCAAAACCCTAACAATCCAAAACTATGTGTGAACCACACACACACATATACACGTATCCCTGGGCTAGACATGGCTCAGGAGCACTGGCTTTCAGCTGTCTTTGACCTTCGCACTCTGCCACCCTGCCTCCCCACTACCCGCTGCATGTCATCTTCTCAGCATGTTGTTTAAAAGAGGACCAGTCCTGCAGTGCCAAGTTCTTTGAACTTCCGTTCACCTGGTCTAGGGTTTGACAGATCACGCATGCTCCAGTAAGTGGAGGGAGGCGTGAGAAAATCCATCACCTGAAGACATCGTGGACATTTCCCCAGTGGATAAAGGCAGGGCCTGGCCTCCTCCTCATACATCAGGGGAAAGAAGGAAATCACCGTGGCAACATCCTACGTCCCTTCTGTTACTCTGGCTCGCCACCTTGTTACCTCTTTGCACATGGCACTGAAACTCAGAAGGGATGCAGATGAGCCCAGAGCTGTGTCTTGGTTAGTGACGAGGCCTTCAGAAGAGGGTTTTCAGCTGCGATGCTGTCCCTGGTTGTCCTGGTGTTTTGGAGTCTGTTGTGTCAGAAACACCATAGTGGGGGGACTTGGGAGAACAGAAGTGTATATTCAGGACCAGAAGCCTGGATTCAGGGTGCCGGCTCTAGGGGAACCCTCCCTCTGTCCTGGTGTCTTTTAGCGTCTTCTCCTTGGATCCTTGGTTCTACATTTGTGCTTGCTTGAATTAGTACTGAAGCCAATCTTTGTACATCCCAAGCATGATTAGTTTAAGACACATCCCACATAGCGTGTCATTAACGTAACAAAGAAAGCGCCATTCCAACATGGGCTTATTTTTGTTGTTGTTAGGTGCCATCCAGTAGGACTGACTCATAGCGACCCTATGTACAACAGAATGAAACATTGCCGGTCCTGCGCCAACCTCACAATCGCTGCTACGCTTGAGCCCACTGATGCTGCCACTTGGCCAATTCATCTCGTTGGGGGTCTTCCTCTTTTTCTCTGACCCAACACCTTACCAAACATGATATCCTTCTCCAGTG
>NW_006408620.1:7963339-7997624 GCF_000296735.1 Chrysochloris asiatica | reverse complement strand
CTTTCCTAATTTAAAAACATTTGGTGTTCCCATGTTCTGTTCAAACAACTGCCTCTTGGTCTGTGTACAGGTTCCTTAAGTGTTCCAGAATACTCATACTTTGCAATGTTGTCCATAGCTTGTCATGATGGGGTTAGGTCCATACCATTTTTTATTGTTGTTCGGTGCTATTGATTGGGTTTCCCATGTGTCAGAGTAGAACTGCTCCAATGTTGTCTTTATGGGAATGAGCCGTGGTGGTGCAGTGGTTAAGCACTTTGCTGCTAATGGAAAAGCCAGCAATTGGAACACACCAGCTGTTCCAAAGGAGAAGAATAAGGTGGTCTGCTTCCGTAAAGATCTCCCCACCAACATCAAAACCCACTGTTGAGTGGGTTCCAACTGACAGCGACCCTCTAGGATAGAGGAGAAGTGCTCCACAGGGTCTCCAAGGTCGTCAGTCTCCACAGAAATAGACTGCCACATCTTTCTCTCATGGAGCAGCTTGTGGGTTCAAATCCCTAGCAGTCCAGAGCTTTAAGCACTGCAGAATCAGGGCTCCCTTTAGTCACAGGTACAGCCTAGGAAACCCCATGAGGCAGTTGTCCTCTTCCTCCAGGCTCACTATGGGTTGGAACTGACTTGATGGCAATGGATTTTCAATCTTTACAAGAGCAGATCTCCAGGTCTTTCTCCTTCAGAACTGCTGGTCATGTAATCCTTTGCTCCAGAGCTGGGTTCCTTAACCACAGTATGGTGATGGTGGTGGTTGTGTGCCACCGAGTCGGTGCTGACTCATAGCGATCCTGTACAGGATTTTCGAGGCTGTAAATCTTTATGTGAGCAGAAAGTCTCACATTTCTCCCACAGAGTGATTGGTAGATTCGAATAACTGACCTTGTGGTTAGCAGCCCAGCTCATAATCCACTATGCTATCTGGGCCCCTTCATCCACAGTATGTTGTTGTTGTTAAGTGCTGTTGAGTCGGTTCTTAACTCATAGTGACCTTGCATAGGGTTTCCGAGGAGTAGCTGGGGAGTTTGAACTGTTGACCTTGCAGTTCAAATCGACCTTGAGGTTGAGTGCTTATCCTACAGTGTCACACCAGGACATCCACATAGGGGTTAGGATTTACAGTATATATTTTTGGGATTCAGTTCAATCCATAACCCCTGTGTTGGTTGACCAGATACAACCCTTAACAATATTCCCAAAGAATTGTGTTTCCACTAATATCTATCATGCACCCTTGACTGGGCTTGGATAATGGAGAATATGGTCAAATGGTGTCAGTCCAAGTCCTCGAAGCACTGCCAGAACTTCAGGGAGAACAGCTTCTCCGCAAACAGCCTCTAAAACTGGCACCTTTTCAATAATTCTAAATGGCAATTGACAAATCAAAGTCAGAGAAAGCAGGGATCAGTCTTGTCTGTATGGGACTGACACATCAGAGACCAGACCTGAAGACACTGAGAGATGGTACTCAGAAGCAGGCACCTTGTAAATGGACTTTATCCTGCACACGAGCTGAATTATTGTGCAGAATATTCACTTCCCTCCTGGCAGAGTATAAAGCTTCTCTCCCTAATGATGTCATGCTCAGGACTTACTTTGGCCAATGAAATATGAGCAGATGTGATGTGAGTCACTTCCAACAAGAAGATGTAAGAACCATGTGCTCTCTGCTCTGACAAAGCCATGCTCTAGATAACGGCTGCTCCAGCAGCCAAGGTCCCAGAGGGAAAAGATTTAGAACTCAGTTTCAACAGACTCTGGTAGGCCTGGGGTATGAGTGAGAAACACAGACGTGTTTTGGTAAGTTATAGAGCACAACCTGACCTATCCGAACGGACACACTCCCCAACCAGCAAAGAAATGTTTCAGAAATGGTATTCCTGATGCTAAGGAGCTCTGGTAGCGTAGTGGTTACAAATCGGGCTGTGAAACGCAAGGTCAGCAGTTCGAAACTACCAGCTACTCCGTGGGAGAAAGATGAGACTTTCTGCTCCCGTAAAGATTTACAGCCTCGGAAACCCTGCTCAGGGTTGCTATTGGTCAGAACCGACTCGATGGCACTTAACAACAACAACTCTTGATGCTGGGATGTCTCACTAAAACACTTACCTTGTTTTGGGGAGACGGATGAGAGCCACACAAAGCAAACTATCTTGGAGAATGATAAACAATAAAGAGGTGTGACTGTAGGTTGGGAGAGTGGTTGCGATGGGAGGAGGCCATGAGGCAGGTAGAGCTCAGCATGGATAGCTGTTAGGGACCAGTGGGCAAGGTAGCATGGAGCAGAGGTCTAGAAGCCAACAGGCTTAGCTGGAGATCTGACCCACCGACCACTCCAAGAGACAACAATGAAACTATCATAAAGATTTACAGCCTCAGAAACCCTATACAGGGTCATTATGAGTTGGACTCAACTCCACTGCAGTGAGTTTTGATAGGACAAAGGCCTCGAGATTTTGCTTCTGGAGCAAATTCATGCTGGTGTGGTGCTGTGGGCTAATGCATCAGACTCAAGTTGTTTAAACTGCAAGGTAGGTGGTTCAAGCTCACCAGCTACTCCTTGGAAACCCTATTCAGGGTCACTGTGGGTCGGAATCAACTCGAGGGCACTTAGCAACAACAACTTCGTGCATATTTACAGGTGTCACTGAGTTGGTTCTGAGTCATGGGGACCCCATGTGTTCCACACTAGAACTGCACCCCACTGAGTATTCAATAACTGTAGTCTTTCAGAACAGAGTCCTGGTGTGGTGCTGTGGGTTACTGTGCTGGACTGCAAGGTCAGTTTGAACAGCAAGGTTGGTGGTTCAAGTTCATCAGCTGCTCCTTGGAAACCTTATACCGGGTTGCTATGAGTCGGAACCAACTTGACGGCACTTAACAACAATAACAGTCTTTCAGAAGCAGATCATCAGGCCTTTGCAGGTACCTCTGGGTGAATCTGAGCCACCAACTTTTTGCTTAGTAGTTGAGCATATGTAAGAGAAATAAACAATCGAAAAGAATGAATGGACCTCCTTCTGTTTATAAAAACAAAACCAAAAAATATTGCCATCCAGTTAAGTCCCTGTAGGACAGAGGGGGACTGGCCCATGGGGTTTCCAAGGTTGGAATCTTTATGGGAGCTGAGTGCCACATTCTACTCCCATGGAACAAATGATTAGCAGCCAAGCACTTTAACCGCCATGCCACCAAGGCCCCTTCTTCTGTTTGCAGCACCCACCCCGTCTTCTCACATGATAGCTCAGAAAGTTAGCATCCTTGTAAGGTGCGCAGCAGCTCTGAAGACTAAGGAGCTTAATGTCTTGTGATAGTTGAGACTAAGGCTGAGCGGCTCTCAGACGTGACCATGCCAGGCAGTCAGGATGCAGAAAGGAGAAACAGGAAAAGTGTTGTGTGTTCTTCAGTCCCTGCCCTGGTACTATGTAAGAGAGGCACTGAACGCAGAGTTTCTCAGCTGGTTCCTCTTAAAGAGTCTCACGTTGCCAGATAAGGAAACTTAATGTTGAAAGAAATGTATGAATTCATCCTTCCTGACTCCCTGTGTGCACTTGGAAAACTTGGTACAAACAGAGAAATCTGCAAAACCCAGAACCTGTAAGAAAAGAAAAATTCAAATATTTTCCACTAATAGAGAATGATAGAAAAGTGGTAAGCCTGCACCCTGTCAAAGACTGAAAATTTTCGAGATCCCCAAAACAAGGCCGTTCCGTGGAGTTCCGGCTTTCACAGGTTGCATTGTAGTTAGCGTGCTCAGCTGTTCAAATCGGTTGCTGTTGACTCGGATTCCTGGCAATGCCACGTGTGTCAGAGCACAGCTGTGCTCCACAGGATTTACAATGGCAGATTTTTCCAGAAGTAGATTGCCAGGACTTTCTTCCAAGTCACCTCTGGGTGGACTTGAACTTCCAATCATTTCGGTATGTTTGATCGTGAGGTTGGCAATATTTTGTTCTGTGGTACATACAGTCACCAGCTATCTGTCCATCTACCTTCCTACTTACCTATCTACCTATCACTATTATCATTTATGATTATGATCCATGAGCACCCATGATGTTGAGTCCCCTGAAGGCAAGAGCAGAGTCTTATTTATGAGCATGACCTTGCCAGGCTTCAGTGCCTATCTGGAGAAGACGCTAAAGAAGTGCTTGTTGAATCACTGGACAAATGAGCTAAGGAATTCATCTTTCCCGTCCTGGTGTGGCACTGTAGGCTAAGTACTGGACTGCTAACCATAAGATGGGTGGTTCAAATCCACCAGCCACTTCTCAGAAACTCTATGATTCATAATTGATGGCACTTAGAATAATCCCAACAACAAAACAATAATCCCAGTGCTAAGGAGTTCTTCAAACAGTTACTGATGAAGATCAAAGAGCCCAGCCTTCGATATAGATTACATCTCAATGTCAAGAAAACAAAAATCCTCACCACGGGACCAATAAACAACATTCTTATCAACGGAGAAAAGACTGAAGTTGTCAAGGACTTCATTCTTCTTGGGTCAACTATCAACACTCGCGGAAGAGGCAGTCAAGAGATCAGACGACGTATTGCATTAGGCAAATCTGCTGCACAGGAACTTTTTAAAGTGTTGAAGAGCAAATATGTCAGCTTGAGGATTAAGGTGCGCCTGACCCAAGCCATGGTATTTTCAATAACCTCATATGCATGCGAAAACAGGATGGTAAATAAGGAAGACCGTAGAAGAATTGATGCCTTTGAGTTATGGTGTTGGAGAATACTAAAAGTGCCATGGGCTGCCAAAAGAACCAATAGATCTGTTTTGGAAGAAGTGAGGCCAAGATGGCCAAATTTCGTCTCTCATACTTTGGACATATTGGGAACAGTTGCTGGAGAAGGATATCATGTTTGGTAAGATGGAGGGTCAGAGAAGAAGAGGAAGACCCCCAACGAGATGGATTGGCCAGGTGGCATCATCAATGGATTCAAGTGTGGCAACAGTAGTGAGGTTGGCCCAGGATCGAACATTGTTTTGTTCTGCTGTGCATGGGGTTGCTATGAGTCGGTGCCGACTCTATGGCACCTAACAACAACAAAACAATAAACCCAGTGTTAAGGAGTCCTGGTGGCAACCGCAGGTTAGGTGTTTGACTGCTAACCACAAGGTCAGTGGTTCAAACCCACCAGACGCTCCAGAGGAGAAAAATGAGGCTATCTGCTCCTGTAAAGAAAACCCTGTGGAGCAGTTCTACCCTGTCCTACAGGGTCACCATGCGTCAGAACCAAGTTGATGGCAGTGGCTTGGCTGGACTGGCCTTCTGATACACTTTCAGTAGCAAGAAAAGTGACTTTGATTTCCCTTCGGGCCTATAAATAATTCAGCCCCACGGAGTCTCTTTTAGCAAAAGCCTTACAAAGGTCAGAGCCAAATAAATGTCTCTTCAACATTTGTGCATAATGTCAAAGAGTATTTGTAGGGCAAATGGTGTTTGGAGGGGATCTGGGGAGAGAGAGAGTGAGGAGACTGTGCCCAAGAGCACCTTTTCCCAAAGTCGACAGACCGACTTCTGCTGGCAGTGCCTGGAGCCTGGTGATTCCTCCTGCCTTATGCATCTGGAGGTGTGTGAATGGTGCGGTTCTGCCCCATAAATGGCGCAATGCAACGTACACGTTCCCCAAACCTAGAACTGGCCTTAGATGAGCAGCGTTCAGCCGAAACCTGCAGATTCTAACCAGTCTCAACAACAACAGCACAACAGCCTAAGTCCTGTTTCTTCCCGCAGTATGAATGCCATAGAGCAACTGATGAGAGGGGACCACAGTGGACAACACCCTGAGCTTTGAAGCCAGGCTGCCTGATATCTTGGCTCTGTCACCCTCTGGCTGTGTGATCTTGGGCAAAGTATTTCAACTCACGGAACCTCAGTTTCTACATTTGTAAAATGGGAATACTACTAGAGGTTACATCCACAGGTGACTGTGAACAGCAAAAGTACATAATGCAAGGACATAGTTTAGCAACGTGATAGGCACAAAGTGGGTGCTCCTTAAATGAGACATTGTTTAGAAATACAAGGAGGCTTCAAAAGCATCATGGAAAACTTCTTTTATCTTTTAATTCCATTGTTCACTGAACTTTTTGAAGCCCTGGAGCACGAGGCTCTGTGTGATAAGCACTAGATTGCAAACCACAAGGTCAGCAGTTTGAGCCCATCAGCCATTTCATGGGAGAAATATGAGGCTTTCTGTCCCCACAAACATGTGCAGTATTGGAAATCCTATACAGGGTTGCTATGAGTCAGAACTAACTCTAAAGTACTTAACAACAACAACAACAAATATCTCAGGCCGTGGTATACACTGCGTGGTATACACTGCATGGTATACACTGCGTGGTATACAATGCGTGGTATACACTGCGTGATATACACTGCGTGATATACAATGCGTGATATACACTGCGTGGTATACAATGCGTGGTATACACTGCGTGATATACACTGCGTGATATACACTGCGTGGTATACAATGCGTGGTATACAATGCGTGGCATACAATGCGTGGCATACAATGCGTGGTATACAATGCGTGGTATACAATGCGTGGCATACACTGCGTGGTATACACTGCGTGGCATACAATGCGTGGTATACACTGCGTGGTATACAATGCGTGGTATACAATACGTGGTATACACTGCGTGGTATACAATGCGTGGTATACAATACGTGGTATACACTGCGTGGTATACACTGCGTGGTATACAATGCGTGATATACACTGCGTGGTATGCAATGCGTGGTATACAATACGTGGCACACAATGCGTGGCATACACTGCGTGGCATACACTGCGTGGTATACAATACGTGGTATACAATGTGTGGTATACACTGCGTGGTATACACTGCGTGGTATACAATGCGTGATATACACTGCGTGGTATACAATGCGTGGTATACAATGCGTGGTATACATTGCGTGGTATACACTGCATGGTATACAATGCGTGATATACACTGCGTGGTATACAATGCGTGGTATACATTGCGTGGTATACATTGCGTGGTATACAATGCGTGGTATACATTGCGTGGTATACATTGCGTGGTATACACCTCCCTGGGTGGCACAAGCAATCTGTACTCAACCACTAACCAAAAAGTTGGCAATCTGACCCCAGTTGGTGGAACTGTGAAAGAAAGACCTAACATTCTGCTTCCATAAAAATTGTTGATGTTGTTAAAGTGCCGTCAAGTCAATTCTGACCCATAGTGACCTTGGATAGGGGTTCCGAGGAGCAGCTGGTGGATTTGAACCACTGACCCCGTGATTCGTAGTCCAGTGTATTATCCCTCAGCACCACACCAGGCCTGTTGAGGAGGCTGGAAATCCAAATTCAGAACTTTTACTCTGGGGAAAGGTCCTTGTCTCCTTTCACATCTGTAGGACCAGCATTCCTTGCAGATCTCCATGCATCTTGGCCTCAGTCTTCCCTGGATCTAGGAGCATCACAGAGCAGATCCAAAGGATGCAGTTCACTCCGAGCTCTTCTTTCTCAGGGTTAGTCGGTCCTTCATTCTCTCTCCTGACAAGTCTCAAAAGACAGTGGTTCAACAGACAGCCTAACCCTGTGGATTGCATCCGACTTCATTAGCCTCATCGAATTGGGCTTATTCAACGATTTCCAACACACTGAATAAGGACATCGGATCAGAACTGACCACTTCAGTAATCACGGGGGATTGTTGTTATGTGCCGTTGAGTCGGTTCCGACCCATAGTGACCCTGCACAGGGTTTCTGAGGCTGTAAATCTTTACGGGAGCAGAAAGTCTCATCTTTCTCCCGCAGAACATCTGGTAGTTTTGAACTGCTGACCTTGCGGTTCGCAGCCCAATTTGTTAACCGCTACACTATCAGAACTCCTTAATCACAGGGGATTACTGTCTCTTAACTACCAAACCACTGAAAATCCAGGCCTGTGACCCTCACAATCGGATTCTCCTGCCTTTCTTCCTTGTTATGTGTTAAACCAATGGGGAGGAGCAGGAGGTGGAGAAGGAAGAGAAGAGGACACTAACAGCCAACAGGGTTGCTATTAGCTGGAATCAACGCCACACACACAACAACAACGATGAATAGAGTGTGATAAAAGTTCCCAGGTGGCTCCAATGGCTCTAGGCTCAACTGCTAGCTGAAAGGTTGGTGGTTTGAACCTACTCACTGGCATCAAGTTGATTCCGACTCATAGCGACCCTACATATGGTTTCCCAGACTAGAAATTGTTAGTGGAGTTTTGTTGTTGTTGTTAAGTGCCGTCGAGTCAGTTGTTTCCAATGAGCAGCAGGTGAGCTTGAACTACCGACCCTGAAGTTCAAACAGCTTTGCAGTCTCGTGCATTTGTCCACAGGGTACTGGAGTAGACAACCTCATTTGTCCCACTGAGCATCTGGTGGGTTTGAACTGCCAACCTTGCTGCTAGCAGCCCAGTACTTATCTTACAGTACTCCCAGGGCTCCTTGGGACTTAGCCTATAATGACATTGCAAACCTTATGGTGCAGTTCCACTTTGATCTATGGGATGGGGGTGATCACCATGAGTTCCAATATTCTGTAGTAGCTAACAACAACAATAATAGTATGACATGGAGCTTCACCCTCTCCTTCCAGGTACTGTTGGCCTCTCCACCCATCGTGGAGGGGCCCGGAGGAGACCCGAGGAGCTCTGTAGGTCCCTTTTCATTCTAGAGAGACTTCATTCCAAGATTTCCTGTACGTGCTGTGGCAGGTTCTTGGAAACTCACCATGATCGTGATTGACTTGAGCAAACTGCTGGATTTCTTACTGACATTTTCAGGCACAGATTGTCCTCATTTTAAGCAAACTGGTTTTAATAAAAATTTGAGCATACAGATGGATAAAGTAAACCCTGTATCCCTTTTGACACACAACAGAGTTCTAGGGAAAAGGAACACGTTTTTGCAAGGCGGTCCCTAGTGGCCAAGTGTAATATTGCAGCCCATCTCTTGTAGCACTTGCAACGTTCCTATAAATGAAGAAATAGAGCTGAATTTCAAAATTTATAAAAGGAGTGTCAGGAGATTATTTGGTCTGGAAGATAATTCTGGTGCCTGCAGAAGGTAGTTCTTGCATGGTAAGAGAGAACAGGGATCTTACGATTCTTGAGAAAGCACTGCAAAATTCTGAAAACGTACACAGAATCATTGATTTTATAAATTAACAAAACAGTTGTGAATCCGACCATCCACGTAATTATAAAAAATATTAGATTGCTTTTATTGCTCTCCCACCCATGGGAAAACTAGCAACAACTTTATATGAAAGTCCACGAAGAAGAAGATGGATTTACTTTACAAATCAGTTTCCTGAAATATATCTGCTTGCTAAGGCAACACTATGCCTGAATAAAGATTCCTGTTTGGAATTGTTCCAAGGCCACAATTATTGAACTTGTTTAAAGCAGTACTTTTTGATGGTCACGTCTCCTCTGAGCTGTTCTGGAGACCTGGTGTGGGCACTATGGTCGACTTCAAGGAGACACCTCATTGTGAACATCAAAGGAACAGCTGGCTATGTTTGGAGATCTACTGCCAAAAATACTTCCATATGCTGAGGCCAGTCACCCACATTGGGGACTTGTCAGACTTTTCTTGAAGAGCACCCCAGTGTGAAGTATGCACATGACAAGTCCTGAAATTCTACCAATGGTGCCTGAAGTGAGAAACCGAAGGAAACCAGGACCTTCGTTTCTGGTGTGCCCTAGTGGATGGGATGAAGTTCTCAAGATGTTGTTCGTCTTGTTTGAAGATTTCTTTCTCTGTGTTGGACTTTTTGGAGTCCTGGTGTAACTCTGTAGGATAAGCTCTGGACTGCTAACCACAACCTTGGCAGTTCAAATCCACCCCTGCCCTCCATGTAAGCACCATATTGTTGTTGTTGTTGTTAGGTGCTATCGAGTCGGTTCCGACTCATAGCGAGTCTATGTAGGGTTTCCGGGGAGCAGCTGATAAGTTAGAATCGCTGACCTTGTGGTTCAAACTGACCTTGAGGTCAAGTGCTTATCCTACAGCACCAAGCCAGGACTCCAGGAAACACAAACAGGGTCTGTGAGTCAGAACTGACTTGAGGCATGAAACAAACAACATATTGCATTTTCAGGAGCTCTGGCGGCGCTGTAGGATAAGCATTGGACTGCTAACCTCAAGGTTGGCAGTTCAAACCCACCAGTTACTCCTAGGGAGGAAGAGACGCTCTATGCTCCCATAAAGATTTACATTCTTAGAAACAGGATGTAGGATTACTGAGTCAGTATTGATACAACTGCAATGGGCAATGGTGGTGGGTGTTGCATTTTGGAGTCCCTGTGTGGAGCAAATGGTTAATGCATTGTTTTCAAAAGGGTGGAGTTGACCCAGCAGTACCTCAGAAGAAAGGCCTGGCAACCTACTTCCCCCAAACCCAGCTATCTGAAAATCCCATGGAGCACAGTTCAGTTCAACTCGGACACACGTGGGGTCCCATAATTCTGAGCTAATTCAGTGGCAACTGGTTTGCTTCATTGAGGTTCCTTCCTTAAGGTTCACATAGGATACGATGTATGTAATGACGTCTTTTTCACCTAGCATCCCACTGACCAGTGAGCTACGTAGTAACAGGGTCTTGCGCTTAGCATTGTGTACACCATGGTTCCATTTTTATCTACCAAAGGGAAAGATGGGTTTCTTAGATACGTTTTACAGATGAGAAAACTGAGGCACCGAGAGATTAACCAGTCCTCAATTCACATCATGAGTTGGTGGTGCAGGTGGGATTGGAAATTGTCTCAATTTGATGTCAGAGCATGTACTACTTTATTACTTTTATTGTTATGCAAGGCTAATGACTTTTTAGCTACTTGTTTCAATGGTAAGCCTCTGCTTTATCGATGATGCATCTACCAAATGTGATAAAACAGCATGCTCATATCCCTCCCGTCTGCCACTCCCAGCTCTAGAAGAGCACTCGAGTCAGGCTGCTAACCGCAAGGTCCATGGTTCGAAACTACTAGCAGTTCTGTGGGAGAAAGAAGAGGCTTTCAGCTCCCATAAAGATTCACAGCCTTAGAAACCCTATGCAAGTTCGTTATGAGTCAGAATTGACGCCACAGCACATAACCACCACTGTGTTTACGTCTTCTCCAGTGTAGCACTGGGTTAAATTCTGTGACCATAATTCTCACAGTTGCTTAGTGTCAGATTATATTGAAATGGCTCAATATGTTTTCCCAGGCTCCTCAATTCTCAAACTCTCTTGATTCATTTCTCATGTGAGGGTGTCTCATTGCCAAGCATTTTCCTAAAGACGAGCTTAAAGGGTGCCATAGTCTCTGAGTTCTTATTTGTTTGAGTTTGTATCTATGACTTTTTAATTTTATTTTTTGAAGCAGAACTTTATAGAGGTGTAATTTTTTATATAAAATGCATAAATCCTTTAGTATATAAAATGCACTATTTTTGCATTTTCTAACACATATTGAAAGTATACAGTTTCATCACTTTTGACACCTGTTTACATCTGTGAAATCTTCATGGTAATAAAGATGGTTAACATAGCTGTCACCTCCAAAGTTGTCTTGTGCCCATTTGCAATCCTGCCAACTGCACCCCTGCTGCCCCACTGCTGGGGGTGGGGAAACGGTAGTCTCTTCAGGCTACTAAAAGTTGCACTCATTAGGGTTGGCTTGCTGTTATAGAATTGTTCCTTTGGAATTTTATCCTTTGTTTTTAATTTAAGGAACCGGGATAATGCAAGTGGTTGGTGACCCCCTGCTACCTTAAGGGCCTTTCAGACCCTGTTTTCACAAAGATGGTGGTGGTAGTTGTTAAGTACCATTGAGTTGGTTCTAAGTCATAGTGTGACCTTATGCACAACAGAACGGAACACTGCCTGGTCCTGGGCCATCCTCACAATAGCAGGTCTGCTTGAGCCCACTGCTACAACCTCTGTGTCATTCCATCTCATTGAGGGTCTTCCTCCTTTGTAGCCGACCCTCTACTTTACCAAGCATGATGGACTTCTCCAGGGACTGGTTCAAAAAAAAGAGACAAATATAATCTACAAGGCCACACCCCTGGGCTGTGATGGAATTAAGGGTATCCCAGCCCGCCTTTAATCTTCTGATTGGCTGATCACAGGCGACCACAGCATGGAGAATCATCACATACATAACCGCCACGACACATCATGACACAGCTGCCAAACCTCACTTCTGAGAAACATTTGGGTTGTATGGCCTCTAACACGGATTTGTCTGTTATTCTTCTGGTGGTTGTGTGCTGTGGCATCGATTCTGACTCATAGCGAGTCTGTATGGGGTTTTCGAGGCTGTAAATCTTTACACAAGCAGAAAGAAAGCCTCATCTTTCTCTGTGGAGCAACTGGTGGACTCGAACTGCTGACCTTGTGTTTAGCAGTCCAGTGTGTAACCCACTACACTACAAGAGCTCCTGTGTTTGTCTAGTGGTGGTGGTGGTGGTGGTGGTTATGTGCCGTGGAGTCAGTTCGGACTCATAGCGACTCTGTACAGGGTTTCTGAGGCTGTAAATCTTTATGTGAGCAGAAAGTCTCATCTTTCTCCCAGTGTTCTTCTAGTAGTCCATGGCATGTTCAGTATTCTTCACCAACACCTTAATTCAAACGTGTCGATTCTTTTTTGGTGTCTGTAAACATTACAGCTAAGAAAGCCCTCCAGGGCGGTTCTACACTGCAGCACATGGGCTTGCCATGAGTCAGAAATGACACAAAGGCAAAGGGATAGCAATAGCCATTTTTAATTTGAAGGGAGTGTGGCACTATAGGATCACCACTGGACTGCGAACCACAAGGTTGCTAGTTCAAACCCACAGCAGCTTCTCGGAAACTCTATACAGGGTCACTATCAGTCGGAACTGACTCGAGGGCACTTAAGAACAGCAACAGTTTAAAATGAATTAAATGTAAATTCGTTTCCTGGTTTTAATCTCCTGTGTGGTGCTGTAGGATAAAACTGGTTTGTTTGCTAACTACAAGGCTGGCGGTTCAAACCCACCATCTGCTCTTCAGAAACCCTATACAGGGTTGTTATGAGTTGGAGCCAATTCAAAGACCTTAACAGCAACAATATTAAACTCCATAAAGAAATAGCTGAACCTTTCTTCTCTTTCCTCTTGCAACTGACATAAAGGAGATTAAAAAAACCAACCCAAACCAAACACTATTTTTCTTATGTTTCTTCTTTTGTTTGCTTTAGAGGCTTGGGGGATCGCTCCTGTGCTCTTACTTTCTTATTCATTATAATGTTGGACCCGCCTGCAGCTTTAATGGATTCGTTCTATGGTCTCAACCTCTCACACACAACGTCTGTTCTGTTTATTTATTCATATCTTGCGTTAGCAGTAGTTCGTGTCAAACCTGTTTCACTTCCAGCTTCTCTGTGTGGTCCGCGGGCACACCTATTTCTCCTGTTTGACCACATTTACCGCCAGCAGTCTGTCGGCTCGGTCACACCATGATCAAGCTGGTGGACACAGAGCCACTCCTGAGGTTTGGCAGGACCCGATGAGAGGTTATTTAAGGAGGTCTGGTGGCACAGTGGTTGAAGTGCTCTGCTGTTAGCTGAACCAACCAGCCTGTCTGTGGCAGAATGACCCAGCGATCTGCTCCCATAAAGTTAACAACCTTGGAAGCCGGATGGGGCAGAATCTAGAGATTCGTGATGACTTGAAGTGGATTCAGCAGTAACAGGAAGAGGTTATTTTCTTTTCGATAAGCCTTTCATAGCTGCAGCACTCATTCTCAAGGAAATTGGTTTCCTGCTTAATGTCTGAGAAGGGTGTTTGTGGAGATTCAGCCCTCACCCAAAACAATGACCCTCATGACAATAGTGGTGGATTATCTCGCACCTGCCTGCAGCCCTCCCTGGTAAATACTATCTCTACTTGGCAGATCCTCTTTAGTTCGAAGCCACCAGGCTCTGGGACAGGTTATAGAAGGCTTTGTGAGAAGTCAGAAAAGCTCAGCATCATCGCTGAAGCTAACTGTAGAGAAGAGAGTTTAAAAGGCAGAGTGGAAACGGGAGTCTCAGAGAGTCTGAGGGTACAGCTGGTACCCCCACAAGGGTTAGTTAGCAGGTCTGTGATTCGAACCCGGGGCTTTTCAGGTGCGGAAAGTGTTGGTCTTTGTCCTAAGTTGGACATACTCAGGCTGAGCAATGGGAAGTACAGGCAGGGGCTGAAGGGTATGATTAATTGAATTGTGTTTCACCAATATATGTGTTGTAAACCTTAACCCTACCCCTGTGTGTGGTGTAGTGAGTTATCTAATGTCTCTTCCAGCCAAGGTCTAACTTCCACCAAACTACATTCTGGGTCAGAGAAGGTAGAAGAAGATACTGATAGGGTGCCATGGATCAGGTGTACCTGTTATCAGAGTTCACTGTCATAGTGAAAACTTGAAACTTTTGTTGTTGTTAAGTACCATTGAGTTGGTTCAGACTCATAGGGTCTCTGAGGAGTGGCTTGTGGGTTTGAACAATCAACCTTTCGGTTGGCAGTCCAAAGCTTACCCTACAGTGCCACACCAGGGTAACCAATCCCTGGAAAAGGACATCATAAGTTGACAGACTCGATGACACCTGGCAACAATAACATAGTGAACAGTAACACTAGGGAGGGATGTGTTTCACAGAAAAATTAACCATAGGAAACCAAAAGTGCAACATTTGCCCCCAAACAAAGCTTAGAAGGCAGGAAGTGTCAGGAAGAAGGACAAATGGAAACAGGGAACCCAGGGAGGAAGCTGGAAGAGCGCTGTTCCATGAGGGGATTATCACCAATGTCATGAAACAAAATGTGTATGAATTGTTGAACGAAAACCAAAAGTGTATAATTTGCTCTGTAAACTTTATCCCAAACCACAATAAAAGTTTAAAAGAAGAATGTTCTAGAGCATGGGTGGGGAACTTGTTTCTGCCAAGGGCCATTTGGATATTTATATCATCATTTGGGTGGGCATACAAAATTATCAACTTAAAAACTAGCCTGCTCTATTTGGTCAAACATTTAATTAACTCACCAGCTCCTCGGAACCCCGATATAGGGTCGTTATGAGTCGAAACTGATATAACAACAATCATTCCTGGTATGGCACTGTAGAATGAGTGCAGGACCACAAGGTTGGTTTGAACCACAAGGTCAGTGGTTCAAACTCACCAGCCACTCCTCAGAAATCCTACACTGGGTGGCCATGAGCCAGAATGAACTTGATAGCACTTAACAACCACAATCTGTATACAGGGTCACTGTGAGTCAGAACTAGCTCAACGGCACTTAACAACAACAACAACAAATGTGATGGCTGGAACTGCGGCTGCCCGTGGGCCAGACATCCCCTACCCCTGGACTAGAGAGAGGTTAGTACCTGAGGTGAGAAGGAGTGTGACCTCCCCGAGTGGGTGGAGGTCAGTGTGAAGAGAGTGGACAGATGAGGTTGGCATGTCCTTGGTCACTGGGTTTCTACGCACCACAGTTGCCTGGATAATGGATGGAGGTAGATAAGTCCCCAGCTTCCTTGTCACTTGGTAGGACAGCTCTGATTGCTCCCCATGGTCCCCAGCATGACTGGGGCCCAGTTACCCATAAGGCAACCTGCTCATCAATACCTTTCCCTGCCTCACTCTCCCGCTGCATTTCCATGGCTCCTGGACCACCTCCCAAATGAGCTATAGTAGCAACCATCCACTTGGCCCCAGACTTGTGGAGCCCCAGGTATAACAGGTAAGGCTGCCCGGCCCTGGGCCATCCCATGACCAGTTGTGGATCAGACCTTGTGATCCGGGGGTTCCCACGGATTGGTCTTCAGAAGTAGATCCCTAGGCCTTTCTTCCCTCAAATACCCTGTTGTTAATTGCCGTCAAGTCAGTTCTGACTCATGAACTGTTACTGGGTATAATTCTTTGCTGGAGCAGAAAGCCTCATCTTTCTTCCTCAGAGCAGCTGGTGGGTTCAAACTGTCGACCTTGTGGTTCACACTCCAGTGTTTATCCTATAGAGCCACTGAGCTATCTTCCTCCCCCAAATAGACTACCTGAATCCAAATCCTTGTCTGGAGGTCTATGTTGAGGGAACCCAAACTAAAATGCCCTTGAAGGCAGCGGTGACCTAGGGAGAGTGGCTTAGGATGAAGTTAATGAGGTTGGCAAGAACCAGATCACGAAGAACCGTTAACCCAACAGAAATAACCCTACTGCTATCAAATTGATTTCCCCTCATCACCACCCTACATAGGGTTTCCAAGTACTGGAGCCAACAGCCTCACTGTTCTCCCTCAGAGCAGCTGGTGGGTTTGAACTGCTGCCCTTGAGGTTAGCAGCGTAACAATCCCTAGCACCACCAGGGATCCTTATGAAGAACCTTGCTGTTGTTAAGTACCCTCTAGTTGGTTCCAAGGGAGTCGTAGTGTGGCACTGTAGGGTAAACACTGGACTGCAAGGTCAGTGTGAACTGCAAGATTGGCAATTCAAACTCACCAAGCACTCCTTGGAAACCCTACACAGGGTCGCTATGAGTCGAAACCGGCTTTACGGCACTTAACAATAACAAGTGGGTTTTGACTCATAGCGACCCTGTATATGGTTTCCAAGGCTTTAAAAATCTTTCTTGCAGCAGAAAGCCTCATCTTTCTCCCGAGAAGCAGTTGGTGGGTTTAAACTGCCAAGCTTGTGGTATGTAGTCCAGTGCTTATCCTATGGAGCCCACTGAGCTCCCATGAAGAGCCTTGTTCTTGTAAGGTGCTATAAATTCAGTTCTGACTCATGGCAACCCTGTAAAGCTGATCTTGTGATTCGCAGTCCAGTGCTTACTCTGCAGTGCCACACCAGGACTCCATTGAGAAATTTGGTGGTGGTGGTGGTGTGCCATGGAGTTGGTTCCGACTCACAGAGACCCTGCGTAGGGTTTCCGAGGTAGGAGTAGAAAGCCTCATCTTTCTGGAACGTCTGATCATTTCGAACTGCTGACCTTGAGGTTAGCAGCCCATCTCGTAAACACTGTGCTACCAGAGCTCCTATGAAGAACTTGAGAGGGAAGATAATGAGCTTACATTTTGTCTCAGTGCTGTGGGAAACCCTAGGAAGGATTTAAGCAGCGAAGGAAGACTAAGACTCTTGTTTCCAAGATCCCATTGACGGCTGTTTGGAGGATGGCTTGTAGGGGGGCAAAAACAGTTGCAAGGAGAATACAATCACAAGATCAATTGCAGGAGTCCTTTCCCTTTCTAGAATTCATACTCCGAGATCCAGGTCTTGATGGGGCTCCAGTGAGACACAGTAGGCTCTTCAAGATGCAATTTTCTCCTGGTGAGTCTTAGGGACCTCTTGCTACACTGTAGGCGCTCTTAGTTAACACTCAATTGCTGAGTAATTCTCATTACCTCTCCTCACTGACAGACAATGAACAGCTGTCAAGCTTGTCTTACAAAACAAGACAATTTTCCCCCATTAATGTAGCTCAGGATTGGAGCGGCTGGAGGAGTATGAGCCACCTTTATGGGCCATTCTGGCATCGTCTCCGCCAGCCTGTTTTCAAGTGAGCAATAATTTCCCCGCTGTCGTGGGAGGCAGAGGTGGGAATGGGGAACGCAGCAGGGACGACCTTTTGGATTTGTTCCCAGAGCGGGTTCCCGCTGCCCTTTCAACGCAGACAGTTCTAACGGCAATACGTTTGAAAGCTGTGTATAATTTGAATTTGCAATTTGGTGGGATGTGTGAGGCACACGTTCACCTGGGAGTGGAAATCAGACGGGAAAGAGTCTTCTCTCCTTGTTGGAAGGGGAATGAAAGGTGATCTAGCTATAAACAGAATGCCTGGCACACAGTAGGCACAAAATAAATCCATCTGTCTTTCTCCTCTCTTTGTTCTTTCCTTTCTTCCTCCCATCTTGCTTGCTCCAACCTTAGTTCTGATGCGTGAACTGCCTCTATACCACACCTTCCAATGGGTGTGCCACTTCTACTTGAATACTGCCAGTGACAGGAAACTCACTACTTCTCATTGCATCCCAGTGAGAACATTCACCATTAAAATGCTAAGTTGAAATTGATCTCCATGCAGCTTCCACCCATTAGTTTTAGTTTTGTTTCCTAGTGGCCCCTCAAAGTAACTCTTGTTTCTTTTCCACCTGCATACCCCTCAGATATCTGAAGATAGTGCACTAATGGCTGAGGCTTTTGTGGGTTGTTGTTGTTGGCGGTGGTGGTGGTGATGAGACTAATTAGAAGACAGTTTATCAACCTTTCTGGCTGCTCTCCAGACTCCAGGTGTGTGATCTGAGCAGTGGAAACCAGACTTGAATGATCACCTCCCTTTTCCTGAATAGCACACCTCTATTGATGCAACCAAAGATAATTATTACACAACATAAGATTGCATCAATAGAGCTATGTTATTTAAAGGAGTTTCTGGGTGGTATAAGCAGTTAAGTGCTCAACTAACTACTGGCCAAAAGGTTGATGGTTTGAATCTACCCAGAGGTGACTCAGAGGAAAGACCTGGTGATCTGCTTCTGAAATGTCACAGCCTTGGAAACCCCATGGGGTATAAACTCTGCAACAAACAACACATTTTCAAGCACTTAAATTTTTGGTGGCAGCCACTGTATTCTGCTAGCTCATGTTTAGTTTTGCACCGATCAAAACTGTTACATCAGAGGTGGCAAATCCGAATATGGACAGAGCCCAGATGGGTCAGGCCAACAAAAGGAGCATTGGGGGCGGGGCTGGTGCAAGAAGGAGCTCACACCCCTTTCAGAGCCCTTAGCTCCAGCTGGTTGTTGCTCAGTAGAGTGCAGCCTTAGCATAAAAAATTAGAAGCTTCCATAATAATAATAAAAAAAATTCCATATTTACTCCTTTCAAAACCAGTCCCCCAACTCTGGCTACTTTGCACTCATCTTCCTGCATGTTGGGGCTGAGCTGTGGCTACAATGCTTGGGCTCTTGGAAGACGCCACCCAAGAGGACACCAGGGCCACCTTCCCTGTGACAATACTGATCTAAACTGTGAGCAAATGGGAGGGTCCAGATGGTCCTAGGAGATGCTGCTCAGCAAGGCGGAGCCACTTTCTTTCCGGAAGGGATGGTTGGGGTTGTGTGTCAATTTGGTGTGGCCAGGATTCGCAGTGGGTTGGCAGAGGTTATGTAATTATCCTCCATTTGGTGATCTGATGTGAGGTTGGTAGTTTGAACACACCCAGAAGTGCTGCGGAAGAAAAGCCTGGTGATCTGCTTCTGAAAGGTCACAGCCACTGAAAACCTTATGGAGCACAAGTTTACTCTGTACACATGGTTCTGAGTTGGAATCGACTTGACGGCAACTAACAGAAATAATAACAAGAACCACAAGGTACGACTGGACGGAACATAAAACAGGGAACGGGGATGGAGAATACGGTGGGGAGTTCTGATTACATACGCAAAGTTCAGGGAAGGAGCTTATGACAAAGGGACTCTTAATTAGAAGCCTGAACTGAGGGAGTGAATTAGCCATGAGGATTCTGGGGAAAGGAATGTTTAGGAAGCAGGTGCAAAGGCCCAGGGGCAGAATGCTCCCGCTGTCTGAGGAAAGAGAGGTGTCTATTTGTGTGGACATGGGGTATGATGAGGGAGGAGCGGGCAGGGGCTGTGGCATGTAAGGGCTGGTGGGCCACAGCAGTTGGGATTTCAAGGGTCTGAGCAGCAGGCATGAATGCTAACCATGCCCACAAGAGTGAAATAACACAGGGACACGTGAAATGGAAACGTGGAGAAGGATGTGACCACAGTGTATCCAGGTGAGAGATGGTGGTGGCCTGGACCAGATGTGGAGGTGGACGGGGCTGGTCTCTGGATATGGATTTAGTGATATTGACTTAGATGTGGGGCACGAGGGAGAGAAGAATCAAGGATGACTCCGAGGTTGTTGGACTGAAGAACTGAATGGAGCAGGAAAAACGGAGACCAGGTGCACTGTGGGAAAAGTTGATATATTTTTAAGGGGTTGGATGGCAGATTGGGGATCAAGTGATGGGAAAACATGGTCATGTTGAGTCTAACAGAAGGAGAAGAGAGTGACAGATATCTCCCTGGAACAAACCTAGAGATTCTATTAGTATCTTATTGTTGTTGTGTGCCATGGAGTCGATTCCTACTCATAGCCACCCTGTATAGGGTTTCTAGGCTGTATATCTTTACGGAAGCAGAAAGCCTCATCTTTTTCCTGTGTAGCAGCTAGTGGGTTTGAACTGCCAACCTTGTGGCTTCCTAGAGCTGCTCACAAATTACACAAACCTGGGGTCTCCGAACAACAAATGTATTAACTTTCAGATCTGGAGAGCGGAAGTCTGAAAAGAGTCTCCCTGGGGCAGTGCGGAGGAGTGGGGACTGTGGCAAACTTGAAGCATCTTCTTGTTTGAGGGGTACTCTCACAGAACCACAGTAGTGAATCAAGATGTTGGCATGGCTGTTTCCTTCTAGAAGGGGGCAATATGCTTCTTGTCTGAGTCTCCAGCATATAGTGACCACCCGCATTCCTTGGCTAGTGGCCCCTTCCTTTATTTCTAAAGCCAGCAATGGTGGCTTGAGTTCTTCTCACATTGTATCACTTTGACATGGACTCTCCAGGCCCCCTGTCTTAGAAAGACCCCTTGGTTGACACTGGGTCATCTTCCATCTCTAGGTCCTTAAGTCTGTCACAACAACCAAATGTCCTGGAAGCTAACTGTCCAAATGATCAAGTGACGCAATAAAATACCACAAGGGGGAGGATTTCCAAACAGAAATAGATTTTCTCCAAGTTTAGGAGAAAGGTGAGGCTTTCCATTCCTGCAAAGCTTTACAGTCTCAGAAACCCTATCTAGGGTCGCTATGAGTCAGAACCGACTCAACGGCACTTAACAACAACAACAACTTAACAGCAACAGAGGACAGAACTCCTAATTCTGCAGCTGCGCTAGGGGAAGGCTCTCTCTGTGGGCTCTGGGGGAAGGGCCTTGTCTCTTGAACTTCTGTTATTTGGCCTGTTGGTGATCTTGTGTCGTCTGTCGCTCACCTTCCCCTATCTCTGTGCCCTCACTTGCCTGTTTAATCTCTGTTATATTTTAAAACTCCTGGGTGGCACTGTAGGATCAGCACTGGTCTGTGAACCACAAGGCTGGCAGTTCAAACCCACCAGCTGCTCCTTGGAAACCTTATACAGGGTCACTATGAGTTGGGACCAACTCGATGGCACTTAACAACAACAACATTTTAAAAGAGACCGATTTAACAAGCACTCCACACTAATACTGACTCCTTGACACAACAAAGACAACCCATTCCTAAATGGGGTTACAATCACAGGATTCACAACACACATTTGGGGGGACAAAATTTAATCCATCCCAGTAACATATTCACAGCTTCCGGGAATGAGGATGTAGCCCAACCTCCTTCTGAGTTCCTTTTCTGCTGACTTCACAGATACACTTCTTTCTGAATGGCCCCTCCTAGGATGGGATGGGACTGGGGTGGGGTCTTTATTTGTTTCATTTCTTCCAAGACCTTCAGCAGAGGGCTGAGGCCCCACTGTGGCAGCAATTCCTTTATGACATCATGTTTTCTAGCATCGAAAATGAAATGTACATCATGACCAACTCTTTCAATTAATGTGATTCTGTTCAAGTTCTAAGCCTGGATGCCTTACGACACTATTGATTAAACTGATATCCGTTTGCATGGAATCAGACTGAAAACAGCGACTTCAGAGACTGGATAGGAACGTTTACTGAGTTTACCCTAGGGGGGCGGGGATAACTCTGAAAACCAGGATGACACTGGCTGTAAACTCCAAGGATGTAATCAATCTCTCTGGAATATACCTGGGGAAACAGGTATATTGGTGTACATTTTGTATATGCTCAATAACAACAAAATAAATGAGACTTTTTCATTTAAAGCTCAGTTGTACTGTGACGCACATGGGTTCTCTCTTGAGTCGGAATGAGCTTAATACCAACTTTTTGTTCCTAATCTCTCCTTGTGTGGCCTGTGAAAGGCTCCGTAGCATAGCATGCCCACTCTTTCTCCCTCTCCCTTACAAGGTAAAGGACATGCAGTCAAATCTTTTCCTCAGGTTTTCCAGTTTTGCTCAGGTGGATTGCTCTGAGCAAGAAGTAAGTTATCTCTTCTCCGCCGAAGTGAAGATTTCCATCGGCACCAGCTCTCCCAGGAACAAACCAGCATCATGGCACGGCCTGATGTCTTTCCACCTCAGGTTTACTTGTGTCTCTGCAACAGATGATGAGGTCAGGAACCTTGCTGAAGTGTCTTCCATGGCTCTAGGGACAAACGGCCATCTTGCTGGGCAGCATTTGTGGAGAGCAGTTCCTCACCCCTCCTTGGTGCTCCACAGTGCTGCTTGTTAAGCAAGGAAGATGTCTTACGCTCACCATCTCCATCTCATCTTTCATGTCTCCAGCTGCCCAGTGCAAACCAGGCAGATGAATTCCTACTCTCTTTCAGAAAGCACCTAGCCCCGTGTCCAGTCCAGGACCACAGGGAAGAAGGGAGAAACGGTGGGAGAAGTCTGTTTTCTGGAAGTCTGTTAGCTGTGGCGGGAACCCAGGTCCCCATACTTGGAAAATCATGTGTGTAGGGGCTGGAGTGATAGGTTAGGGGGTCTCTTAGGGGCCTAGTGCTGCTCTAACAGAAATACCACAGAAATGAATGCTCTCACAATTTAGGAGGTTAGAAGTCGGGGCATGGTTCTAGGGCAGGGGGAGGGAACGTCAGGCCTGTGAGCCATATGCCGTTGTTAAGTGCTGTTGAGTCGGTTCTGACCCATAAAGATCCTACATGGGGTTTCCGAGGAGCAGCTGGTGAGCTTGAATTGCCAACCTTGTGGATCAATCTGACCTTGCGGATCATTCCGACCTTAGGATCGAGCCCTGTGTTGCTGTTGTTAAATGCCACCGAGTCAGTTCCAACCCATAAAGACCCTGTATAGGATTTCTGAGGAGTGGCTGGTGAACTTGAACTACTGACCTTGTGGATGAAACCAACCTTCAGGTCAAGTGCTGATCCTAAGCAGCACACCAGGACTCCAGTTATCACATTGTTGTTGTTAAGTGGCGTGGAGTCGGTTCCAACCCACAGCGACCCTGTACAGAGTTTCCGAGGCACAGCTGGTGAGCTTGAACCACTGACCCTGTGGTTTGAATCAACACTTCAGTCCAGCGCATTAATCTGCAGAGCCACACCAGCGCTCACATTGTTGTTAAGTGTCAACGAGTCAGTTCAGACTCATATAAATCC
This sequence comes from Chrysochloris asiatica, assembly GCF_000296735.1. NCBI lineage: Eukaryota > Metazoa > Chordata > Mammalia > Afrosoricida > Chrysochloridae > Chrysochloris > Chrysochloris asiatica. Next base: position 7,974,302 of record NW_006408620.1, on the reverse strand, counting down.
TGTACGTTGTTATGTGCCACAAAGTCTGTTCCGACCCACAGCAACCCTGCATAGGGTTTCTGAGGAGCAGCTGGTGAGCTTGAACCACCGACCTTGCAGTTCAGACCAACTTTGCAGTCTGGAGCATTAACCCAGAGCACCACACCAGGACTCCTCAAGCCTATATTGTTATTGTTGTTGTGAAGCACCGTCGAGTCAATTCCGACACAGAGTTACCCTATATAGGGTTTCCAAGGAGCAGCTGGTGAGCTTGAACTGCCGACCTGGCACTTCAAATGGCTTTGGATGAGTTAGTTGTTTGACCATATGTAGCAGGCTAATTTTTGAGTTAATAATTTTTGTGTGGCCCACGAATGATGTTATGAATTTTGGCAGAAAAAAGATGGTGCTGTAGGATAAGCACTTGACCTCAGGGTCAGTTTGAACCACAAGGTCGGTGGTTCAAGCTCACCAGCCACTCCTCAGAAATCCTATACAGGGTGGCTGTGAGTCGGAACTGACTGGATGGTACTTAACAACAATCTCTGCTCTGGGGGAAAACGCCTTGTTCCAGCTTCCCGAACAGTACTCTTCCTGGCATTCTTTGGAGATCTCCATGTGGCGTTATCTTCCCCCACTCCTCCTTGCTCCAGTGCTTAGTCTACAGCACCACATCAGCACCCCATTTACAAGTACACGGATTAGGGTTCCAACACATACAGAACAAAGGGGGAGCTTCAAAAAGTTCACGGAAAAATGGAACTGAAAGATAATGGAATTTTTTTCCACACATTTTTTGAAGCCCCCTTGTATATTTTATTTTGGGGGACAGAATTCCAACCCTAACAAGAAGCAATAGGATTTCTAGGGAACTTGGTCAAAGATGCAGGTATTTGAACTCTCCCCATAGATAATGATTTGGGGTCCCTATGTTTAATGGACCTCCAGATGCTATTGATGTAAATTGTTCCCTGACCCACTCTGCAGCCTACTAGACTAGAGTATTGCCCGGAACTAGAATTCCCTTTTCTGTTTAATGCGTTTGACGCAGACAGGAGACTAATTAAACCATTCTGTTGATACCTTCCGGAAGAGCTCAGCCAGCTCCTTAATCGGTGCTTAACAAAACCAGGTCTGGAGAATGGAATAAAAATAGCTTCATGCAGGTTAAAAGGTAAAATGAACTTTATGGGGCTAGGAAGTTAATTTCAAGGTTGTGGGGAGGCTTAGGGGAAGAGTCAGAGACTCAGATATTTATGGCCTAATGGTCTCTGGAGCAGCAAAAAGGGGGTCTCTTGCACACGAATTGTAACAAGAGATAATAATGATGAACATGTAACCCACAAATCAGTAATGATTGTGAGGACAAATGCAGGCTCGAGTGTGTTTTGTTCTGTTAGTAGGAGTCAGACCTGACTCAGCATCACCTCTATCATCCCCAAAACACCTGTTGAGCGCCTACTGTATGCTATTTCGCCAACCAAAAACACACAAAACAGACCCCAATTCAACAGTGTCTATGTGCACAGTTCAGTGACGTTGACTGCATTCTTCAAGCTGTACAACCATTCTCAACCCCCTTTTCCTAAGGGTTGTTGTTGTTACGTTGTTGTCATGTGCCGTGGAGTTGGTTCTGACTCATAGCGACCCTGCACAGGGTTTCTGAGGCTGTGAATCTTTACAGGAACAGAAAGCCTCATCTTTCTTCCACGGAACAGCTGGTAGTTTCGAACTTCTGACCTTGAGGTTCGCAGCCCGATTCATAACCACTACGCTACCAGAGCTCCTCATAGTTCCTACCTATTAATGTAACCTCACTGCCCTCTAAGCTGCCTATCTAATCTTCCAAGTTGCTGTTGTCACTTGGATAGTTCTTTTTTTTAAAGTTTTTATTATGAATTGAGAGAAAGTTTACAGGGCAGATCATCAGTTCTACATTCAACAAATCATACACCTTGTTTCATTTCAATGATTATAATCCCCTCCAGGTACCATCAGTTAACAGTATTTCTCTCTATTCATTTTAGCTCTTTTTTTTTTTTTAAAACACTCAGGCATATATAATAATTTACACCACTAAAGGGCACATTCTGCAAATCGGCCTCCTGGCCACCAGCCCTCAGTCCCTCTCTTTCCATGAGTCTTGAGTCCTCAGCAGCTCCCTCTCTCCATGTCCCCATCTCTGTCTCCATCTCTGGTGATGCTGTTTCTCTGGATAAGGTCTCACATTCTGCTTGTGCTCTTCTCCTCTGATGGTCCTAGGGTCTTCTGTTTCTGTACTGTAAGATTAACTACTCCCCCGTTTTTGTTACAAAACTTCTACCTTTACACTTGTGACAGTCGCAGTTACTCATGATAATAATAATTACTCACTATTGAGTCATAAGAATCTTAGCTCCATCTCTTTTTACCAGACCCATCCAGACAAGATGAAAACTATTCAGTGGGGACTCTATCTTCCCCAGACACTCTTAAACTAAACTCCCTCTTGAAACCTTGTATGCCAGTCACTTCAAGCCTTTATCACCCCCTCATTTTAGGTAGCTGACCTCTAAGTTGCCCATCCCTATTACCCTGTGTACAAAGGGGATAGCATTGAAACTTGATGTGAAGACTCCTTCCCTCTCTAGTGGTATTTGAGCGACTACTTCCATGAATATAGGTCAAGTTCATCAAATTGCAGCAATTTATCCTCGTTTCCTTTATTAAAAATTATTATTATTTTTATCTTCCCCTAGTCAAGTTCTGATTAGCAAACCATCGAGGCTAGGTCAAAAGGGCACTTAACTGCAAGTTTGGGTGTTCTTGTGCATCTCCTCTCACTTTGTATCAGCTGGATGCTTCACTCTCAGCTCTAGCCCTCTGTGACTATGTCCTTGTCCATGGGCTCAGGTTTCCCCCACTCTCACTACACTTTAGACCAACCAGCCCTTCCTCTTCTCTCTCTCATCTCCAGGTCAACCAGAGTCTATGGAACATGACTGAACTCAGCCCATTTCTTCATTGCTGCCTTTCTCCCTCTTCCACTCACCAGTAGACCAACGTGGTCACCAGCAAGCTTACATGCCTGTTCGTATATGTTCCCTTTGAGTTTCAGTCTTAGAAGGGGGTTTGTCCTGAAGGCACTTGATTGCTTGCTTTGATGGCTTCCACTTGGATAGTTCTTAAATGAACACAAGGCTCAAGGCAAACAGTCTTTAGTAAGTAAGCGAAATGACTGTCTAGTTTAAAAGCTTTGGCTGTGCAGTGGGGGTTATTGGGTCGCTAACAGAAAACTGTTGTTGCTATTAAGTGCCATTGAGTCGATTCCGAACCGTCGCGACCCTGTGTAGGGTTTCCAAGGACCAGCTGATGAGCTTGAACCACAGACTTTGAAGTTCAAATCACTTTGCTGTCTAATGCATTAGCCCACAGCGCCACACCAGGGCTAGGGTGGCTCAAACCCACCAGCTGCTCCATGGGAGAGAGAAGTGATCGGCTTCCTTAAAGATTTACAGCCTTGGACATCCTATGGCACGGTTTCACTCTGTCCTATAGGGTTTCTGTGAATCAGGAGAGAGGGCAGTGGGTTTTGGTGTTGTTTAGTTTAAAGAAGATTTCAGGGATATTTTTGACTTAAAGTTTAAGTTTTAAAGAATGTCTCAGAGCAATGGATTCCGGGCTTCATCCAGCCTCAACGATGCCAGAAAGTCTGAAGTATATACAAATCTTAAATTCTGTTTTACATTTTCTTCCTTTTGATCAATACTCTTCTATAGAATCTTTGATCAAAATGTTCAGTAATGGTAGCCAGGCACCATGTCGTTCTTCTGGTCTCATGACAAGAGAGGCTGCTGTTCATGGAGGCAATTAGCCCTCATTCTCATTTCCATACCCGGCTCCTGTTCCCAACTTTCCTTCCTCTATTACTCCAACAATATTTTAAGGACTTGGGTGTATCAACTCTTTGAAAACTCATAAGTTCACCTATGAGGTGGAGTTTTACTCTCCCCGACCGATAGATGAGGAAAAGCGGCACGGAGCTCAGAGATGAAGGGATTACTCATATTCATAGAGTGAGCAAGTGGTGGAGCCAGAATTAAAAACCCTGGTGTGCCCTTGGTGGTGCGAGCAGTTGAGCAACTACTGTTAATATTGGTGGTTTGATTCTACCTGGAGGCACTTTGGAAGAAAGGCCTGGTGATCTGTTTTTGAGAGGATCCAGGCATTGAAAACCCGATGGCGCACAATTACATTGTACACTTGGGGCTACCATATGCTGTCACTGACCTGATGGTAATTGGGTTAGTTTGGTTTGGCTTTGCATTTTTTGTTTGTTTGTTTTTTTACCGATCACAGTATCTACTCTAACACTGGAACCAAGAGCCCTGAAGTTCCAGTTGTCTCCCTGAGTCTTCATATTGGATCAATCTGAACAGAATAAGGTGAACAGGGACATTTTGCAGGGCAAGTAGATACATAAAAGGAAATACTAGAAGGAGTTTCTCTGGGGTTTGGTCGTTCACTACAAAAGGCCCTGTTAAAATTGGAGGAGTAGAAACCATCACCTGGAGGGTTTGCCCCCAATTTGATGTGACACTACTGATGTGATGCATCGTGCATCCAGGACGGACAGACAGACATTACTGCGTGAGGAGGGAAGGAGAGGAAGTGACCAGGCGTAGCCAGTTCAACCTTTCGCAGAGAAGGGTCCTTGAGGAGAACCTTTGGGCAGTGACCTATAGAAGGAAGTTTTCTCACCGTCCATAAGTCTCCATGATAAATATCTGACCTGAATTTGGACTGAAAAATGCCATTACGATCACTTTGAAAAGTACTGAGTCTTAACAATCATCCGTAGTTTAAATGTGACCTCCTCCCGTGGCCACTTCTTGTTGTCTTAGGGCTGGTCCCTGACTCACAGTGGGATGAAACTTTGTCCAGTCCTTTGCTGCCCTTCTGATGGGTTGCAGAGCAGACTGCTGCTTTCATTGGCTGCTATTTGGAAGCTGATCACCAGCCCTTTCTTCCTACTTTGTTTTGATCTGGAAGCTCTGCTGAAATCTGCCCACCCTAGGTAACCCTGCTGGTATTAGAAACACTGGTGGGATGGTGTAGTTTCCCGTGTCACAGCAACATGCAGGCCATCACAGTGTGATAAACTGACACATGGGTGGTGGAATCAAAACCTCAACTCCAAACCCACTGTCCCGTAGTCAGTTCTGACGCACGGTGACCTTAGAGGTGCCTCATCTTTCTCTCTAGGAGTGCCTGGTGGGTTCCAATCACCTACCTTTCCATTACCAACCCAATGCTTAACCCATGGTGCTACCAGGTCTCCTAAATTTTACCAATAACTACCTGAGCATTTACTGAGCATTTAAGGAGCTCTGGTGGTGCTATGAGTTAGGTGTTGGGCTGTGAACTGCAAGGTTGGTGGTTTAAACCCATCAGCGGCTCTGAGGGAGAAAGATGAGTCTTTCTGCTCCCGTGAAGATTTACAGTCTCAGAAACCCAATGCAGGGTTACCATTAATCAGAACTGGCCCCAAGGCAGTAGGTATTGAACATTCACCAAGTGCCAGGCCCTGTTCTAATTCAGGCAAATAATCTTTTAATGAAATATTTTTAAAAACTTAAAAAGTGAGTGCAGAAAATCCACAATGAACAAAATTTCAAACTTGTAAGGGAGTTTGATCATGGAGTCCTGGTGTGGCTCTGTAGGATAAGCACCGGACTGCTAACCGTAAGATCGGTGGTTCAAACCCACCAGCCGCTCCTATACAGAGTCACTATGAATTGGAACAGACTTGATGTCACTTAACAATAACAAGTCAAAAACATATAGGTCAAGCCCCCACAGTTGACCCCATTTTAAGAACAAGAAAACAGAGACTTTGAGAGGTTTGATCACTGGCCTGATGTTGCCCAGACAACAAGAAGCAGAGCTGGGACCAGAACCCAGACGGTGCATCTCATGCCCCTGTGCCCGCCTTGCTACTTTTCCCATCCTAATCTCTTCCTGTCTTCTTTACATCAGAGGTGCTGCTCAAGCGAACAGTGAGTGACAGCTGAGCCACTGAGGTCAGGAAGGCAGCTGGGGTGACTAGTGGGCAAACTGTCCTCCCCTGGGCCTGTTTAACTCAGACGTAGGGGGGTCAGGTGGCTGCTACTCGTTTCCCCTGGGTACCTAGGTACCAGCGGTGGCTCAGGTGAGATGCTAATCATGCCTTTCCCTAATGAGGGAGACTTAGGCAAGAGCAGTTAACAGCATCAGCTTTTATTTGCTCCCAGAAGAGTAGGGCTGGTTCTGTTCTGCAGGAGGCAGGTTTTTCTAGGTAATGCACAAGTTTGCCCAGAGCAACAGCAGCGGCAGCAAAGTTAACAAAACCTGCCCCATGCAGGGCACCACAGACCCTGTCCTCCTCCAGGGGTCCCTTATTTCCACGGTGTTTGTCCCCTGCTATCTGCTTCCTGAGTGGCTGACACTCAGATGGAGGGAGTTTTCTACAGTGCAAATGTGACTGTGACAAAAACCTGTTATCATCGGGTTGGTTCCCACTTATGGCAACCCCCTATGTGCAGAGTAGAGCTATGCTTCATGGGGTTTTTAAGACTGTGGTCTTTTGGAAGCAGATCGCCAGGGCTTTCTTCCCATGCACCTCTGGGTGAATTTGAACTGCCAGTCTTTCAGTTAGTTTATATCATTCACAGCCATGTGCACCACTTAGGAACTCCTCACAGTTCAACAGGTGTCTCATGGGCCCCAAATAAAGTTCAAACTCCCTTTATGGCACCCACGGTCCTTCCCCACTGGTTGGCCTGCTCCCTCAAGGCACCAAACTGTTTTCAGTTTCAGACAGGTATCATAGTTTCTGTATACAAGGCACCCCCAGAAAGAATACACAGAGTGCATAGAAAAGTATGTGCATAATTAAACTACCCATATAACACACACACTATTTAGGTAAAATATAGTAATCATCTCTGTTGCCTGCAGCTTGGACTTTGCACATCTATGTCCTTGGTATTTAAAAATCCACTCATCTTCCACCTCCTACTTGGTTTTCTATTATGGGTAAGGTATCACATCACCTTCTCTTGGAAGCCTTTCATCAGCTCTCAAGCAACGCAGGTCTCCTGACTCTCTGGCCTGCATTTCCGTCTCTCCACACTTTCCATCATTAGCATCACGATTCTGAACAGGTGTCAGCGCAGCTCCCAGACTCAGACAACTAAGGATAAAAGGCCTAGGGACCTACTTGTGAAAGTCAGCCAATGAAAACGCTATGCAATGGATCACAGTGTTTCACTCCTCCATGGATCATGGGGAGCCAAAGTTAAGGCTTTGTTACTGAGCAAGAAGTTGTTGTTGTTGTTAGGTGCCATTGAGTCGGTACCAACTCCTAGTCACCCTGCACACAACAGAACAAAGCACCACTCGGTCCTGCACCAACCTCACAATCGTTGCTAAGCCTGAACCTATCACTGCTGCTACTGTACCAATCCATCTCAATGGGGGTCTTCCTCTTTTTCTCCCACTCTCCACTTTATCAAGCATGATATTCTTCTTCAGGGACTGGTCCCTCTTGACAATATGTTTGAAGTAAGAGAGACGAAGTCTGGGCATTCTGGCTTCCGAGGAACACTCTGGCTGTATTTCTTCCAACACAGATTTGTTTGTTCTTTTGGCAGCCCATGGTACTTTCAATATTCTCTTCCAACACCATAACTCAAATACATCAATTCTTCTACGGTCTTCCTTATTCACTGTCCAACTCTTATATGCATATGAGGTTACTGAAAATAGCATGGCTTGGGTCCGGTGTACCTTAGTCCTCAAGCTGACATCTTTGTTCTTCACCACTTTAAAGAGGTCTTGTGCAGCAGATTTGCCAAATGGAATACATTATTTGATTTCTTGACTGCTGCTTCCATGAGTGTTGATGGTTGATCCTAGAAAAATGAAGTCTTTGACAACTTCAATCTTTTCTCTATTTATATGAATGTTGCATTTTGGTCTAGTGGTGAGGATTTTTGTTTTATTTCCTTTGAGTAGCAACCCATACCTAAGGCTGTGGTCTTTGATCTTTAAGTCCTCCTTCACTTTTAGCAAGCAAGGCTGTATTATCTGTATGTTGCAGATTGAAGGAAGAAGGTTGAGGAAGAAGTGGAGGGTGGATATTGCATTCAGCACTAACCATTAATGTGCTGTTTCATTTCATGTAGCACAAAGTTGGAACGAGTTGGAGACAGTTCTGGATGGCACTTTCCTTCTGACCCTTGACTTTTCGGAGTATTTATCTTTTCTTTTGCTTTCCTCTTTACTAATTCATGGTGGAGGAGCAGAAAATCAGGTTTGTTTTATGCCCAGTTCTCTATGGAATGGGAATGTTTCAACTACAGGTTTTCAAACAAAAACATGGAACAAACCCACAGTCTTAGTTCTCTAAAGCTGCTGTAACAGAAACACAAGTCGATGGCTTTAACAACCACATATGCATCTTTATCTGGTTGTTTCTGCATTTTCTATTTCAGAAAACTGGAAGCCAGAACTCAGGGTCCACTGGCGCTAGGGGAAGGCTTTCTCTCTCTCTCTCTCTCTTTCAGCTCTGGAGGAAGGTCTTTGGCTCTTCAATTTATGCTTTCTGGTTTCTTGGAGACCTCAACAGATGATCTTCATTTGAACGAGAAGGTCGGCGGTTTAAGCTCACCAGCTGCTCCTTGGAAATCCTATACAGGGTTGCTATGGATCGGGACCGACTCGACGACACGTAACAACAACAACAATTTATCTTGGCATCTACTTACCCCATCTTTGCTTCCCAGATTGCTTGACTCAAGACACATCTTATACTAATCCTTCTTATTAGCCTAACAAAGACAACCCCTTCTCCAGTGGCACCGGTGTTCTTGTAAGTACTGTTTCAACTCATAAAGGGGTGGGGAACATCCAGCTCAAGGGTAGGAACAAGGCCCTCGAAATCATTTGGTCTGATCCTGGTAAGGCAACCACAGTTCTAGCCATCACTTTGTTGTTGTTAAGTATCATAGAGTCGGTTCCGACTCACAGTGACTTTACATAGGGTTTCCAAGGAATGACTGGTGTTTGAACCACCGACATTGCAGTTCAAACTGACCTTATGGTCAAGTGCTTATCCTATGGTGCCACGCCAGGACTCCCTAGCCATCACATAGTCATCATTGTTGCTAAGTGCCTTCAAGTAGGTTCTGACCCATAGTGACCCTGTACAGGATTTCAACATTGTTGTTGTTAAGTGTCATTGAGTTGGTTGCGACCCATAGCGACCCTGTACAGGGTTTCCAAGGAGTAGCCGGTGAACTTGAACCGCTGACCTTGTGGTTTAAATCAACTTTGTTTAATTAAATGTTTGAGCAAATCGATCAGGCTAATTTCTAAGTTGATAATTTTGTATGGCCTGCGTGTAGGGACATAAACTTAACACTCTAAAATGGCCATGCCAAGGTCACCTCAGAAATCATAGCTCCTGTCCCTTCCCCCAGCTCCAGCTTCCTAAAAAGGAACACAGTCAGCTAGCTTTTCTAGAGGCTACAGCCCTTCCTCCCAAGATGCTAGCCAGAACCCCTCTATTCTCTAGAGCGGATGAACAACCCAGCACCTTGACTCTCCCACCTCCTGTAGTTTTGTGTACCACCCTTAACTGCCCTTACCCTTGTGAATACCCCATAACACAAACGGACCCTAGCCTCCACCCCTGATGCGGCAAAACTTCATGATCCAGCCGGCTGACACTGGACGAAACTGTGTTTCACCTATTATAGGTAAATTCCCTTGTTGGCAAACCAACCCGTTTATTCTTTCTATTCTTTTTAGTAATGGACTAATAATGTCTCTTGGAATTAGCTAGTTCTGGTCATTTTTATTTATTTTTTTGCTCTCTCGGTACCTATGTATTCAGAAGGCTTTTCCCTTCTGGGCTTGAAACCCAACACCACAAATGATGTTACAAATTTTGGCAGAGAAATGGTTCTTCACCCACTATATACAGAATTCTGGTGTGGCACTGTAGGATAAGCACAGGACTGCAAGGTCGGTTTGAAGCACAGGGTCGGTGGTTCAAACTCACCAGGTGCTCCTTGGAAATCCTATACTGGGTCGCTATGAGTCGGAACCGATTGGATGGCACTTAACAATAAACCCCTGCTTTATAGGGTTTTTGATGAATGACAGGTGAGTTTGAACCTGTGGCACAGAGGTTAGCATTTGCAGCACATATTTTTGGGTGACACAATTCAGTCTATCCTACCTGTGGCTGTCTCCCCCATAAATAAGTCTACAATAATTACAGCGGGGCCATCAATCAGTGAGTTAATCCCTTAAGAGGGCATTCGTTTAATTCCTACTGGCCAGTGTGTGGTTATGTGTGGATTTGGAAGGATTTATAGTCTCTTAATTTTTCTAACTGGCACATTTTCCTTCATTCTTTTTTAAGAGGAAAGGAGCAAAAATGCCATCATCATATTTCATGCCAAATCCTTGAGTATCTGCCACAGGACCATTTTGTGTTTTTTTCCCCTAATTAAATGGGTAGTGTATTCCCAGTTTTATACTCAGATAAAACGCATTCATCACACAAAAAGCCTTCTTTCCATGCTGTTTTACATTCCCTGAAGACCTACCCCGTGCCAAGCGCGTTATAAAAATTACCGAGTCTACGGCATGCTCAAGATGGTTCCATGGTGGAACCATCACTGAGTCCTTTTGTGGCACTGAAGGATAAGCACTAGACTGCAAGGTGGATTTGAACTGCAAGGTTGGCAGTTCAAACCCACCAGCCGCTCTCTGAAACCTATTCAGTATCACTTTTAGTTTGAACAACAACCTCACAGATGAGATTCTGAGAAGTGATTCACCCAGAGGGGACCTGGGATTTGAACCCATGACTCGTCATTATCAAAGTCTTTCCATGACACTAAATGGTTACTCTCTCCCTCCAATTTATCTTTGTTATTGCTAGCTTTCA
>NW_006408620.1:7956745-7962424 GCF_000296735.1 Chrysochloris asiatica | reverse complement strand
ACTCGATGGCACCTGACAACAACAACCCTTTCATCTTTACCTACTGTATTTAGAGTAACTGTTGATCATTTGGTCTCATGTAGATGATTTTTTTTAAAGGTGCACTGGTAAAATTATTTTATTAGTCAATCTGTTATTTAGCTAAAAAGTACCCTCAAGGGGTAGTTTCCATTTGAGGCTTATGGAGTATATCTGGGCGATAGTGTCAGGGAGTTCTCTAGTCTCCACTAGTCCACTGAGTCTGGTCTTTTAATTTAAGAGTTTGGGGTTCTCTTCCACATTTCCCTCCCTTTCTACCAGAAGGATCGGTTGTAGAAGCTGGGCACCATCTAGTTCTTCTGGTCTCAGTGCTGATGAAGTCATCATTCCTGTAGACGGTCCTCTAGATGAGTTTCTTCTCTGAGTCTTTGGTTTCTGTCTATTTTTTTTGATTCAGATACGATGAGACTGACAGTTGTATCCTGTTGTTGTTGTTGTTGTTGTTGTTGTTAAATGCTGTTGAGTAGATTTGACTCATAGTGACCTATATAGGGTTCCTAAGGAGTCTTAGATGGTTGATTATAAACTGTTAAGACCCCAGACGCTACTCATGCAGAACAGAACTATGTGTACTATGTTATGCTAATTGACTGAGATGTCCATTGGGTATTCTTGGTTGTAATCCGAACAGAAAGTAGATTGGCAGGCCTTTCTTTCAAGGTGCTGCTAGGTGGGTTTCAACCACCAACCTTTAGGTTAACAGGTGATGACAAATCCCTTAAGTCACCCAAGCATCTCACTTAGGAAGCACAGATTGATGATTTGTGGCCGGCATTTAACTCTACTCAATTAGCTGGTTCCTTGACCCAGTTAAATGAAAAGTTAAGTCCGAAACTTCTTGGCACTTGCGCAGTGCCTAATTGTATTTTAATATTTGATGTGCTTAGAAACGTCTGGAAAATGAGTGCTAATTCTGAGCTGAATATCACATCCTGGCATGTCCTATGGTACAAGCACAGTGGCCTTCAGGACATTCTTGGACATTTCCTTCTAATTATCACTGTCACTGGGTCTGTCAGGACTTTCAGTTTGTTATGTTAAAAAAAAAAAAAAAAGGGACTGAGAAGAAAATGGAGTTGGCTTTTCTGAAGATGCTGGCTGAATGACTAATTGGTGGTATTTTGTGTACACTGTTGCCTTAAATAGGGATTGGCTTTCACAGAGAGGCTGGCCTCTGCCCAGGATTAATTTGGGAGCCAGAATCATCCTCAGCCAAAATTTTATTTTGTTTTTTAAAATTAAGCTTCCCCCCCACCTCTTTTGAGATAACTGTATAACCACACACAGTTATTGTTAATTTCCATCAAGTGGATTCCAACTCACGGTGACCCCACATGTGTCAGAATGGAACACTGCTCCATTCGGAAGCAGATCGTGAGGTCTGGGCACCTCTGGGTGGGTTCAAACTGCCAACCTTTTGGCTGGTAGTTGAGCGCTTGACTGCGTACATCACCCACAGTTGTTGTTGTACTGTGGAGTTGGTTCTGACTCATAGCGACCCTGTATAGGGTTTCCGAAGCTGTAAATCTTTACAGGGGCAGAAAGCCTTATATTTCTCCCACGGAATGGTTGGTAGTTCTGAACTGCTGACCCTGAGATTAACATCCTGACTTGTAAGCACTAAATACAGTACCAGAGCTATTTACAGTTGTTGTTAGGTGCCGTCACGTCATTTCCATCTTATAGTGATGCTCTGCACAACAGAACAAAACACTGCTCTGTCCTGCACCATCGTCACAGTTTTGTTCCATTTGAGCCCATGTTTCTGTGCCAATCCACCTCATTGGGGGTCTTCCTATTTTTTGCTGACCCTTCTCTTTACCAAGCATGATGTCTTTCTCCAGGGACTGGGGGTCTTCCTATTTTTTGCTGACCCTTCTCTTTACCAAGCATGATGTCTTTCTCCAGGGACCGGTCCTTCTTGATAATAAGTCTAAAGTATGAGAGACAAAGTCTCGCCATCTTCTCTTCTAAGGAGCATTCTGAATGGCTGTACTTCTTCCAAGAAGAAGTTTGTTCTAGCAGGCCATGGTACTTGTAATATTCTCCACCAAAACCATAAGTCAAATGCATCGATTCATCTTTGGTCTTTCTTATTCATAGTTCAACTTTCAAATGCACATGAAGCGATTTAAAACATCATGATTTGGGTCAGGCGCACCTAAGTTTTAAAGCTGGTATCTTTGCTCTTGAATACTTCAAAGACTTACTTATTGCAGGTATCTTTCTTTTTAAAATAACGTAAAAGATGACTATGCACTCGAACCTCACCAGAGGTATCAAATTGACTACATCTGTGGGAAGAGTTGGTGGCAAAACTCAATATTGCAAGTTAAAACAAGGGCAGGGGAAGACTGTGGAACAGATCATCAATTGTTCATATGTAAGATCAGGATGAAGTGAAAACCACCCACAGTAATAAGAAATAAAGTAGAAAGAGACTGTGTACCTTTTACTCAGCTTTCCATAAACGTAGTATCTTGCTAACCCTTTGTCCAGTATCTCAACCAGGATACCGATACAGGTATAGTCAAGATACAGAACCTTTTATCACCATAGATGCCTCCTGCTATCCTATAGTTCTACCGTAGGTGTTTTGGGTGTCTGGGTGTGGTGCTGTGTTCCAGTAAAGACTTACAGCCTTGGAAACCCTTTACAGGGTCACTATGAGTTGGAAACGACTCCACAGCATACAACAACAGTCTGATTGCAAGGAATAAAGCCAACACAAGCCAACATAAGCAAAACAAAGCATGACAAAAACCAAATGAAGAAAACGCAACACAAACAAAAGAGGAATTTCTTGGAAGGTGTAGTTAAGACAGCTGTCCTTGGCTGTCTACAATCTCCTTTCCAATCACGTGATTCTGGTGATACCATCCACCACAGAATTTGCCTCTGTTGTCATAGAGATGAGTCAGGTGACCCAAATCCTGGATGCTGGCCGGATGCCTCGCTTCCTGGGCACATGCATTTATGAAAGGGCTGGTGGAGTGTCTTCACAACATGGGGAATGATCCGGAAGAAACCTCAATGTTCTTTGTGATGTAGTCTCAGAAACCGCACATAATTTGTGCATTAGGGCTACACAGGTTCTTCTGCTGGATAAGGAAGCAGCATTCACAGGGTCGGAACACACAGAGGCCAGAATCATGGGCGTCTCTTGGAGACTGGTCACTAGAACTAGACAAAATGAGGCCCGTGAAATTTGTAATTCTGCCTGACACATAGTAGATACTCAGTTCCTTCTTTCTGCCCCCTGATTTTATCTCACCGCAATCTCTGAATTGAAATCTCTCACAGAAAGGACTTCTCTCACACCACGGTTTTCCTCTGAGGCTCATAAATACCCCCAAACAAAACAAACCCCCGAACAAAAAAACTCCCCACAAAACAACAGCAACAACGAAATGTTGCTACGGAATCAGCTCATTCTCATGGCGACTCCATGTGTGTCGGAGTAGGACTGTGCTCTACTGCGTTTTCATTGGCTGTGATCTTTCTTCCAAAGTACACTTGGGTAGATTCAAACCCCCAACCTTTCAGTTAACAGCTTAGCACGGTAACAGCTAGCAATACCTAGGGGGTCCCCAACAAGAAAGGGAGCTCAGGAGCGTCTAAATCTCAAAACGTGCCTGTCTGTACCATGGATTCTGTTTTCTCTCTTATTATAGCTTCTTAATTCACAAGTCCCGCTTACTGATTAACCTTTATTCTCTCTCTGAATGGAAGGTAATCTCTCCCCCATGAGAACCTGGAACTCCAAGAGGGGCTTAATTCTGAAGACTCATAGAAAGTAGCAACACAGAGACAAATGTCATTTATGAGCCCCAGCGGGCCCCAGGCTGATTAGAGAAATGCTGTAAAATAATTGCCAAGCTAGAGGAGTTTCCGGAGCGGAAGCAGTAGATGATAAGGACATTTCTAAAATCAGTCTGAACAAAGAGTATTTCATGGAAGGAAGCAAACCTGTGGAAAAACAATTCTTTCCAATTCCCAAGTGACTGGAGCCCCAAGAAACCGGAGAAGGTCTCACAAATTCAAATTTCACACAAAAAGGTAATTTTCAATTGCTTTCAACAAGAGGGAGAGGAAGGGAAATTTAAAAAGTTGAGAAAAAGGAGCCCCTGAAGACAACAACAGTTATTCATGCAGCAAGCATTTCTCAAGCGTCTATCAGGCACCTGGTATTTGTTGGAGCTGGAAACCCAAAAGTAAGTAAGATGCAGTCCCTTCCTCAGACCTTTCCCTGGGTGAGTTTGAACTGCTAACCTTTTACTTAGTAGCTAAGCATTTAAACAGCTGTGCAACCCAAGGATCCTTGGGGGATAATGTGTTGTTGTTGTTAAGTGCCATTAAGTTGGTTCTGACTTATAGCGACCCTGTATGGGATTTCTGAGGAGCAGCTGGTGAATTTGAACTGCTAACCTTGCAGTTCCAACAGACCTTGTAGTTGAATGCTTATCCTACTGTGCCACACCAGGGTTCCTGGAGAGAATGTGGGCAAAGGCAGTTTTCAGATTCAACTTTTACATCAGGTCTCTGGTTTGATATTCCCTCCCCTACATTTAGGTCTAGAGTCCTGGTGTGGCGCTGTAGGGTAAGCAATGGACTGCTAACCACAAGGTTGATGGTTCAAAACCACCAGTTCAAACCCTATACAGAGTCACTATGAGTTGCACCCACCACTCGAGGGCACTTAACAACAACAACAGTTTAGTCTAACATGTTGTTATTGTCAGGTTCCATCAGTGGATTCTGACTCACAATGACCCCTTTTGACAGAGTATAACTTGCCCCATCCACCACATGTCTGTCAGTTGTACTGTGGTGGCTTGTGAGTTGCTGTGATTCTGAAAGCTATGCCACCAGTATTTTAAATACCAGCAGGGTCACCCATGGTGGACAGGTTTCAGATGAGCTTCCAGACAAAGACAGACTAGGAAGAAGGAGTGACGAACTACTTCCAAATATTTAGTTACTGAAAACCTTATGAATAGCAGAGAACGCTGTCAGATATAGTGCCGGAAAATGAGCCCCTCAGGTTGGAAGGCACTCAAAATGCGACTGGGGAAGAGCTGCCTCCTCAAAGTAGAGTTGAGCGTGATGATGCGAATGGAGTAAAGCCTGTGTGGGAAAAAAAGCCCATGGGACCTTCATTTGTTGATGGGGCACAACTCAAAATGAAGAGAAACAACTATAAATATCCATTAATAATCAGAACATGGAATGTAGTAAGTATGAATCTAGGAAAATTAGAAATTGTCAAAAATGAAATGCATAAACATTGATATCTTAGGCATTAGTGAGCTGAAATGGACTGGTACTGGCCATTGTGAATCTGACGACCACATGGTTGACTATGCCATAAATGACAAATTGAAGAGAAACAGTGTTGCATTTATCGTCTAAAAGAACATATCAAGGTCAGTCATGAGGTATAATGCTGTCTATGATAGGATAATACCCATGCACGTACAGGGAAGCCCAGTTAATACCACTATTATTCAAATTTATGCACCAACCACTAAAGCCAGTGAGGATGAAGTAGAATAACTCTACCAACTGCTTCAATCTGAAATTGATCAGGCATGCAATCAAGATGTATTGATCATTACCAGTGATTGGAAAGCAAAGGTT
>NW_006408620.1:7940425-7953755 GCF_000296735.1 Chrysochloris asiatica | reverse complement strand
GTGGAGCTACCTGATGGCTGGGTACTTGGGTGACTGTGTGGAGTCAAGTTCCTGCTAACCCAGTGGGACACGCAGTGCAGAAAGAGAATTCTGTATGTGAAGCCACTGAGATTTGGGAGTGGTTTGTTACTGCAGCAAATCTAACCTATCCCGTTAATTGGTTTTTGTTCCATGAGCTTCAAGCTCTTGCAACCTATGTGGACACATCTTTACTTCTGCAGCCTGAGCAGTGTTAAAATACCTTGATACCCTATGACCACTTCCTCTCAGTGAACAGCTAACACGAGCAAGGATCTTGAAGGGAGGGATCAAATATGTCCACTAAGACATTGCTGTTCAAATAGGTACTTTGGGGCTGTCCCCTGCTAATACATTCAAAGGCCATCATCATTTTAACCAAACAATTGCTGCTAAGTCCCTGGACAGTTGCTTATTTATTTTTCCTCCCTAAATAAGGGGCATGGTTTTGCTAATAAATGAGTATAACTGACTGGTCAGTAAATGAAAACCAGAGCTAGAATTGGGCTCTCTGAACTGGGTCCACACGGGCAACCCAAATTTCAAGTACAAATGATGGACTCCACACATAATCTTGAGGATCAGAGTTGGGGATGCTAGATTCAGCACTCAATCCCATGTGGTCACAGTGTTAGACAAGAAAAATAAGACAGCAGCAAATCATGTTTTTGAGTTAGGGTTCACAGTCCAATGGATTGAGTTTCAATGGCAGTTTCTCCACTTTTCAGCTGTATGGTTTTAGGGATGCTGCCTTGCTTCTCTTAGCAGAGTTTTTCTTGAATGTAAAAGAGCTAAAATGATAAAACAGACCTCGCTGGACTGATGTATCATTGTGGCATTAGAAACTGACCGTTGACTGTGTTATAAATGTGACATCCCCACCCCCCCATCTCCATCAAGACATTGGCACATGTGTCTTATGCAGATAACAAGCCCTCTATTTTCAGGTCTACTTGTGTTCATCCCAAAGGAGATGATCTGGATACTTCTGGAGCCAGAATGTGGTTCAAGCAGCCACTTGGAGGCTGCCTCAGGTCCTCTGCTTGGATTCTTTCCAAGGCTGTATATATAACTTCACCACCATCATCATCATCATTACCATCACCATTATAATCATCATCACCATCACCAGTATCGTCACTACCGTCAACACCATCACCACCACCATTATTGCCATCAACACCATCATCATCACCATTGCCACCATCATCATCACCATCACCACCACCACCACCACCACCAGCACCATCATCACCACCACCACCATCACCATCATTACCATCATCTTCACCATCATCATCACCATCATCATCACCACCATCAACATCACCATTGCCACCATCATGACCATCACCACCATGATCATCACCATCATCATCATTACCATCATCTTCACCATCATCACCATCATCATCATCATCACCATTATCATCATCATCAACACCATCACTACCATCTTCATCATTACTATCACCACTATCATCATCACCATTATCAGTATCACTACCACCATTATCATTAGCTCCAGCACCATCAACATCATGATCAGCATTATCACCACCATCATCATCACCATCATTGTTATCATTACTATCCTCACCATCATATATTACCTGTTGCTGCATAACTTATTTCCCCCAAACTAGCTGTTTTAGGAAACCAAACATTGTGATCTCACAGGAATCTGGATGCAGCTTCACTGGTGCCTCTGGTTTAGGGTCTCCCAAGAAGCTGAAGAAGGTAATGATCATTAGGGGCCATCTTTGGACTTGATTTCCTATAACCTTCATTTGGAGAATTGCTCTTAGTATCCCAAACATACCCGTTTTCTCGTGGTAGCATTTCCATGAGATTTGGCCTGGGCTGAGGTGGGGAGGCTCAAGACCCTTTCTCATGAATACAGTGAGACATAATGTTCCTCACTCTTTTCCATATCCCTCTTGCTCTCAATCCTGGAATTCTCCAACTCCTTGAAGGCAGGAAAACTCACTCTGTTTGACTCTAAAGTCTCCTAAATTTATTATTAGTGATGCCATTTCTATGTCCAGTGTCTTTTAGGCCCTTGACTTCTGATGCTCAAAACCTAGGATTCTGGAATTTAGAAAATGATTCCTTCAAACTGCTGTCTCTGTCATTCATTTCATGAGCTTGCTTTGAAACTTGAAAGAAAATAATGGTTTCTTCAGCCTTTCCTGAATCTCTGCTCTCACATCCTCGTGCCAAAGCAGCAGAGACAGAAAATCCTAACATCCTGGCCTGACCAAAGGATCTCCAGGAGCACGGGGAGGGAGTTAGAAGCTACTTCATGCAAACATTATTTTGGTAAACACATAAAGCACTTTGTGGAAGTTGTCCAGGTCACAGACATCACTCAGTGTCACCAGGTTTGATGGGAGCCAGGCAATGACGGTGAGACTGGTGCTGTTGGGCCCAATGCAGTCACTAGAAGTGGGACTGTGGCATTCATGGATGGGATTTTAGTGGCCCTCTGGCAGCACAGTGAGGGCGAGTTGAGTTGACAGGGGGCTGTAGAGAAAGGGAGAAGAGACACAGAGTCTCCTCAATGGTGGGTGGTGTCCGAGACACAGAGAAGTGAGTCACCTTGGCTGGCATCACATGATCAAGTAAGAAGAATGACCCTATAGGACACTGTAGAACTGCCTTCTAGCATTTCCAAGGCTGCCATATCTGTGCAAACACTGGTGGGTTTAAAGTGCTGACCTAGCCAGACATGTAGCCAACGGTGCCACCAGGGCTCCTAGAGCTCTAAGGAGTTCTAACTGCATCAGGTGATCTGTTGAACAAAAGCAAGTAATGATGTCTCCTTATGATATCATTGTTGTTGTTGTTGTTAAGTGCCGTTGAGTTGGTTCCGACCCATAGTGACCCTGTATAGGGTTTCTGAGGGTGTAAATCCTTACGGGAGTAGAAAGCCTCATCTTTCTCCCGTGGAGCGGCTGGTAGTTTCGAACCGCTGACCTTAAGGTTCGCACCCCGATTCGTAACCACTATGCTACCAGAGCTCCTTTACCACCACTATTATCACCACCACCACCGCAACCATGATCATCACCATCATCATCACCACCATCATTACCATCACCATCTACCATAACCATCATCACCATCACTGTAACCACCATCATTACCATCATCTACCATCAGTATTACCACCATCATCATCATCACCATTACCACCGCCACCGTTACCATCACCATCATGTCTACTATTATTACCACTATCACCACCATCACCACCACCACGATCACCTCCATCATCATCGTCAACACCATCACCATCATCACCACCACATCATTGCAACCATTATCACCACCACCACCATCTTTATCACTGATACCATCATTACTATGATCACTACCATCATCACTGGTCCACTAACAGTTTTGACTTCTGTACCAAATATTTGCCGGGCTCAATCTCATCTCCTAGGCCCTCCTTCTACTCCAGCTTTTCTCACGTATAACCTCATACTAGTTCTCCTCCTGCTTCCTGCCCCAGATCCTATGTAAAGTATTTCACATGTAACAACCTACTCAATCTCAAGATACCCTTCTGAGGTAGATGCCATTATCCTCCTTTTACAGATGTGGATGTAGAGGCTCAGAGAAGTGACATGACTCACCCAAGGTTGCACTCAGGAAATGGCAGGGTTGCATTTAAACCCAGGTTCCTCTCCTCCTAAAGGCGTTCACTGCTCTGGTCTGACTTCCTGCCTTCTATAGCACATCCCATGAGAGCCCAGTGGGGCTCAGTTTGTGCAGAGGGTGTGTACTTCTCAAGTGGTGGGATCTTTCCTCAGGGGAGGTCTGTGTGTTGCAGGTGAGAGAACACCTTTGTTCTACACCTCTGACCTGTGTCTGTCCCCAGGGAGCTGATGTCCTAAATTTGGAGGAGATGCAGGACCACAGCCAAGGGCTCTGAGGTTTCCACCTTGAATTCTAAGTACTCAGAAACTCATTTGAGATTCACTGGCAGCTGAGAAGGGGGAAAGTGCTGGACTTGCTCTTTCTTATTTACTCTCTTACAGAGACTCCAAGGTCATTTTTACAGAAGGCCCGAGGCCCCAGACCAGTCATTTCCAGACAGTTGAAATTGGGCTTGTCTTGCCCTTGAAGGGACCAAGTGAGTTCCATTTTAACAGCATTTCTGAGCACCATCCTGTCGGTTCTGGGATTTGAACCCCATCCTAGCTACTCTTGTAATCGGCACCTACCTGTGGTTCCCATCTGTGAGGCAGTGATGGTTCAGTGGTAGGATTGTTGCCTCCCATGCTGGAGACGTGAGTCTGGTTCCAGACAGATGTAGTTCCACCCATCTGTTGATGGAGGTTTGCATGTTGCTGAACACATTTCATCAGAGCTTCTAGACTAAGTAAGACTAAGAGGAAAGGTCTGGTGATCTGCTTCTGAAGATCAGCAATGAAAACCCTACAGGGATGGGGCAGGCAGCCAGTTGTCCATTGTGCATGGGGTTGCCATTGAGTCTGGAGTTGAGCTGATGTCAGCTAACAATAACAACAACAGTGCTTTGATTTAAGGATGTCCGGAGAGCTGTAGTTCCCCCTTCCCAATATCTCACACCTATAGACTTGTTGTTGTTAAGTGTTGTTGAGTTGGTTTTGACACATAGCAATCCTGTATAGGGTTTCTGAGGAGGGGCTGGTGGGATTAAACCAATGACCTTGCGGTTAGCAGTTCCGTGTGTATTGTACAGAGCCATACCAAGGGTCCCACCTGCAGGGACTAAAATTCTCCACTACTGGAAAACATCAAACACCACACTTGCTCGGTGCTCAATGTTTCCTATGAATGTCACACTCCACCCTCAAGTTTCTATTTTACAGATGTAGACATGCAGGTTCCAAAGGGAATACTTGGCTTTGCCTGGGGCCAGTAAGTGGAGGAGTCAGGATTTGAACCTAGGACTCTCAGCTTTCAGAGTGCAACTTATTCCATCTTACCAAGCTTCCACTATTAGGGACTTCTTCCTTGGATTGTCTTTCTCTTTCTGAGGAATTATTAAGACGGTTTGCTTAGTGAATCCCTAAAAGTGCTTATGAGATGTTGGTGACTTGTGATGTGTCTTTTAGCTGGTTCCAACTCATAGCAGTCCTGTATAGGATTTCTAAGGAATGGCTGTTGAGTTTGAACTGCTGACCTTGCAGTTCAAACTGACCTTGAGGTCGAGTGTTTATCCTACTGCACACGCTAGGACTTCTTGCCTTCCGTAGAGGAGACCCAGGTTCAATTTCTGGCCCATGCACTTTATGCACAACCATTACATACCTGTCAGTGGAGGTGTGTGTGTTGATCTGGTGCAAAACTGGTTTTATCAGTTTCTAGCCTAAGATAGACTAGGAAGAAAGGCCTGGCGATGTATTTCTAAAGATCAGCCAGTGAAAACCCTGTGGATTGCAATACCCGGGTCCATAAATTATCATGGGAGTGGTGTAGGACTGGGGCAGTGTTTCATTGTGTTGTGCATGGGGGTCACTGTGAGGCAGGGGCTCACTCTGGGGACTGAGGGCTCCACACCAAAGCACACTGCTGGACCAACTATCATACCTGGGGTCTGGTGACTGAGCTGCACTTCAAGGCTTTCCTGGAAGGGGCAGTGGAATGTGGACAGCTGAGCTGACCACGGGGAAGGGACGGAGGAAGCTGATTCCAGGGCAGTTGTGTGTTAACAGAGACCTTACCCCTCACAGCAGTGCAATCTGAACTCTCCGCATTAGCATCACTAGGCAGCCTGTCAGATGTGCAGCATCTCCCGCAGGCCCCAAACCTGGTGCATCAGACTCTGCATTTTAATGAGGTCCCAGCATGATTTACAGGGAGCCCTGGAGCCCTGGTTCTAAAAGCCCTTCATTGTTAACTGAAAGGTGGTCGGTGTGAACTAACCAGGTGCTCTGTAAGCCCTATGGGGCAGTTCTAGGCTCTCCTATTGGGTTGATTGATATGAGTCAGAATTAGCAATGGCAAAGGTTTGTTTTTGGCTGGTTGGTGGGAACGCACAGTCCTGTTTGAGCTGCGCTGAGCAGGAGCTAAGCTGGCTGTTACAGTCCACACTCCCATCTGAGGTTGTGAGCATTGCAGGGAACTATTGTCTCACCCACTAGTTACTGCAAGGTCAGCAGTTTGAACCGACCAGCTGTTCGGAGAGAGAAAGAGGAGGCTTTCTGCTCCTGTAAAGATTTACAGCCTTGGAAACCCTGTACAGGGTCGCTGTGAGTCGGAAATGACTCCACGGCACATAACCACAGACCAGAGTTGTGTACGCCCATCAGTGATATATGTGGCCCAGATGAAGGATGCTTTGTTCTGTCCCCTTTGCTTCCACCCCATTGTTTTAGTCTCATATACACTGCTAAAGGAAACATCTATGTGAAGATGCTTTTGACATTAATCTCCTTAGACAAAGTGTTTTATAAAGCAAATTCCAGTAAACCAGTTTAATTGTGAGTCTAATTTTCTCTATAACTTATCCAAACCAGTCCCCCCACACATTAAAATGTTTATTTTTTGGTTATAAAATGATTTTCCTGGGATCAAGTCTTTTCTGCTTAAATTTTACAACACGCATTTGATTCATTAATCTTAAAACAATTTTCCCCCTTATACCAAATATTTGCTGATTGTAACTTTCACTGTTAGGAAGATTTTGTTGTTTTTGTTGATTTGTTTTTATTTGTGATCATTATTTCTATCAGCTCTTCTGGATCAAATTTGGATGATGGACATTTTGTCAGTAATGATTTTTTTCTTTCTGTCACATTTCAGTCTGTTACAAACTCTAGTGTGTGTCCTTTTAGTCTGGTTTTTTTTTTTTTTAAATAAGCTATTTTATTTTTGTTGTTGTTGAGAAGATACACAGCAAAACTCAGGTAACTAGTGCCCTTAAGGTTTACACGTTGTTGGTGGTTTCCACCAGTAGCAAATGGTAGAAATCACTAGGACGCAAGCTGGGTGAGGACAGGATTTTTGGTTTTGGGTTTTGTTGATTTCTTTAAAGCAGTCTCTATTGTTACACATTTCTTTTTCTTAAATTGGGATGTGGCTGTAAGTTTGCAGAACAAATGGATTTTCCACTTCACAATTCATCCACACTTTGTTTCCTGACACTGATTGCAATCCCTACATTGTAACCGCACTCTCTCTCCACTTCATCCCTGTTTCCCATTTTCCTTCATTCTTCTTTCCTCTTCCTTCTTGCCTTTTAAACTTTGCTTCAGCTGTTGTTAAGTGCCATCAAGTTGGTTCTGACCCATAACGACCCTGCATACGGTTTCTGAGGAGCGGCTGCTGAACTTGAACTGCTGACCTTGCAGTTCAATCTGACTTTGCAGTCCAGCGCATTAACCCACAGCGCCACACTAGGACTCCTCCCTGGGTAAATGCTGTCCTTTTGATGGGATGGGGTTTTCATCTGTTATTGTATTGGGGTTCCTTATCCCCAGGGCCTAACGTACAAGGAAGTGTTCCATAAATATTTGAGATGGAATGAATGATATTCATTATGGAGTCCTAGTGTGGCGCCTTAGGACCAGTACTAGACTGCTAACCGCAAGGTCGGTCGGTGGTTCTAACCCACCAACCGCTCCGTGAAAACCCTACACTATGAGTTGGAATTGACACGAAGGCACTGAACAACAACAACATGGACCGACTCAGAAGACTGATGGTTTGCTTATGGTTGGGACAAGACCTGAGCGAAATGAAGGGGCAGAGTTGGATGAAGATAAGCTAGAGACCTGAGGGGAAGACAGAGATGGGAGAGTATTGGTGTGAAAACAGTTAAGGTTTGAAGTGTCCCATAGGTCAGAATTTAAACAGCTTTCGCTAAACCACATCACTCTGCCCTCATCCTCCTCTAAGCTTCCTCAAGGCTGAAAAGCTTTTCTGATGATTGGTTAGTTTGTTTTAGCATAACTCCTATGCAGCAGCATTGCACACACACACACACACTTCACACACACACTTTTCATTGTTCCTCCTCAAACTTAACCAGGAACATCCAGCCTTGACACTGGCTGTTTCCTGTGCTTCCAGGGTACCCACTCCACCTCAGTTCTCTGTTTAAATAGGACGTCATGGTGTGGCGCTGTGGGTTAATGTGCTGGATTGCAAAATCTGTTTGAACAGCAAGGTCGGTGGTTTAAGCTCACCAGCTGCTCCTTGGAAACCCTATACAGGGTCGCTATGGGTTGAAACCGACTGGACAGCACGTAACAACAACAACAACAACAACAACAACCGCAAGGTTAAGAGCACAGTCATCTTCCACTAGGCTATCAGGGTTCCTTTGGGAGAGGAGGAGAGGTACAAATGTAAACAGGGAAGTCAGGAAAAGCCCCAACAGTTTTTAGGTCAGCAGTTCCAATCTACTAGTTGCTCCACAGGAGAAAGATGAAGGTTTCTGCTTCCATAAAGATTTATAGCCTCGGAAACCCTACCTAGGAGTAGAACGGACTCCAAGCACACCATCACCACCACACCATCTTCCACCTCCTCTCCCAATTCCACCTTGAACTTAATAGTTTGTTTTCTCTTTTATTTGTAGCAACAAGGTCCCTGGGTGGAGCAAACAGTTGAAGCTCAAATACTAACCTAAAGGTTGACAGTTCAAACCTGCCCAGCGGCATCATGACCTGCTGCCACGAACATTCTAAGGAGTACAGTTCTGTTCTGTGACACGTGGGGTCGCCATGGGTTGGCATTAACTTAAAGACACATTTTTTTTTTTCTTTTTTGTAACCGCATTTCCTACTTCAGTTGCATGTTTTGTTTATTCTCTGCTCCTTTCTCCCTTCTACCCAGGACACCAATAGAATGCAGGCAGAAATACTTACCTGCTTTCTTTGCCGCTGAATTCCCAGGCAGTAAGCACCCCATAAATACTGTTTGAATGGGTGATCTAAACAATATAATGCTTGTTAAGTGCTTTGGGCGGAGCGAGTAGGAGCATAACAAATGCTTGCTTTTATTATCATTATTTATTTCAAATAAGCTACTTAATTACCAAATGTTCTGTCTGGAGTGGCTGGGACTTGGAGCTGAGTATTTTCCCTCTGGGAGTCCTTGCTAGCACACATGGAGCAGAGCCCCTCACTGCATCTGTGATCTCAGTGTACAGCCTCAGTTTCCTTCCTGCCGGGCATAGCCAGCAGTGACATTTACAAATCTCTGTCTCTTAATCCCCTGCTGAGCCTCAGAGAGCAGAAGCCGGCTCCTTGCTAAACACATCGCCCCACTTGGAACAAAGAGATGGAGAAATACTGATGCATCGATCTGAGGGCTACGACACTGCTCCACTTTACTGAAGAGGAGACGGAGTCTCGGTGATGTTACGTGACATGCCCTGCATCATCAGGCTGGCGGTTGTTGCTGTTGGATGCCATTGAGTTGGTTCCACATAGCTACCCCATGGAATGTAGTCCTGGCGTGGCTCTGTAAGTTAAGCACTGGACTGTTAAACCACAAGGCTGGTGGTTCAAATCTACCAGCTGCTCCTTGGAAACCCTATACAGGGTGGCCATGAGTCAGAACAACAACCCATGTGACAGAAGAGAACCTCCCATGGGAGTTTTCTTGGCTATGATCTTTATGGGAGCAGATCTCCCTCCAGGAAGCTTCTAGCTGGACACGTAACTGGTGTCTACCGGAAATCCTTGTTTTTGTTAGATGCCGTTGAGTTGGTTCGGACTCCTGGCGACCCTACGTAGAGGCCAACACAACACTTCCCGGTCCTGTGTCGTCCTCACATCCCTATGTGTGAGCCTATCACTGCTGCCACTGTGCCACCCATCTCTTTGGGGGTGTCTTGGGAAGGACACATGCCTTTGGGGTTCCAGTTCTTGTATTCTATGCCTGTGGTTTTGGACAGACTGTTGTTGTTCACATGGAGCTGATGCTTGGCTGCCTGTACATCCTGCATGGTCCTCGCTGCCCGTGTGCCCACTAAGGTCTGAGCGAGTTCCGCAGCATGAATATGAGACCCAGAAGTCACCCCAATCCCTGTCCCCCATCGGCATACAGCTGGGCAGTCAGAGTGACCGAAGGATGCTGTGATTAGAATTCAAGGTGTACAGGGTAGAGAATTAAGCTGGTCCCTTGAACGAAATCAGTCTGTATTTAGTGGGAGCTGCAAGGAGTCCTGGTGTGGTGTTATGCATTAGACTACAAAGTCGGTTTGAATCACAAGGTTGGCAGCTCAAACTCATCAGCTGCTCCTCGGAAGCCCTATACAGGGTTACTATGGGTCAGAACCAACTCAATGGAACTTAACAACAACAACAACAGCACAGCTCTAAAGGAGCTCTGGTAGAGTAGTGGTGTTGGTGTTGGCGCTGTAGGATCAGCACTGGACTGTAAACCTCAAGGTCAGCAGTTCAAGCCCACCAGCTGCTCCTCAGAAACCCTACACAGGGTTGTTATGAGTCAGAAATGACTTGATGACCTTTAACAACAACAACAGGACAGAGTAGGACTCCTGGTGTGGAGCTGTAGGATCAACACTGAACTGTGAACCATAAGGTGGGCAGTTCAAATCCACCAGTGGCTCCTCAGAAACCCTATAGTGACTTGGCTGCACTTAACCACAAGAAGCATAGCTCTCGATGACCTTGTTAGAATACCACAGACAGCCTGAGACATCAGCTTAATTAGCGGAACGTGCATGTTCCAGAAGACAGACCTGATGCTTCAAGGGCTCCCTAAAGCCCATAGCAGTTATGGGAACCAACAGGGACAGTGACATCAATAGGGTTGGTGCCACCCTGTGTGGTAAGTCACCATGCCATCCTCCCCGACCTCCTTTTGTACCCAACCCATTGCCACTGAGTCCGTAGGTCCGGTGCATAAGGATCTCATAGTGTGGGAATGAGTGTCTTTTCTTCAAAATTATTGTAATCCTGTTTATTGAATTCGGGTGACCTTTTTCTTTTTACTACTTCCTGAAGTGAGTAGGGACTTTATGACTTTTCTTTTACTTCTTACTACTTCCTGAAGTGAGTAAGGATTTTCCAATTTCCTTAAGCTCCCCTTAGTAATGTTAAATAGCCAACCAATAAGGACAAGAATGCACACCATAGCAATTTCATGTTTTATAAGTTTTTATTTTGAGGTTTACATGGAAGAACATCAGCTTTACAGTCATCCTATCATATTTCGTTTCATTGAAATGAAATCATCAGATAACCCAAAAGGGTACACCACACAGGCCTGCCCACCTTTCCCTGCTCCCCTGGCTGTCAGCACACAGACCTTCTCCCTCCCAGAATCCAGTGTTCCCAGCTGCTCCATCTGTCCACGTCATTGTCTCTGTCTCCATCCCTGGCATCACTGCCTCTCTGGGTAGGGCCCCGCTCTCCGTTCTTCTCACTTGATGGTCCCAGGGACCTCCGTTCCTAGGCTGCAAAATCAATCACTCTCCTCCTTTTGTCCAAAAACATTTACCGCTCTATTTCCTAGCCTTACAGTCAGACATGATGGCAATTATTCACTATTGTACTTGTCTGATCCCCATTTCCTTTTGCCAGCCCGGTCCCAACAGATTGGACACCATAGCAATTTGAATCAGGTTACTGGGTAAGGACAAGACTGTGTGGTCAAAGTCCTAGCCAATGGGGTGAGACACAGCCTTAAGACTTGTGTCAGGGACAAAACCTGAGTGGACTGCCCACTCAGTGGGCTCGTGAGCCTGTTTCTGTACAGCTACGTGCACCCTTCTGCAGAAGTAAATTTTGCCTTGCCGAAGTAATTGAGTCTTACCGAGTGTCTTTTTGTGCGACATCAGGGTTCATTTCTAACAATTTTGGGCCTCATATGGGGTCTCCCATTCCCTTTCAGTTTTAACCTTCTCCCCTGAGGGAGACACATCCTGCTGCCTTGTCATGACAGCCCTTGGGTGAGATCCACTGAAATGTCTCCCAAGGAAGCAAATAAATCCAGTCTCCTCAGCACTGGCATTGCAGGTAAAAGGCCTACTCGAGCATCACTGTGCTGTGCTAGGTAACTCCATGCAGGGACCAGGGCAGGAAAAACCACGCGGATGGCAGGTATTGTCTTGGTGGTCGGGACATCCCGGAGGTATGAATGAGACGTGCCCTGGAGTCCTGAGCTGGGCTTCCATGGCAACCTCATACGGCTTAGGGCAGTATCGAGTCAAAGACTCGATCTGAGTTGGGGGTTTATTCCAACGTGCCAATCGCTAAGAGGTGTCCAACGTTCCCATGAGGGAAGCGACCAGAGATGGATAAAGTGAAAGTAAAAGAATGTAAGAAACCTCCAAGTATAGAGTTGAGCCTCTTTGTTAGAAGACACAGCCAGGTAGCTGGGATGGGAAATAACACCAGTAAAAGAATCTCTAGAGAAAATGAATCCAAAGGCAAAAATTTCCCTAATAGTCTATTAGGATTAATGCTAACATATTAGAATGATGGTGAATGAACTAAAGGAAAAGAACTAAAAAATGATAAGATATTGCTGTTTCATTTGGACACAGGAATCAATTCTTAAGCCATCTGTCTTTTGGCCTAAATTTGGCTCAGAAGAGGACTGGATCTGTCAATTTCTAATTGAATATGTTAATGAGAAAGCCCTGTCTCTCAGGAGGCAATAGATTATGCCCTATGCTGGAGACCTGGTCCTGTTGTCCTATTTGCACTTAAGACAAGGGATAACAAGGTGGAGAAAGAAAAGCTTTCTTCCCCTTGGGACTCCCTTTACTCTCTACCCCCACCTTACAATCCTGCCCTTCCTCCTGTACCCCAGATTCACAACACTGAGCCCTCCTCCCCGGAGCCTGCTCCCCCTGCAGAGCCCAATTTCCCCACGATACTGTGACAGCCTTCCCTGCAGAGGTTTAGAAAAGAAATCACACATGCCAAAAAGATACACAAAACCTTCGCTCTCCCCACCGCCAAAGAGTCAGCCTAAACCCCTTTTTCTTGTTAGGGAAGTCTCTTTAGGAGGAGGAGAAATTAGGTAGCACAGTGGTTACGAATCGGGCTGCGAACCTTAAGGTCAGCGGTTCGAAACTACCAGCCGCTCTGTGGGAGAAAGATGAGGCTTTCTACTCCTGTAAAGATTTACACCCTCGGAAACCCTGTACAGGGTTGCTATGGGTCGGAACCGGCTCGACGGCACTTAACAACAACAACAACAACAACAACAACAATGTACCCCTAACTAGTTCAGGGGACTGAAAAAAAAAAAGAAAGAAAGAACTAAACCCCCCACTCCTTGATGAAGCCTATGGGGTCACTGACCAGGTAGGCCGATTCCTTTGTTG
>NW_006408620.1:7930836-7933025 GCF_000296735.1 Chrysochloris asiatica | reverse complement strand
TTTTTTTGATGTGCTGCTGAATTCTGTTGGCTAGGATTTTGTTGAGAATTTTTGCATCTATGTTCATGAAGGATATTGGTCTATATGTATGGTGTTCTTGATGTCATCCCACAACTCTTCTGGTCTTCAGTGTTTAATGTATCAAGTCTGTTCTTCAGATGATCTCTAGGCCCTAGGCCCCCCAAAATACACCTGGGCAGAACTTATGTCAATGTTAGGGATTTTTAGAAATTAGAATCCTATTCTCAGGAGAAGAAAGCGCATGACTCACAGGGCAGTGATAGTGGCATCAGAACACGAACATCCCACTGTTCCAGGTGTCCCGAAAGCGGATGCTAAGTTCCCTAACCAAGACCCCCAGTAGGACAATAATATAACAGCCCATTGAGGCCACATGAAAGACCTTGGTGTTGTTGTTAAGTGCCGTTGAGTCAATTCCGACCCATAGCGACCCTGTATAGGGTTTCCAAGGAGCAGCTGGTGAGCTTGAACCACTGACTTTGCAGTTCAAATGACTTTGCAGTCTGACTCATTAGCCCACAGCATCACACCAGGACTCCTTAGGGTGATAATATTTAAAGGATTCCTTTAATTAAGGGAGACCTTAGGGTAAAAATGATTAAAGGAATCCGAGATCAGTTCCCTGGTCCCAATATGTCTCTAAGGCCTTTGATGTGCAGTAGGGAAAAGATGAAGGACCTGAAGAGTTTTTAGACAGACTTAAAAGGCCACTGAGGAAATATGGCTGGGTGAGACCCAGAAGAGGCTCCGTGCCAGGGAATGTTAAAGCTCAGTTTTGTCACTGATGATCTGTAAGAAAGTGACAAAAGATAGAAAACTGGAAAGACAGGTCTCTGGAAGAACTCTTAAGGGAAGCTCAAAAAGTGTATGTAAGGTGGGATGAAGAGAAACAGAAACAGAAGGCCGAAATTGTGTTGTCTATTTTTGGGGAGGCGACTCAGGGAAGGACGATTAACCACTGCCCCTCTGGATCCTGACCCCCACAGTCAGGACAAAATAGAAGGGGAGGGGAACCCAAAGACAGTCAGAGGAGAAAATAGATACTTCAAATGTGGAAAAGTAGGACATTTTAAGAGGGAAAGCCCAGGATGGGGGGGGGGGGGGGGGAGGAGACTATACCTCCTTATGACCTTTGACAAGGAAGGGTCGGGGGCTCTTTTATATTGATGGGTCTCACTGAGAGTCCCTAGTAAATTTAGAAGTGGGGCCACATAAGGAAACTGTGAACCTTCTAGTTGACTTGGGAGTCTCCAGGCCTTCCCTTTGCAGTCAGCCCTTTGGTCTCCTCTACACACCTGAGGAACTCCTAATCTCGGCAGTGGATGGGGAAGGACACTTATAGTCCTTTTAAGAATCCGAACGGTTCTTGAAAAGACATTGGCCTATCCCCATATGAGACACTTTATGGGTTAACCTACTTAAGCCCCACTACTGGCCTTCCCACTTTTGAGAAAAAAGGGTCTTTCTCAAAAACTATAGACTTGGCTTGTCCTCCACCCTACTTTCTCTTAGTAAAAAGGGTCTTCTGGTGCAGACACCACCCCTAGAGTTCCTACTGCTTTCTCACTGTGGCGATTACATATTAATAAAGAACTTGAAATTCCACCCTTGTTGGTGGAACCAAAAGAAAACTGAGTGAGGTAGTCCATAGAAGACAATAAATACCCTATCCCCATAGAAGGGAGAAAGGGTCTGCAGCCAGAATGGCAATATTTCAAATATAATTCTTTTTTTTTAATGTTTTATTGTGCATTATATGATAGTTTACATGAGAGAGCTTTAGTTTTACATTCATTCCATCGTATATCATCTCATTGCCATGGTTCCAATCCCCTCCATGTATCATCAACCAACCAAAGGGTATATCCTAGAAATCCACCCCCTACCCTTCCCCCGCCACCTCAAGTTTTCGGCCCACAGTCCCTTTCCCTCTCTGGATCCAAAGTCCCCCGCTGCTTCATCACTCCACGTCATCATCTCTGTCTCTATCTCAGGCATCTCTGTCTCTTTGGGTAGGGTTCCGCTCTCGGCTCTTCTCCATTGATGGTCCCAGAGATCTCTGCTCCTATCCTGGAGAATTAATCACTCCCTTCCTTGTTACAAAATGTCTACCTTTGCATTTCCAACCCTCACACTCCATCCTGATAAGCATTATTCACTACAGTATC
>NW_006408620.1:7925745-7929816 GCF_000296735.1 Chrysochloris asiatica | reverse complement strand
GTCATAGGCAGAAGACGGACTTACAAGCCTTCTAGTGTGATGTTTCTGACTATTCCTTTCTCTCCCTCTCCAGTGTCTACTCTGTGCTGCCTGGTCAGGGAAGTGCCGGAAGTTCTCAAATATAATTCTTAAGATAAATGCAGACATAGGCTATTAGAGCTTACAATGCAAAATGCTGAGTTTAAATGTGAATTGGGTACTGAGAAGTTATTTTGTCCTGTTTTAATATCTTTGATGTTCTTTCTGCAGTAAAATGGTATAAATTAATCTATTTAAAAGGTGGTTAAAGATTTGTTTGGCTGGTGTGATAGCAATTTTTAAAATTATACTTTGCTCAAGAGTTTGTGTCTGTTTTATCTTTTGTATTTATGTTTCAGATCCTCTGAAAACATAATACTGCTTTAAAAAATATTTGGTGTACCAATATTCTTTCTGAATTGAAAACATTTTTTTGTTTTGTTTTGTAAAAATTGGGCCACCTAGTATGTGTGCATTTTGTCTTATTAAGAGGAGGAAAAGGATATTGTGCCGTAGATGGTAAAAGGACTCTTGGTTCAATCCTATCCCTCCAAATTTTCTGTTCATCACTTCTGACTGGGAGATCTGGTGCTGATGAAGACCTGAAGAGGACAAACTCCAGCTGGACTGGGAGGGCCCTTTCCAGGTGCGGTTGGCCATCAAGACAGCCATCCAGACTGCAGAGAAGGAGTGGACTAACTATACTCAAGTAAAGGGACCGGTGAAAAGGGACTCTTCCCAAGGGTAAAGTAGTTACCAGTGGGAAGCGCATCCCTCACCCAGGGAGCCTCTCAAAGTGACCCTGAAAATAATTTGAGAGGCTGTCTTGCCATACCTCAGCCAGATTGTCACATTTTCCCCTGGTCCTCTCTCGCTCTTGGGGATCTAAAGAATTAGTCCCACTGAGTCATTGCTTCTCAGAAGACCTGGCAGAATTGAGGAGCACAGATTAAGTCAAAGTGAAAGTACACTTCAAAGAGAGAAGTGGGTCTGTTTGCATGACTGGAAAAGAGCCTTTGGGATTGGGGTGCACTGGGGCTTATAAAGGTATAGCGTTTCTTCCTCTAAGGGTGAGCAATACATATTGATTAGGAGGAGTGGTTTGTTGAATATTTATCAATTTTTGCTGAAGGGGCAAAGGCTTATTATTAGAGGGCCTTCTGCAATTGTCAGCTCTAGGCGTGATCTTCATGGGTTGTCTGTCTGTGGTCAGCTGCTTCTATTAGGATTTCAGGTCTTGATATCCTTATCTTTGTCTTGAGGCTGTTCTTACTATCCTTGTTGGACTAGAAACGTCCTACCCACTTCCTTGATCCCTGTTTAGTAGGAGAGAATACAAAGGCAAGAAGTGACTGGCTTACAATCCATCTAAGAAGCCAGAGTAAGAGAGGCCTAAAACCCAAGGGTGCTAACATGTCCCTGACGAGATGGGGTGGGTTTAGAAGCTAATATGATTAAAATGATTTCCAAGGGGGAGGTAAAAAGGGCTTTTACCTATGACCAGCCAATCAGGTTGATGGTAGATGTAACTATGGCATCTTTCCCTCAAACCGCCAAATTAGGTGTTTGGCAAGTTTGATTCTGTGGGAAATTGGAGGACCGAATGCTTATCTCAATTAAGGTCCCCCACTGTCAGCGATACGGAGCCAAGAGCAGCAATCCGGGTCTATGGAATGGGTGCCCACATCTCTAGACGGCTCTGTGGGCTGAAAATGACCCTAAAGGGGTATAATTGATTAAGGTAAAAGATCTGAAACAAAAGGCAGCACGAGAAACAGGGGATAAAGATGCAAATGCCTGGCTGGAATGGATTACATATTCTGTTCGCACCCTAAATAAAAATGACTGTTACGAATGTGTGACAGGAAGCCCAGAAGCCCCAATTGTTCCCTTTCCACTAGGACTGTCATACAGTCATACAGACCCTAAGGACATGCACTGTATGACTGCTCTCTTCCAAGACCCCACAGTGGGGGGGATGTGGGGTGATGAAACTTGCAGATCCTTGTCACTGTTGTTCCCTGAAGTTAGGTGTCCTACAGGTCAGCCCCCAGGACCATTAGACCACCAGCCTTCAATGACAATTTCACCTCATGCCTCTCTAGGTTCAGGGTGAATTTGACGTTCCTGGGAAGTCTAACGGGATGCAGTGAGTATAGGCCTTTTGAGCAGCTCCAGAATCAGTCCGCCCTTACTATTTGGGGAGCAGACGTTTGGTGGTACTGTTGTTGTTGTTGTTGTTGTTAAGTGTCGTCGAGTCGGTTCAGACCCATAGTGACCCTGTATAGGGTTTCTGAGGAGCAGCTGGTGGGCTCGAACCACCGACCTTGCAGTTCAAATGGCTTTGAACTGACGCATTAACCCACAGCACCACACCAGGACTCCGGTGATACTGTGGGAAGCAACTTGGAAATTTTACAAGCAGAGTGGAGCGGCACTTGCTCCACAGTACAATTGGTCATCCCTTTCACCTCTGCATTCAGATCAGCCGCAAGCTCGTGAGAAAAGCGCCGAACCCAGAGGAGTGTAGCCACTCCCCAAGATTCCTTTGACCCTCCTGTCTATATGGCCGCCATGCCATTGGGGGACCCAGGAGAGTGCTGAATAAGTTTAAATCTAGAAACCAAATATCAGCAGGATTTGAATCTGTATTACTCTGGTGGTCAAGCATTAACAAAAATGTGGACTGGATTAATTACATCTATAAATACCAACAAAGAATTGTAAATTATATCAGGGACACTATAAAAAGGAATAGCGCACTGAAGACCTACTCGCAAAATGACCTGGGAAATCAGCTTAGCCGTCAGATATGATTGGAGCCCAACGTTGTACTTTCCTTCCCAATAACACAGCTCCTGATGGTACTATCACCAAAACATTGGTCAGCAAAGGGCTGACCACCTCAGCTAATGAACTCACTGAAAATTCAGGCATACATGAACCCTTTTCTAGTGTCACGGAACAAGGGTTTGGAAAATGGAAGGGGCTTATGACTTCAGTCCTCACCTTTCTAATCGTCGTATTTGGTGTATTAACACTAACAGGATGTTGTATTATACCCTGTATAAGAGGATTAGTTCTAAAACTTAATAGAAACAGCCTTATCCAAGTAACCCCCACCTCCATTCCAAAATAACCTTTTTCACCTAGAAACATACGAACACCAAACTCAATGTCTCCTTGGAGAGTTTGAAGAAAAGAATGATGAAGACTAATAAGAAGACAAAAGGGGAACTGTGGGAATGAGTGTCTTTTCTTCAAAATTATTGTAATCCTGTTTATTGTTTTTGGTTGACCTTTTTCTTTTTACTACTTCCTGAAGTGCGTAGGGACTTTATGACCTTTCTTTTACTTCTTACTACTTCCTGAAGCGAGTTAAGGACTTCCCAACATACTTAAGCTCCCCTAGCAATGTGAAACAGCCAATCAATTAAGGACAAGAATGCATACCACAGCAATTTGAATTAGCCAACCAGGTAAAGGACAAGACTGTGTGGTTGAAGCCCTAGCCAATTGGGTAAGACACAGCCTTAGGACTTGCATCAGGGATAAAACCTGAGCGAACTGCCCACCCAGTGTGCTCGCTAGCCTGTTCCTGTACAGCTACGCACATGCACCCTCCTTCTGCAGATGTAAATTTTGCCTTGCTGAGGTAATTTAGTCTTTGTTGTTGTTGTTAGGTGCCATCAAGTTGCTACCGACTCAGTGACCTTATGCACAACAGAACGAAACACTGCCAGATCCTGGGCCAACCGCACAATTATTGACATGCTTGAGCTCACTGATGCTGCCACTTTGCCAATCCATCTCACTGGGGGTCTTCCACTTTTTCTTCGACCCTCCACCTTACCAAACATGATATCCTTCTGTAGTGATTGGTCCCTCCTGACAATATGTCCAAAGTATGAGAGACGAAGTTTGGCCATCTTGGCCTCCAAAGAGCACTCTGGCTGCACTTCTTCCAACACAGATTTGTTGGTTTTATGGGCAGCCCAAGGCACTGTCAACATTCTCCTCCAACACCATAACTCAAAAGCATCAATTCTTCTA
>NW_006408620.1:7921984-7924853 GCF_000296735.1 Chrysochloris asiatica | reverse complement strand
GCAATAACCCGCAGTGCCACACCAGGATTCCACAAAGCTCATCGGTGATGGTGGTTTTGTGTTGTGGAGTCACTTCTGACTCATAGTGATCCTGTACAGGGTTTCCGAGGCTGTAATTCTTTATGGGAGTAGAGAGCCTCATCTTTCTCCCATGGAATCGCTGGTAGTTTTGAACTGCTGGCCTTGAGGTTAGCAGCTTGACTCGTAACCACTATGCTACCAGAGCTCCTTACGGAGCACATTCGAAGGTTCAAAAACAGTAGCCTTGAGTTTTAGCCTCGTAGATATAGTGTAGTGATACATGGAAGCTGGACTGACAAGACATATTTTTGTTATCACTAACTGCAGGGATATTTTTATAAAAGATAATGAATTCCTTCTGAAACACAGCACATTATCATATGCCATTGTGGAGTCATTTTGGTCTGATAGGGTCACCTGGTCCATGTGGTCTGCATCCCCCACCCCCATCCAGGGGTACAACTGCATTGAGAATAAGTGGGCTCCAAATGGTGATGTTGGGAACCTGTGTTTGCAAAGTCATCATTTAGGAAAAGACCTGAAGGCAGGTATCTTGGTTCATTTGGTGATTTCATCTGCTAAGCTATACAACAGCCCGAACTCCAACAAATGCCCATTACCATCAAGCTGACTCCGACTCATCGTGGTCCTACTGGACAGAGAAAAGCTGCCCCACAGGGTTTCCAAGGCAGTAAATCTTTCCAGAAGCACACTCCCATAGCTTTCACTGGAAGAGCCAGACTTCGGGTTTGTAACCATGTACCACCAGGGCTCCTCTAGAACAGCCCACACAGCTGCAAAAGCCAGACTGAAGCAAGTCATCGAAACTACTTTTGCTTACTGTTTGGAATAAGGGAAGCCACATTGACCAGTACGGTGAAATACAGCATTGCAGAGGGTTGAACCTCTCCAATAGCAGTTCTCGATGGGAGGGATTCTGTTTATGCTCAGATCAGATCAGCAAAATCTATGGAGTGCAGGTGATGGGGGTAAGGCCTAGAGTGTTGAAGAAGCAAAGTCCTTACTCACTAGAAAGTCACAGCCTAGGTCCAACCTCATCACGTAAACACGTACTATTCTACAGCCACCTGTAAAACTCAAGTGCGTGAGAATCAGGCTGTGGATTTATAGCTGTAAGACTATGTGTGTCTGTGTAGAGACCAGATCCTAAACAAACAAAACACCCAATCTCTTAGAATAGAATAGGTTCCAACTCATGGTGACTCCCTGTGTTACCAAGCAGAACAACTTGGCTCCTTAGGGGTTTCTTGGGTGACATCTTTGTTGAAACAGATTGCCAGGACTTTATTCCACGGTGCCATTGGGCAGGTAAATGGATGTAAACCATATAACACCATATTTAGTGGGGTTTTTTTCTTTTCTTTTAAGTTCCATTGAGGTGTAATTCACATACCATAGAATGTGCCCATTTTAAGTATGCAATTCAATGATTGTTAGTATATCTACGGAGGTGTACAACTCTCATCAAAATCTTGTATTTTTTTGTTTCCCTATTAATATTTCCAGTTATCCATTCAACAAATATATGTTGAGAATTCGGTATGTAAAACTCACCATGCTAGGCCCTCAGGAACACACATAGCTAGCCTAATGTTAAGAAGCTTGCCACTGGCCAGTCTATTCCAATTCACAGCAACCACGTTTAGGGTTTTATTTGTTTTTTTTCAAATGTTTTTATTGTGAATTGAGTGATAGATTACATGGGAGAACATCAGTTTTATACTCATTCTACCGTATTTCATTTCACTGTGAAGATTCCAATCCCCTCCATGCATCATCATTCAACAGTATTTGCTTCTATTCCCTCTGGTTGTTTTTTGTTTAAATGTACACAAAATCACTCAGGAATATATAATCATTTAAACAACCAATGGGCACATTCTGCAAGCCTGC
The DNA here is from genome assembly GCF_000296735.1 of Chrysochloris asiatica. NCBI lineage: Eukaryota > Metazoa > Chordata > Mammalia > Afrosoricida > Chrysochloridae > Chrysochloris > Chrysochloris asiatica. Next base: position 7,922,918 of record NW_006408620.1, on the reverse strand, counting down.
CTCCTGGCTGCCAGCACACAGCCTTTCCCTTTTCATGAGTCTAGAGTCCTCAGCTGCTCCCTCTCTCCATGTCCTCATCTCTGCCTCCATTTCTGGTGTCGCTGCTTCTCTGAATAAGGTCCTATCACCAAAATCTTATTTTAATTAATCTCCATCACCCCGGAAAGAAACTTTGTGTCCATTTGCAATGGCTCTTCATTCTCATCCTCAGCTCTGGACAACCATGAATTTCCTTTCTGTCTCTATAGATCTGCCTCTCCTGGATACTTTACATAATGAAAATGTACAATTTGTGGTCTTTCGTGTCTGGTTTCTTTCACTTAGCATGACATTTTTGAGATTTATTCATCAGACACAATTCGCGAGCGATACTCTCAGCATCAGTATATTTTAATACTGTCTTTTCTGCTCACCACTGAATGCATAATTAACTGGCCTAAATCCAAGAAGGGAAAACATTACCATCTGTAGCGTGTCTGGGTCATTTCAATCGCTGCTGAGATCTGACCTGTTATCACTAATATTAATTCTTTCCCTTTTCTGTTTCCAATCACTTTTTATAAAACAATGAGCATGAAATGTAATGTCGTAGATGAAAGAGCTAAAGAGTCCTATCAAACAAAGACAGGGATGGTGCTGGGCCTGCTAGTTGGGAAGAGAAATTATCATAAAATAGCAATTTGTTGAATGTTATGCGGAAGTCACATTTTGGCACATAAATCTGATTAAGGGGTATCGATGCACAATGTATGGAAGTGAGGCTTATTCAAAACTGGAATGTGTGCATGTCAAAGACTATTCGTGAATGCAATAATGAAAAAAATATAACAGTAATACTGAGCCAGAACAGAATGGTCCCAAAAGCTTTTTTTTTTTTCTTAATGTTTTCTTGTGAATTATGTGATCGTTTACATGGGAGAACATTAGCTTTACA
>NW_006408620.1:7882005-7921204 GCF_000296735.1 Chrysochloris asiatica | reverse complement strand
TGTGGGTGTTCTTGTGCATATGCCCTCTCTTCTTATCAGCTGGATGCTTCACTCTCCACTCTAGTCCTCTGTGGCTATGTCACTGACGCTGGGCCCCAGAGTCCCCAGGTCTTGTCACACTGCTCCAAAAGCTTTTCTAGGTTGTAATCCTGATGTGGAAGGAGCTCTGGTAGCATAGTGGTTACAAATCGGCCTGCTAACCTCAGGGTCATCAGTTTGAAACTACCAGCTGTTCTGCAGGAGACAGATGAGGCTTTCTATTCTTGTTAAAGATTCACACCCTCGGAAACCCTGTACAGAGTTGCTATGAGTCAGAACCAACTCCACGGCACATAACAACAACAACAACAACAACAACAACAACAACAACAGCAATCATGATGTGGCGCTGTGGGTTAACATGCTGTACTGAAAAGTCAGTTTGAACTGTGAGGTCAGCAGTCCAAGCTCGCCAGCTGCTCCTCGGAAACCCTATACAGAAAGGGTCACTATGGGTCAGAACAAACTCAACAGTACTTAACAACAACAACAACAACAATCTTTGGCACAGAGGCAGCAGCAACGGTCTCAGAGTAACAACAAATGTGAGGCTGGCAAAGGACGAGACAGTGTTTCATCATGTTGTTCAGCATAGCGTCGTTGTGAGTTGGAACTAACTCAACAGCACCTAACAACAACAATCTTTGTGGGCGTGCCTGGATCATTTCAATCTCCACTGGGCAAATCTGCTGCAAAAGACAGCTACCGAGTACTAAAGAATGAAGCTGTCACTTTGAGGACTAAAGTGAGCCTGACCCAAGACTTCAACGGCATTCTATGTATGTGAAGCTGGACAATGGATAAAGACGACCGGAGAGAAGAAGGATGGACACAAGTGACTTAGGAGTGTTGGCGAAGAATGTTGAAAGGATCAGGGACTGCCAGAAGAACAAACAAATGTCTTGGAAGAAGTACAGCCAGAATGGTCCTTAGAGCGAGGATGGCTAGACTTGGTTTCACATACTTTGGACACATGATCAGGAGGGACCAGTCCCTGGAAAGAAAGAAGGACCTCCGCAATGATGTGCACTGACTCAGGAGCTGCCACAGCGGGCTCAAACAACAACTGTGAGGACGAAGCAGGACCAGGCAGTGCTTTGTTCTGCTGCACTCAGGATCGCTATGAATCCAACCCAACTCAAAGGCACCCAATAACAACAATACAGTCCTTAGGAGAGCAAATGGCCAAGTCTTTCTCCCTTGGAACCTCTGGATGAGTGTGAACCACCAACCTGTCAGTTAGCAGTTACACGCTTAATCATTGCACCACCAAGGCCACAGAAACCAGTAACAGCAACTGTCTTTGTTTGAGGACATGCTACGCATCAGGAACTGCCGACAGACAATTCTTCATTGAATTTTCACAGCCATATAGAGAAATGAAGTTTTGATGCACACTACAACATGGATGAACCCTGAAGACATGACAGTGAGGGGGAAAAAGTCAGACACAAAAGGACACACATTGTATGATCCCACTTCTGTGATGTATCTCTTTGTTGTTGCGTGCCATCGAGCTGGTTCTGACTCTTAGCGACCCTGCATAGGGTCTTTAAGTGCAGCTGGTGGGTTTCATCTGCCTACACTGCGGTTAACAGTCCAGTGTTTCTGTAGAGATCAAAGGGTGTAGTAGGTTCCCAGGGGTGAGTGGGAGGTGGGAAATTAGGAGGTAGCGTAAACTTAAGAGTTACTCAGTTTCTGCTCCAGGTGAAATGTTTTGGAAATGGATCTTGGTGAATGTTGCACATCATGGTGAATGGGATTCTGGTCACTGGATTGTATAACACAGGTCCTCAGTAACAAATAAGGTCACTTACTAACTGAGAAAGTCAGACCAGATGCATACAGTTCTGATTTAGTGCAGGGGGGGTGGGGGTGGGGGTGGAGGGAGACTCAGACCTTTTCAATGATTTAACATCAAATGAAGGTGACTGTGATGAAGAATTTATTTCAAGCAGGGGTTGGTTCAATAGTCCAAATTTACAGAAAACACCTACTTTCCCTATAATGTTAGGCAAATTTGCCCTCACTTTGGAAAGACTGAATTACCAGAGTGCTTTCCTTACATGGTATGGTCCCTGACAAGCTACTTAACTTTACTCCCTCAGTGTCTAATCTGTCCAAGGGGGCCACGCTTTTACCACTACCAATCATAATAATAGCTACCTCTTGGAGTTGGCAGCAGGTGACTCTGCAGGATAAGCACTGGACTTTGAACCATAAGGTCAGTTGTTCAAGCGCATCTGCCGTTCCACAGTTGAAGGATGAGGCTTTCTGCTCCTGAAAAGATTTCCATCCTCAGAAGCCCTCTACAAGGTTGCTATGAGTTGGAACGCACTCAACAGCACTTAACAACAACTTAGAGGCACTGATGAGTTAGTATTTGCAGGCACTTAGAACAGTGTCTGGGACCTAGGAAACCTAGAGATGTTAGTGTGTAAAATACATAAATAGATTGTGAACCACAGCCCACTGATCTAGGGGAAAATGAGTTGAAGACCCAGATGAATGGCCTTGGACCAATTACTCATTCACTGGGAGCCTCAGCGTTGTCCTGAGAAATGAGGGACTGGTCTGGGTGCGCCCCCAGAGTTCTACTGAGCGCTCTGCTCAGCAGTTTTTCTACCACCGCCCAGAGAAGGAAGAAGGTAGGTTTGTCTATGTGCTGAGGAAGCAATTTATAGAATGGAGAGAAAGAGAAGAGTTGGGCTTACAGCTGACCCTGGATGAGTAGGGTTTAGCATACCTTCCCCCAGAACAACTGACACAGGATGTCTGGGTGGAGGGCCAGGCGTTAGCCCATGAAAATGTCTTCCCTGGTGATGTAGGTAGCAGTCAGAATTGAGCATCCCTGTTCTGGGTGAAAATGAATGCCTAGCCAAGCTTGTGGTCTTCCTGCCACGGATTTATAAGGATGGATGATGCTGGGCCACAGAGTCATGGCTGGAGCTGCCCAGGTATTGAGTGGCATCCCCTGAGGTCTGTACCATGAAATTCCCCACCACTTCCCATTTTACTTTCTCAAGAAACGCGAGCAGTAGGGGCCCATTTTACAGATGAGGCACTGAGGCACAATGAGGTGACTGATATACAGGTCTCAAGGACCAATGATGAATAAGGTCCCTGGGTGGTACAAATGGCTTGCACTCCACGTCTCACTTAAAGGCTGGCAGTCTGAACCCACCCTGAGGTGCTGCTGAAGAAAGGCCTGGAAATCTGCTTCCATAATGATTCAAGCCAAGGACACTCTGGGGAGCAGTATTGTTTAACACATAGGGTAGCCATGAGTTCAGATGGGTTTTGCTTTGATCTTTTCAAATGTTTAGTAAGTGGTAGGACCAGGTGGCACATGAGTGAAAATGGTGTATTGCTAACTACACGGGTGGTGGTTCAAAGCCCCCAATCACTCCATGGGAGAAAGACATGGCAGCTGTTTTCTGTAAAGATTTGCTGTTTGGGAGCAAATAACGCAGTTCTGACCTACGGTGTTGCTGGGATTGGAATCAACTGGCCACTGTTTGGTACAAATGGTCAGGGCCATGGTCATCTGACCTTAGACTGTTGACTGTCCTGTCCCTGCTTCATCCCCCAGAGGAGCCCCTTGGCGGAACCGTGCTATTGGTGGGCAGACGGTTCCAGTTTTACTGGACTCTTTGGTTTCTCAACTTGCTGTCTTTTGCTTCTGTCCCTCCGACTAAATCAGGAGCCAGGGAGTGGGATGCTCCTAATCTGGGGGAGTTTAGTCTTCAGGTCTGCAGAGAGCAATCCAGCAGTTCTCAGTCTATGGTCCCAAGACCGCCAGCATCACCAGGATTTTGTTAAACATTGCAGTTCTCAAGCGGTTTCCAGATCCTCTGAATCAGAAACGTTGGGGGAGGGGCCCTGCCATGTGCATTTTCACCCCACCCCGGGAAATACTGATGGTGTATGAGTGCTGTTGGGTCAGCACTTACAGTGACCCTTTATAGGGTTCTGACCCTGAATAGGCTGGAGGGTTTGAACCGCCGATCCTGAGGTCAGCAGTCCAGTGCTTATCCTACTACTCCCAAGGAACACTATTGCTGTAGGATTGATACTTCAGCAGCTCTGCTGAAAATTACAACCACCTGGGGGAGCTTTAAAAACAAGAGAAAACTGGATTCTGGCTCAACGTGAGACCCTGGATAGGATGTCTGAGACTGTAAATTGTTACAGGAGCAGACAGCCTCAGCTTTCTCCTGCAGGGTGGCTGGTGGGTTTGAATGGCTGAACTTGTGCTTAGACATCCAGTGCTTATTCTACAGTGCCACTAGGGCTTCCTAACAACATACTGAAACCCACACCATTTAGCATCGCTGAGGGGAGACACCAGGTATTTATTTATTTATTTTAAACAAATTCCTGCAGGTAATTAAACAAAAAGCATAAACACTGTACTAAATACATAGGTGGGCACAGTGGCTCCATAGGATAAGTAATGGAATATCAACTACAAGGTTGGCTGTTTGAGTCCACCAGCCACTCCGATGGAGGAAGATGAGACTTTCTGCTCCCATAAAGCTGTATAGCTTCAGAAACCCTATGAGTTGGTAAGTGCAGTCCAATTGTCATTATGAATTGGAACCAACTAGATGGTATTTAACAACAAAAATATAGGTAACAAAACATTGGCCATTTCCCGTGTACAATTCAGTGACCTTGATTATGTTCCTCTTGTTCAACCATCATCTTTATTCGCCTTCAAATTTTTTCACTCCCTTTATAAGAATTCATTAGGAGTCCTAATAGCATAGTGGATTATAAACTGGGCTGCTAATCGCAAGGTCAGCAGTTCAAATCTACCAGTGGTTTTGTGGGAGAAAGATGAGGCTTTCGACTCCCATAAAGATTTACAGCCTAGGAAATCCTATACAGGGTTGCTATGAGTTGGAACCGATTCAGTGGCACACAATCACTAAAAAATTCATCAGGTGAGTTTAATGTGACCAGAATTTGCAAAATGAGCAACAACAACAATAAAAAAAAAAGCCCCAAACCTACTTTCTGAGTTGGTAGAGTTCCTGAGCATGCTTGTCATAGTTCTGCTGGTGGGCACGCTGAGGCAGTGAGGAGCATTAAGTACATATGACAGCCACATTATTGCCAGATAAATTCATCAGGATGAACACGATCACAGTGAGTGCTCAACGAGGCAGTGGCAGACAGCAGGACAACACACTGAAGTGCTACACAACAGCACAGCGCTCACTCTGTGGACACTGCCTTCTCTCTCCCTTGTCTGCTTGCTAGTGGAGTAGGGCGGGGCCAGTCACTGGGGATCAGTATCTTAGCATCTGCAGAGTCCTGGTGTGGCACTGTGGGTTAATGTGCTGGATTGCAAAGTCAGTTTGAACTGCAAGGTCAATGGTTCAAACTCACCAGCCTTTCCTTGGAAACCCCATACAGGGTCGTTGTGGGTCGGAACCAACTTGGAGGGACTTAATAACAATCTGGGTCTGCAGCAAAAGGGCTGGATTATCAAGGACAATGGCCACTCCTTGCATTTGCAAAGGACTCTCTATCCAAGTTCTTGATGGCAAATTGAAGATCAGTGGTTTGAATCCACCCAGAGGCACCTCAGAAGAAAGGCCTGGTTATCTGTACCGCAAACTCTATGGCACACAGTTGTACTCCACACAGTACACAAAGTTGCCAGGAGTCCGAATCGATTCATCAGCAACAAGATTTCTTTTTCTTCCTTTTGCATTTCCATTCAATTTTATACTGCAAATGTTTTATGCATACATGTCTGTCTTTTGATTGCCAACTACCGACAGGATTGTGGTGAGAGGCCAATTGGATAGAACCCCTACAAGCACTTTGAGAAAGTTGTTCCCCGGATCTCAGTCCCGGCTGCAGCCCTAAGCAGTTTTGAGGTCTTGGAAAACTAGCTTCTCTGAGCCTCAGCGTCTCCTAATTTGTAAATCCTTACCTCACAGGTGGAGATACTGCTTGGTAAATGGTAACTGGGTTCTTTTAGCTCCATACATTTTCTGAGTGCCTAGTATGTACCAATTTTTATGACCTTGAAAGAAAGAAAAGGCCAAAATGGATGGCAGAAGATACCCTGAAACTTTCTCTTGAGGGTGGCTGTTGTTGTTAAGTGCCGTCGAGTCGGTTCCGACCCATTGCGACCCTGTACAGGGTTTCAGAAGAGCAACTGGTGAGCTCTATAGGTTAGACAAGTTTAAAAGATTGGAAGGAATGAGTAAGTAAAGGAGTTGAACAGAAGATTTCAAACAGTGGCTCAAGATGACAGAGTCATGTATTATAATGAAATGTGCAATGGCCTGGAGTTTAGAATACCAAAAAGGAAGAACACACTCAGCATTTCTCAAGCTGAAAGAACTGAAATAAAAATTTTAGCCTCGGGTTGCAATATTGAAGGAATCTAATGGGAAAATATTGAATGCTGCAGGAAGCATCCAAAGAAGATGGAAGGAATACACAGAGTCATTGGACCCAAAAGAATTGGTCAATGTTCAACCATTTCAAGAGGTGGCATATGATCAAGAACGGATGGGGTCGACATGAGTTGAAATCAATTTGACAGCAACTGGGGGTAGCAGTGGTGTTAAGTCATGAGGAGGAGGAGCATGAGGAAGAAATGCAGAAGGCAGAGGATTCTCCAGGAAACCAGCCCAACAAAGCAATATTGGGATGGCAAGGAGACTATCAGAGCGAAGATGCCAGGGGCTCAGGGGAGGGTACCATGGCCACATAGAGAAGATGGAGTAGAGTCAAGGTTGAAGGACCTCCAAGACACAAGAAAAGAAAACTCTTCCAGGATACAGGCCAACTGTCTTGGTCTTCAGCATCTACAACAGTGTGTAGACCTCTGTGAACTGAGCGATGGACTTGCTTTTCTAACCTCACTCTTCTTCAAGAGCTTGCCATGGTTGGCCTCCAAGCTTTCTCTCTGGGGCCCTCGTGAGTACTGTACCACAAAGATGCTGCACATCTGGACTTTGTTGCTCTGTGATTGCAAGATACTAGAAGTGGGGGGTTATACTACTCCCAGGGTATCAGCAAATTCAGGAATGGGATGAGGCATTTAGGATGCAAATTTCTAGAAAGCACACACACATCTGTGGTGAGAGAAAATTTTCTGGATATGGTCAATTTGCTTCAGAGGTTATAAATGGGAGGCCCGTGCAGTCTAACCTCAGATTAACACTATCAATTTTATTTTTAATTTGTGATCAACATTCAAAATTGGGTCTATCTGCACATGGGGTATGTACTCTCCTACCTGCTTGATCACAGAGTCCAGGTGCCTCTGACAATTTTAGTGAGCAGCCTGCCTGGCCCCTGTAGGTGGTAGGAGAGTCAAAGTCCCTTGTTAATCCTCTGCCAGGTACGTGTTCTGAGCTCCTTTCCTTGGCTACCTGGCATCCCAACATCTCCCGGTGAACTCTTCATATCCAACCCAGGCTCCTTTCCACAATGCTGTCTCTTGTATTCCTGCCTACAAGGACACCTCTCCATGGGCCACTGTGGTAGATAGTACTGGTGTTCTAAGCAAAATTATTCCTTTTTTTTGCTAACTGAAGCGTCAGTGTTCCCAGCCTCAGGGGATGAATCACAATTGGTCCAAGTTATTTAAGGAAATCCTATTTTACGTTGTTAGAAATTGCTCTTAAGGTATATGAATAAGACATATGAATCAGTTCCGGCGAGTGATATCTGAGATGAAGTTAACTGCAAATTTTTTAGTGAAGATGTCTCTCCCTCCTGAAAGAAAGATTTGAGAGGTCCTTCTTTGGTGAAGAAAGCTGATCTTCAGTTTTCTGTCAAGAGCTTGGCTAGAGAGTCCTGTGCAAATGCAAGGGGTGGCCAAGTCCTTGATAATCCAGCCCTTTTGCTGCATACCCAGAATGCTCTCTATCCTTCTTTGGTGGTTTGCTGTTAACAGGCAGGTGTGATAGGTGGAATAGTGGCAACCATGTTGTGCCCATGAGGAGAGATCTCTTCCCACGCTAGGACAACAGCATAAGAAAAGCCTGTGACACTCCAAGTATCCTGAGCTGGTAACCAAATCTGGATCATCTTTATTACAGCTCATTTTATAAACTACCAGTGTACTTATGGTTCAAGACAGTGCTGGGCAGTTTGAAAAGAAATTAATTACAACTAGAGTGTAAGGCAGGACTCCAGTTGAAAAATGAAATTAAAAGGTAATGGACCATTGTCTTTGTGGACCATATTATGCCAAATGATCATGGTATCTCCCAAGACTACCAACTCCTTGCCCCAGGAACTCCTTGTTAATCCTTAAGGTGTTTGCTAATGCCTAAGAAGTTTGCATCCTCTTGCCCCCTGTCTGCTCTACCACATTCATAGGTGTGTTTGCAGCAGAGGTAAATCCCTAGGTACAAACATCCTCTGTCAAACTCTTATGTATTTGTGGGTATATTCCTACTCTCCTTCCCCTACCTATTCAACCTGTGTATCACAAAAGACCAGATTTACTCATCCAAAAGAGAGTGGAGGATTCCCCAAACTAATGCCCTTGGTCACCCATTAGGTCAGGAATGAAGCTCACCCTCATTACCCAATCTTCAACCAACTGGTTGATAGGTATATAGGTGACTGCAACACTACATATGGTCTGCTCACCATGGAACAGGCAACATTCAAGACCAAAAGGGCAACCTTTACCTAAGAACTAAGCTGTGAAAGGAGAAGGAGGGGACTGTAATCATGGAGATGAAACAAAGTATATGATTTGTTGGATGTAAAACTAATGATCTGCTCTGTAAACCTTCACTCAATTCATAATAATTTTTTTCCCTAAAAAAAGGTAATGGAATTTCTCCATGAACATTTTTAAGACTTCTAACTACAAGGTCAGTAGTTCACACCTACTAGTCACTCCTCAGTAACCCTATACAGAATCCCTATGAACAGGGAACCGGCTCGATGACACTTCACAACAGCAGTGTATAGGCAGGGCTTAGCACATAACTGGTCCTCGGTAACTGTTGAATGGGTGAATGAATCCAATCCAGGCATTTCAAACTAAGTAAATTACAGAAAACAGAGAGATTCAATTTGTGTACTCCTATCCTTGAGTTACAAATGTTTCCACTTATGTTCAACCTGTAGTTACAAATCAACCCCTGAAAGCATGTTACATCACAAATGTGAGCTACACACAGTGGTTCATAATAACAAATGGGCAGTACTTTGCAGTAAGCCTTCTTATGACTATGCTATTATGTTAAAGATGTTTTAGAGTATCTTTAATGTTTTTTATGCACAGAAAGATGCACTGAATACTGGTTACTAAGACCAACGCATGACTAACTGAGAGTTGAGAATGATTCTGAACTATCCCAATTTATGTACAAATCTATAAAGTACGAATGGAACTCATTTGTAATCTGGGGACAGCCTATATTCAAATAAAATTAGGTGAGTTGTCAAAGTTATCTTTCTTTCCTTTATATATTTCCATATCATTACCACATTGTGTTCAAACTTGCTTGCTTCTTGTTGTTAGGTGCCAGCGAGTCGATACTCACTCATAGCGACCTTATGCACAGCAGAACGAAACATGGCCCGATCCTGGGGAACACTGAGTTGGCTCTAACTCGTTAATAACACTACACACAACAGAATGAAACACTGACTGTTGTGTCGCCCTCACAGCTAATGTTATGTTCGAGCCAACTGTTGCTGCCACTGTATCAGTCTGTCTTGTTGGGGGTCTTCCTCTTTTTCACTGACCCTCCCTTTCCCAAGCATGATGTCCTTCTCCAAGGACTGGTCCCTCCTAGTAATATGTACTAAGTACAAGAGACCAAGTCTTGTCATCAAAGCTTCTAAGGAACACTCTGGCTGTATATCTTCCAAGACAGATTTGTTTGTTCTTTTGGCAGTCCGTGGTACTTTCAATATTCTTGGCCAACACCACAGTTAAATGCATAGATTCTTCTCCAGCCTTCCTTATTCACGGTCCAACTTTCACATGCATATGAGGTGATTGAAAATACCAAGGCTTTGATATTTTTGTTTCAGAATTTGTAACAGATTTGCTTAATGCAATAAAGACATCATTTGATTTCATACCTGCTGCTTCCAGAACAATGATTGTGGAGCCAAGCAAAATGAAGTCTTTGACAACTTCAATCTTTTCTCCATTTATTATGATGTTATTGATTGGTCCAGTTATAAGCATTTTTGTTTTCTTTACACTGAGGTGCAATCCATACTGAAGGCTGTAGTCTTTGATCTTCATCAGTAAGTATTGTAAGTCCGCTTAACTTCTAGCAAACAAGGTTGTGTCATTTGCATATCACAAGTTGTTAATGAGTCTTTCTCCAATCTTGATGTCACATTCTTCATATAATCCAACTTCTTGGATTATTTACTTGGCATACAGATTGAATAAGTATGGTGAAAGGATACAATCCTGGTGCACACCTTTCCTGGTTTTAAACAATTCAGTATCTCTTTGTTCTGTTCAAATGATACATCTTGGTCTACGTACAGGTTCCTCACAAGCACAGTTGTGTGTTCTGGAAAACCCATTCTTTGCAATGCTATCTATTGTTTGTTATGATCCACATAGTTGAATGCCTTTGCATAGTTAAAAAAGCACAACTAAACATATATTTGATATTGTTTGCTTTCAGCCAGCATCCACATGATGTCAGCAATGATATCTCTCATTCCTTGTTTTGAACCCGGTTTGAATTTCTGGCAGCTCCCTATTGAGACTTTGCAGCAATCTCTTTTGGATGGTCTTGATCAAAATTTTACTTGCATGTGATACTAATGATATTGTTCGATGGTTTCTGCATTGCATTGGGCCACCTTTCTTGGAATGGACACAAATATATAGTGTAGTGGTTATGAGTCGGGCTGCTAACCTCAAAGTTAGTAGTTCGAAACTACCAGCCATTCTGCAGGAGAAAGATGAGGCTGTCTGCTCCTGTAAAGATTTCCAGCCTCGGAAACCCTATTAGGCAGGGTTGCACTGAGTCAGAACCAACTCCACAGCACACCCCACCCCCACCTCAGATCTTCATATTGGTGAGTGCCCACCCACACCCCAGCGCATCAGATATCAGTTTGTTGGAAATTTTCAGTTTGTTTTCTATCAATTCCTGGAACCTTGTTTGTCTCCAGACGCCTTCAGTGCTGCTTGGGCTTTGCTTAGGAACCACCACTGAGTGGTGATGCAGTGGTTAAAGCACCTGGCCATTAGCTACAAGGTGGCTCTGTGGGAGAAAGATGTGGCAGTTTGCGTCTGTAAATAACTGCAACCTTGGAATCCCCATGGGGCGGCAGTTCCACTCCATCCTAGAGGGGGTGCTGTGAGTCAGAAGTGACTGGACAGCAGTGGGTTTGGTTTTAATGGGTTTGGGCAGCGCTTAGCTGGTAATTCTAAAACACAACTAGTATTTATTGGGCTCTCATTCCTGACCAGGTAAGATATTATGTACTCTACATGTACTCAACTCCTCAAAGGACCATGTGTGGTAGGGAATCAATGTATCTGACCACCTTTTATAGAGGGAGTTCATTACTTACCTACGTCATCAGGTGGGGAATGGCAAAATCTGTAGTTAAACCCACAGTTAACTGTCAGTTTGTCAGACTGTCGTGGCTTATATGTTGTTCTACAGCTAGGCCACTGGTATTCCAAATACCGGTAGACTTACCCATGGGTGACAGGTTTCAGTGGGGTTTCTGGGCTAAGACAGACTTGAAAGGTTTGGTGAGCTACTTCCCCAAGCCAGCCAATGAGAGCCCTGTGGCTCACAACAGACCACTACTGGTACGGGGCTGGAAGACGAGCCCCCGAGGTTGGCCAGCACTTACAATACAGAGGCCACAATGGGCAACGGAGCAGAGCAACAATTATGAAGAGGGCACAGGGCTAGCACCTTTTGTTCTGTTGTCTGTGGGCTGCCGAGAGTTAGAGCTGACTCCATCAAGAGGCAATGATGATGTATTTAACCGAAGAAGTGTACATGTAAAGTCCATCCTCTGTGGACCGCATACGTCCAACCATACACCAAACTCCAGTCCCTGCCATGCGCTCCTCTGCCAATCGTGCTCAAGGGAAGACATGTTGTCTGCAAGCAAACTGGAAAGCTCCTACAAGTTTCACCTTACAAACTGCAGCTGATGACAAAGCTGCCCAGCAGAATTGACTTCCCCTGAGTCTCGAGTCACCAGATGCTATTGTTATGCCATTTATGAGTAGAGCCACAAAACCTGGCATCATGGAATATGATAGGAATCTGGCATCCATCCTGTTTCGCTGCCTGCCTCTAAGAGCATATGGTGGCACCCAGAACATGGACCTTGGGGTCCAACACGCTTGATTACAAATCCCAGCTCTGCCACTAACAAGTTCTGTGAGTTCAGGCATACATCCTCTCCCTCCAAGTCTATAAAAGGCAGCGTGATTCTAACATGTAAAAGATGGGAGGGACGTGCTTTGAACAATATCTAGTACACAGGAGGCATGCAGCAAATACTGCTGGTTTCTTTCTGCATTCTGAGGTCAACAATGTTGCTGCTGTTGCCGTTAGGTGATGTCGAGTCTGTTCCGACTCATAGCCACCCTATTTACAACAGGACAAAACACTGCCCACTGCCCAGTCCTATGCCATCCTCACAGTTGCAATAAGTGCATTTTTATGTTCATAAAAATCTTAGCATTTTACAGCCAGTATGGAAGACAGATTGGTGGTTCCTCAAAGAGTTGAGCCTAGAATTACCAGATGACCCCCAAATCCCAATCCTAGGTGTGTACCCAACACAGAAGTAAAGGCAGGAATGCGTGTGCACCGATGTTTGCAAAATCATCACAAGGTGGAAACAACTCAAATGCCCATCAACAGATAAGCACATAAACACAATGTGGTCCACACAACAATGGGACATGACTCAGTCATGAAAAGAACTGAAGCCCTAATGCATGCCACAATACGGAAAGCCATGAAAGTAAATGCTGCATGAAATTAGTCAGTCGCAAAAGGACAAATACTGTATGATCTCATTTCTATGAAATAAGCAAACTATCCAAAAACAAACCTGTTGCTGTCCAGTCAGTTCCTACTCGTCGTGACATCACAAGACTGAGCAAAACTCTTCATAGGGTTTCCAAGGCAATAAATCTTTACAGAAGCAGACTGCCTCATCTTTCTCCCATGGAAAGACTGGTGGGTTCAGACTTCTGATCTTTAGGTTAGCAGCTGAGTGCTTAACCACTGTGCCACCAGGGCTCCTGAAACAAAAAACACAAAACAAGAATTTATAATGGTCTCCAGGGTTGGGAGAGAGGGAGATAGGGGGAGGTTTTGTTTAGGGGGCACTGGGTTTATGCTAATGGTGGAGGATTAATTCGGAACAAGAGATGAGAATGGGCGCACAATTGGAACAATGTCGTCAGTGTCCCTGAACGGTACTAGAGGAGACTGATGACTTCTGGTGTATGTTTTGCTGTGCATATTTTCAACACAAGAAAAATGACATTGTTTTGCATTTTTAAGGCAGGCATTAACATTCGATGGAGGATTTCATAACTCTTTTTAAATTTTTTGTATTTAAGGTTTTTATTGTGTATTCAGTGAAAGTTTACAGGGCATATCATCAGTTTTACATTCAACAAATCATATACCTCGTTTCATTACATTGATTATAATCCCCTCCATGTACTATCAGTTAACAGTATTTCTCTCTATCCACTTTAGCTTTTTAAAACACACACAAACATAAAAAAACATTCAGGCATATATAATAAATTACATCTCCAAAGGGCACATTCTGCAAGTCGCTCCTGGCCACCAGCTCTTAGTCCTTCTCTTCTTAGTCCATGAATGTAGAGTCCTCAGAGATTTCATAACTCTTGTAGCTCTGTAGGATAAGCACTGGACTGCTAGCCACAAGGTCGGCAGTTTAAACCTACCAGTATCTCTTGGAAACGCTATCCAGGGTCTCTATGAGTCATTACTGACTTGATGGCACTTTACAATAACAACGTCTAGGTTTTGTACCAGAGAAGCAGGCTTCAGTTCATCTCATCCTTAAAAGACAAAAGACTAACACTACATTTCACCTAACACAAAACAAAGCTGAGCTATTCGATGACTTTATTGAAAGCTGGAGACTATTTTACTATCTATAGTTGAATGACATTGAAATAGAATCTAGCATTCATCTATTTCATTTCCTGCTTTGGTAATATGACTCCAAACAGCATGTCTTAGTAATTACTGTACACTCTTCTGAAATACTCTGTTTACTGATTGTCTTATAACTGGATGATACACATACATAATTTTATATTTATGGGTAAGTGCTCTTTCCTGACAACTTGAGCATCTAATTTATACAAGGTGAAATCTGATAATTACAGAGAAACATTTGTCGTCTGGCATACGAGATCTCCAGGTAAATAGCATAATTATGAGGTATCTGCTTGGAATCAATCGAAAGTGGGTGATCAGCTATCATTTTCTTTTTTATGAAAGTGAAATTCAAATTCGCCTTAAAGATTGGCTTCAAGCATTGACAACTCTTCTCAAATGTTCCTGCCTTTTGCTTTCATAATCTTGAGCGTGACTGAGAATGGTTAACTGTGATAGTTATTTTAAAAAGACTATCCGACAATCTTTGGCATCTCCATTCTGTGTAGCAGGTCTGGCCAATGAGTTTGGCATATGATTCAGATCTGGCCAATCATTGAACTCTATTCCTGAAGCATCAGTGATTGGCTTAAAGGACGGGCATGTGACCTTAGCAGAGTCAGTTAGCATTCTTCCTTGGACTTGATACATAGGTGTTAGGGAGACACTCTTGCTTTTGGCTGGAAATATAAGGAGCATGATAAGTTGGAGTTGTTGGCAGCTGTTTTCTGACCTCCGCCATGTCGTGCAGTGACAACTTGCCTACAGAGGAAGATAATAAAGCCAAAGAGAGAAAAAGGATGAAGAGAGGTGAGAAACTGATTGCTATACGGAAAAGAGAGATAGAAATGGAAAGAGAGAATGTTCTGGCGGTGTCAAGACCTCATTCCATTGCTAAGACACTTCTCTGAGTAAGGAGCTCTGG
Source organism: Chrysochloris asiatica (assembly GCF_000296735.1). Classification (NCBI taxonomy): domain Eukaryota; kingdom Metazoa; phylum Chordata; class Mammalia; order Afrosoricida; family Chrysochloridae; genus Chrysochloris; species Chrysochloris asiatica. Next base: position 7,906,072 of record NW_006408620.1, on the reverse strand, counting down.
TAGCATAGTGGTTACAAATCGGGCTGCGAACCCAAGGTCAGCAGTTCGAAACTACCAGCTGTTCTGTGGGAGAAAGATGAGGTTTTCTGCTCCCGTAAAGATTTACAGCCTCAGAACCTCTGTACAGGGTCGCTATGAGTTGGAACTGACTCCACGGCACACAACAACACAACAGCAAGCCCTGCTTTCAGTTCTATGTACTTGCTCTTTGTAGCTTTTCCAAATCACCTGAGCCATTAAGTTTTATTCCATTTAGGGTCATTTGAGTTCAATTTTTGTCTCCTGCAATACAAAGTTGTGACTTCTACATGCAGATCATTACAAGTCTCACATAACTCCCTATCCATTGTGAGTATGTGCTCCCCCAGCCCCTCCCACACTGCTCTCTCTCTCTTTGCTAAATCAATCAGTTTCTCACCTCTCTTCATCCTTTTCCTCTCATTAGCTTTATTATCTTCCTCTATAGGCAAGTTGTCACTGCATGACATGGCGGAGGTCGAAAGACAGCTGCCAACAACTGCAACTTAACATCCTTCCTTATTATTTCCAGCCAAAAGCAAGAGTGTCTCCCTAGCATCTATGTATCAAGTCCAAGGAAGAATGCTAACTGGCTCTGCTAAAGTCACATGCTCATCCTTTGAGCCAATCACTGCTCCCACACTGCTCCCTGGCCATGATTGGCTCTGACCATAGGAATTCCTGAGACGATTGTATGGTCTGTGAATGGAGGCAAGAGGAAAGAATTAGAGAGAATCTGATAACTATCTGGATTTGGAAATGGCCAGTTTTTCCTGATTTTCTTCTGATTAAATGACACTAACTTCATCTAGAGCTTGGCACATGCTAGCATCTGAGTAACTGGTAGTTGTGATGGTACTGTTATTGTTCTGATATCAAGCATATTGTTAAAGCAGCTCATGGATTAAAGGAAGCAACCAATTAATTCCAAGGAGCCTTAAGGTCTAGGAAGTTTAGAGAAAATAATAATTCTCGGAGAGTTCTGTGGCCTTGACAAAGTGTCTCATGGTAGAGGAGCTGTGCCCCTAAAAAGCCTGCCAAGTCTGCAAACAAATGAGCTGGCTTGTCTTTGAAGGGGAACACCAGAGCGGAGCTGAGTCCCCACAAAGCGGCCATGCAGCGGAATCATCTCCGGTTCAGCATCTTCTGGATCCAAGGGCATTTCTGCAATCAGCCACAATCTGCTATTTTGTTTGTCTTGTGGCCATTTTATTCTGAGATCTCCCCCGGGTAGGATGCTGCCTGGGATTTGACTGACGGTTTCCAACGTGACCTCTGAAGAGAAGGCAGGTGTGGAGTGCTCAGAATCTAAACGTGGCACCATGAGGCTACTGTGACAGGCTTTGTCCTCAACTATGGGCCCCGTGGGAGCAGTCCTTGATCCCTCCCTGGAAGAAGTCCTTCCCAACAGAGGTGATGCTGAGATAAGTCTATTAAAGACACGGGGAGTTTGCTCCCCAGACGGTGGTCTTTCTCCTCTCCAGGGGGCTCCCTGAGGCCTGGTCTAGAGTTTGTCATTGATGGTCACGTGCCATCACTCTATATTGTCATCGCTATTACAAGAGTCTATTCAGGCTTGTAGTGTATTCACTTTGGTTTGGGATTTTTGGAGGGGACTGTAACCATGGCAATGAAATGATATACGATAGGATGAATGTAAAACTAATGTTCTCCCATGTAAACTATCACATAATTCACAATAAAACATTAAAAAAATAATAAAAATTTAAAAAGTCTATTGAGGCTTGGCACATAGTAGAAGTCCAGCAAATATTTATCAGGGGAAGGGAAGAAGAAATGGAGGGAGGAAGGGAATGAAGGAGAGAAAGTAGGGCGACCGACTGGGCTCTCCCCTCCCCTCAGAAGGCACTGTTGTTGTATCAATTTTCAATTCATAGAGACCTCACGTGACAAAGCAGAACTACCCCATAGAGCTTTCTTGGCTGTTATCTTTATGTGAGCATATTGCCAGGTTTTTCTTCCGCAGAGCTACTGGGTGGGTTAGAACTGCCAACCTTTTAGTGAGCAGCCTCACTGTCTCTTGCTTGTACTCTACTTCCTCCTCACTCTAGAACTCTTGTATATGGGGGATGTAGGGTTATGCCATCAGAGAACCTTTCAGAAAGTTCTGGAAGGCCATACTCTTCCTCCTGATTTTTGGGTCCCAGGAAGGCAAGCATGTTACCGAGCGTGGAGGTGTGACTGTCCCTAGGTTTTCCCAAGGTGTTTTGCTCCCCTGAACCTTGGGGCTCTTTCAGGGCTGTGTGTGTCATGTGGTCTAAAAGGCTGGTGGTTCCAAAGAAAGGCCTCGAGATCTACTTTGGAAAATTCAGCCACTGAAAGTTCTAAGGTGCAACGTTCTATTCTGACACACATGGGGTCGCCATGAACTGTGTGTTTCTAAAAATTATTATTATCTAGAGATGTCAGAAAGGAGCTCTGGTAGCATAGTGCTTACGAATCGGGCTGCGAACCGCAAGGTCAGCAGTTCGAAACTGCCAGATGTTCCGCGGGAGAAAGATGAGGCTTTCTGCTCCCATAAAGATTTACAGCCTCGGAAACCCTGTACAGGGTCGCTATGGGTCGGAACCGACTCCACGGCACATAACAACAACAACAACAACAACAAGATGTCAGAGAAAAACTTCTATTACTTTTCAATTCTATTTCTCCATGAACTTTCCAAAGCCCACTCATACACGGCTTCTCACTCATGCTCACCCCTACATTTTCACGTTATCAGTTGTCATTTGATAGGGAGGTATTATAGTTAAGTGCTGTCGAGTTGATTCTAACTCATAATGACCCCTGTACAGGGTTTCCAAGGAGAGACTAGTGAGTTTGAACCTCCAACCCTGAGGTTCAAACCAACCTTGAGGCCCAGTGCTTACTCTCCAGCACCACCCCAGGACTCCAGCAATAAGATCCAACAAAACTGATCATCAAACCCTTCTGTTGAAAAGAACAGGTGTTTGGGAACCAGACACAATGGGGGCAAAATCCTGACTTGGGCACTTCATAGAACCTTTCTAAGGAGTCCTAGTGGTACAGCAGTGAAGCGCTTGGCTGCTAACAGAAAGATCAGCAGTTCAAACCCACCAAGTGGGTCTGTGTGAGAAAAAATGTGGCAATCTGCTTCTGAAAAGATGAAAGCTCAGAAAACCCCTTGGGACAATTCTACTTTGTCACATGCGGTTGCCATGATGAGTCATAAAACAATAACCTTCAACAGTAACAATACAACCTTCCTAAACCTTAGTTTTCTCAACTACAGAGTGGAGTAAATACCTCATGGAATGTGAAAAGGGATTAAATGGGGCGGGGGGGTGGGGGCTTGGTAGAGAGCAAATGGTCTCAACTCCCCTCTCTCTCCAAGTAAAGAAAACGAAAATCCTCATCACTGGACCAGTAAACACATCATGATAAATGGAGAAAAGACTGAAGTTGTCAAAGGCTTCATTTTGCTTAGATCCATCATCAGCGCTCATGGAAGCAGCAGTCAAGAAATCAAAGACGCATAGCATTAGGCAAATCTGCTGTACAAGACCTCTTTCAAGTGTTGAAAAGCAAAGATGTCAGTTTGAGGACTAAGATTCACCTGACCTAAGCCATGGTATTTTCAATCACCTCACATTCATGTGAAAGTTGGACAATGAAGAAGGAAGACTGGGGAAGAATCGATGCATTTGACTTAAGTGTTGGAGAAGAATATTCAAAGTGCCATGGGCTGTCAGAAGAACAAACCAGTCTGTGTTAGAAGAAGTGCAGCCAGAGTGTTTCTTAGAAGTGAGGATGGCCAGACTTTGTCTTTTGTACTTTGGACTTATTTTCAGGAGAGACCAGTCCTTTGAGAAGGCCATCAAGCTTGGTAAAGTGGAGAGTCAGCAAAAAAGAGGAAGAGTCCTAACAAGATGGATTGACACAGTGGCGGCAACATTGGGCTCAACTGTAACTATGAGGATGGTACAGGACTGGGCAGTGTTTCGTTCTACTTTATGTGGTGTTGCTATGAGTCAGAACTGACTCGCCAGCAACCTATCTCCCAGTTTCCACTGTTCCCAACTCTCTTCTCTGTTCTCTCTCCTCCCAGTCTCCCTCAGCCACAAGAGCTGTGTTTCCTTTGCCACACTATGCCCACCCCCTTGGGAATCTCCCTTTTCGCTCCAATATTATGAAGGCTCGGTTATATCGCTTGCTGCAAGTCGTTCTAACCTCCCCATCACCATGGGTGCCTGGCAGAGATTATTGCAAATGAAGATGGCAGTAGGAACCAGCATTAGTGGGTGTTTGAGGCAGACTTTATCTGCTTTTCACATAACAAGGACATTTTATATAAAGGTAGGGATATTTTTAAAAATTCCATCAACCGAGATAGGAAAATGGATTCCATGTCCAATAAAAACACTGTGTGTTCACATGGCAGCTGTGGGTGAGCCTTTACAGATGCACCATTCACAGGGCAGCAGTGTGATTTATTTATGTTTATCTGTAAGGATGGGCTCAACAGGAATGATTGGAAATGAATCATTTTATAGTCATGAGAAAGGAAAGAGGTTCCCTTTGGATGTTTAATCGGATGTAATCACATGGCTTGGTTCACCCTTGTGGTCTGTGAGGAATGGAACTTGGGGGACCTGAAGGGGCATTAGGAATGGCCCAGCATGGCTCCCAGGCTCACTGCTGGGCAGCGGGGGGTGGCCCAGCACCCTACAGCTAGGAAACAATTCTAGAATGTGAGGGAGGCATGCCTAGTGGTTAGGGGAAAGAATGGCAGAAGGTGTCCTGGGTAAATCTTGGCTCTGCTGGTAACTGTGGGCAAGCTACTTCTCTCTGCTTGACGTCATCATCTGCAGGGGACCATCAAATAAGCCTGAACGAGCTACCTCCAAGGGGCAGGGGTAGTTCAATGGTAGACTTCTCCCTCTCCATGTAGAAGACTTGGGTTTGGTTCCCAGCCATTAGCATCTGTCTCTCCGTGGAGACTCGTGGTTCAGCAGGGCTTCCAGACTAAGATAAGATTTGACAAAGTTCACCATCAAATCCTTGGAATGAAAAGTACAAATGCTTGGGAGTCAGGAACACTGGAGGATTTCTGCTCCTGGCTTTGCCACTTCAAACAACCTTGCTAATCCTCAGTTTTCTCATCTGTAGAACAGGATCAATATTTTATGATAAGTAAAACAATGGAGGCAGAGAACTTGGCAGAGAGGTAAGAGGAAGAAAGGCCTGGCTATGTGCTTCTGAATATAAGCCAATGAAAAGCTTAAGGCTTACAATGATCTGATCCCATTATGCAACGCGGGAACAGCAACAAAAGGGTGACCTTTGCTGGAGAGGGAGTGTGAGGGGAAGTATCCCTCAGTGTTCCACAAAGAAACGGAACTGACTTACAAGGGTGTGGGGGGCTTCAGAAAGTTTGTGGGAAAATGAGATTGAAATATAATGAAATTTTTTCACCTACCTTTTGAAGCCCCCTCATAGAGAGTCCCCCCTGCAAACCAGCTGCCCTCCAGTTGACCCCCTTAGTAGTCCTCTGTTCTTCAGCTCTGGTATTATTTTCCTACCTGATCTCTTTCCTGAGGGAGGGGTCCTGGTGATGTAATGGTGAAGTGCTCTCAGCTGCTAACTGAAAGGTCGCTGGATTGAACCCACCAGCCACCCTGTTGGGGAAAGATGTGGCAGTCTGCTCCTGTAAAGATTTTGTTGTTGTTGTTGTTGTTGTTAAGTGCCATTGATTTGGTTCTGACTCATAGGGTTTCCGAGGAGCGGATGATGAGTTTGAACTGCTGGCCTTGTGGTCCAGAGCATTATTCCATAGCACCACACCAGGACCCTTGGATGTACCAGGGGCAATTTACTCTGTCCTACAGGGTTGCATTGGGCAAATCTGCTGCACAAGACCTTTTTAAAGTGTTGAAGAGCAAAGGTGTCAGTTTGAGGACTGAGGTGTGCCTGACCCAAGCCATGGTATTTTCAATAACCTCATATACATGCGAAAGTTGAACAGTGAATAAGGTAGACCGTAGAAGAATTAATGCTTTTGAGTTATGGTGTTGGAGAATTTGAAAGTACCATGGACTGCCAAAAGAACAAACAGATCTGTTGGAAGAAGTGCAGCCAGAGTGCTCCTTGGAGGCCAAGATGGTCAAACTTCATCTCTCATACTTTGGACATATTGTCAGGGGGCACCAGTCGCTGGAGAAGGATATCAGGTTTGGTAAGATGGAGGGTCAGAGAAAAAGAGGAAGACCTCCAACAAGATGGATTAGCCAAGTGGCAGCATCGATGGACTCAAGCATGGCAACAGTGGTGAGGCTGGCCCAGAGTCGGGCAGTGTTTCATTCTGCTGTGCATAAGGCTGCTAAGAGTCGGTACCGACTCGATGGCACCTAACAACAACAACAGGGTTGCTGTGAGTCAGAGCTGACTCGATTGAAGTAGATCTGGCATGCCTGGTTTTTCCTGGGGAAGCATGGAGGCCTAGCGATGGCTTAGCTGGGAGGTGGCTGAGTTATAACTTATAGCCCCTCCAGTCTTTCAGCGGCTGCTGTGTGATCCCCTCCTCTCTCTCCCTCAGTCTTTTCAGACCTCGAAGTCACTCCCGGGCGGCCTCTGGGAACTTCCCCACTTTGAATGGTGGTACCCTGCCGGAATGGCTACCCATGTATTGACTGCAGAACCACCCAGAACCAGCCCGAAGCTTCTTCGTTCACTATTTTGATTCTAAGCTTCTGCAAATTGAGGATTCAGCAGAACCAGGATTAGACAATTTTCTTGCCTCCTGTAATGTACTTTCTCTGAATTGGTTCTTTTGAGACAATAATTGGAAGCTTCCAAATTGTTCCCAAAGGCAAGTCGAGGGAGTCAGTCAGCTGGCAGGTGTCCACATTCATGCATCTAGTGGTTATGTGACTCATACGCCGGGAGGGGACCCCCAAACCAAACCCACTGCAGATGACCCAATGGGACAGAGACATATTCTGTAGGATTTCTGAGACTAACACCTTTCTCCCGATGACTTTTCAGTTAGCAGCCCAATAGTCAACCCACTGCATCACCAGGACTCCTAGGGGTGGGAAAGGCAGGGGCAAAGAAAAAATGATCCCAGAATCCCCGAGAGGCTCCCACCACTGAGGCCCTGACCCCTCCAGGGAACCATGAGGGAACCCTGGGTCCTGGCACCCCCGCATGTGCTAGATTACAACTAACTGTGCATTACAGGGTTTACAGCAGTGGACTTGTGGGAAGGAGACCACCAGGTTTACCTAACTAGGCACCTTTGGGTTAACAGCCTTTCAGTCCATTGCTTATCTGATGGAGCCACCGCACTCCCAGGCTCTTCGAAGTGCTTTAATCTACAGGATAAGCACTAGACTAGTAACCACAAGGTCAGTGGCTTGCAGAGATTTACAGTCTTGGAAACCCTATACTGGATCAATTATGGATTGGAACCGACTTGACAGCTCCTAACAGCAGGGATATTTCCATCGGGCTGTTGGTAGGACTAAGAAGACAATTTGTATGGTGGTGACTAATTACTACCACTGTTAGGGCTTTTGGGGGTTACCAGGCACAGCGCTGGGTGCTGGGTACGCACGCTAGCCCTGATTAAGGGCTGACTGGTTGTTTTTTTTTTCTTCTTTTTTTAAAGTTTTTATTGTGAACTGAGTGATAGTTTATATGGGAGAACATCAACTTTATACATCATAGTTTCATTGCTATGATTACAATCTCCTCCATGCATCATCATTCAACAGTATTTGCTTCTACTCTGTTCCCTTTTTGGGGGGGGAGTTGGGGATGAACACAGAAACACTGAGGAATATATAGTAATTTAAACAACCAAAGGGCACATTCTGCAAGCCTGCCTCCTGGCCACCAGCACCCAGTCTTAAGGGCCAACTTTTAAATTCCTATTTTCTTTACTCCCCACAGCCAAGAGGAAGATGCCATGATTATGCTCTGTGTGTTTACTTACAGATGAGAACCTGAGGTTCAGAGCAATGAAGGAACACACGCAAGGCCACGCAACCAGGAAGCAGGGAGATTCCAGTTCCATGGGATTCCAGAGGCCTCCATCCTTAAACCTCAACATGCACTGACAGGAGCTTCCCAGGTGGGCAAAGAAGAAGAGGAGGGAGGTGGGACCCCCAGAGTGTTGCAGACAAGCCCAAGCAATGAGAGCCCTAGGGTGACATGCCAGTCACGTTGGAGAGGACACGGGCTGCCCTGGGAAACTGCCACATCTGTAATATTTAAAGTGCTTTCATTTCTCTGAGAATCTATTGAGACTTTTCCAATTCCTTGAACCTTGTGGGACCCTGAAAACTCTTGGGAACACAGCCCAAAAGGATGCTCCTGACTGTGAAGCTTCAGATGGAAGGAACCACAGAGAGAATGTGGTCCTTGGTGAGTTGGACCTCTCCTCCCAGGCATCTTCTTCCATGGACCACCTCCCCAGTTACTCATCTAGCCCCCTCCACACGCTTGAACATGCTGTCTCAGCTTTCTCTGCGTGTAGCTCCAGTTTACTCTGCGGTCCCTCCAACAGCCCAATCATAAGAATGAGGGTACACGGTGTTCAGGTTGTGCTATATGGCCCTTCCTCTTCACAACCTCCCCCTTAGTGGGCTCCTTCAGGAATCCTCGACACTAAGTCCGACTACACCGAGTCGATGACTGATTCTTTCCCACAGCTGTCTCACCAGTCACAATGACAGTGACTGAGGCTGAGCTGATAGTGTACTCGCTTTGAACTAGTTCTGTCCGGTTCTACTCCCTGCTGAGAATTTGCATTTCTACCTCAGAGCTACTGAATCAGAATCTATATTTTAACAAACCCCTCCTGGAGATATATTAGAACTAGCTGGAAGGATTTATCAGAGCCAGCTGGGGATCTATATGAACCACATGTTGTTGTTGTTGTTGTCAGGTGCCATCGAGTCGGAACCGACTCATAGAGACCCCATGCACAGAACGAAACACTGTCCGATCCTGGGCCAACCTCACTACCGCACACTTGACACCATCAATGATGCCACCTGGCTGATCCATCTCGTTGGGGGTCTTCCTCTTTTTCTCTGACCCTCCACCTTACCCAGAATGACATCCTTCTCCAGCGACTGTTCCCTCCTGACAATATGTCCAAAGTATGAGAGACGAAGCTTAGCCATCCTGGCCTCCAAGGAGCACTCTGGCTGAACTTTTTCCAAAACAGATCTATTGGTTCTTTTGGCAGCCCATGGCACTTTCAGTATTCTCCTCCAACACCACAACCCAAAGGCATCAATTCTTCTACGATCTTCCTTATTCACTGTCCAGCTTTCGCATCCATATGAGGTTATTGAAAATATCATGGCTTGGGTCAGGCGCACCGTAGTCCTCAAGCTAACATCTCTGCTCTTCAATACTTTAAAATGGTCCTGTGCAGATTTGCCCAATGCAATATGTCGTCTGATCTCTTGACTACTGCTTCCGCGAGTGTTGATAGTTGATCCAAGAAGAAATTTGGAAGACAAGAACCACATGGTGATCTCTAAAGAACCACCTAGGGAACTGAAGTGGCACCGTAGGATAAACACTCCACTGCAAGGTTGGTTTGAACCACAAGGGCGGCGGTTCAAACTCACCAGCTGCTCCTTGGAAACCATATACAAGGTCGCTATGAGTCAGAACCAACTTGATGGCACTTAACAAGAACAACAAGGAAACCACATTGGGGATCTATAATACTCACATGGAATCAATAAGAACCAGGTGGAGAGGATCTATAGGTACCAGCTGGGGGTCCACAAGGATGACCTGTGAATTTTGTTAATATGTAGATTCTGACTCAGTACCTGTATCTAGGGTGGAATGGCAAGTTTCCAGCAGAAGGAACTTGCTCAAAGTCCCCACTCTAACACCATGAGCGATGGATGACAGTACAATCTCTCCATACACGGCAAGTTTGAAAGGCAAATATGAGAAGAAACGACATTGTTTTCCTCTTTTCTTTCAGAAACTGATACACAAAAAGGGGCACCAAATACTTTCAATAACAATTGTATGCCTCTAGGCCCACTTCCAAAACGCTGTCCTAAGACTAAGGGAAGTATTTGAATTGTACCCTTGAGAACACAAGTATCAAACTTTTTACCTCTTTTGTTTTTGTTTTTTTTGTTACTGGATGTAGATATTTTGGTGGCAGGAACCAGGAACATTTTAGAGGACACTTCAATGTGGACCAGAGTTCCTCCACGAAGCCTTAGCTGTTGGTTTCGTTTTCGAATAGATTCAGCCTCACAGTGACCCAAGTGACAGGGCAGAACTCCCCATCGAGTTTTCTAGGCTGTCATCTTTTTTTTTGGCTGTAAAAGGAAGCTTTATTGTTTTCATTTGGTCCACCACTTGGGCAAAGAGGGGCTCCAGGGCGTTAACTTTGCTGCCTCTGTCTGGAGAGCAAGGTTCAGGCAGAAGGTATGCAGAGAGCAGGGGAATGCTGAAGGCCCTTCACAAGTTGTGGGACTCCATAGGATTGTTCTTAGTCGTGCTTGAGAGTGAGCCTCTCAAAGAGGTGTTAGCCCAGCCCTGCCTGGGGATCGGCCATCCAACGGAGGTTGGTCAAGTGGTCTCGCCCATCTTCTTGATAATTTTCACCTCCTCGTCGAGGAAATGATTCTCCAGGAAGTCCCAAAGGTGGGGGTCTGTGTGGGTAGCACCCACAGCGTGCAGATCCAGAAAAGACTGGTTCAGGTTCTTCTCCAGGGCCAGGGCACCCAGGGTTCTTCCCCACTCATCTTGGGAGGGCTTCTGCACGTCCTGGAAGAGTGCATGACACACACACACACATACACACACACACGGTGTTTAGCTGGTCCGGTAACAGGGAATGCTCAAGAAGATGGTCCTGGAGACAAGATTGTGTCTAAAGAAGTTGTTAGAGGTGGTCCAAGGCTGGAGGTGGGGGAGGAGCTGGAGGTCCAAGGACGGAGGCTGCAGGTTGTTCTGTCCAAACAAGACACAGATCCACGGGACCGCAGTGCGAATTTAGGCTATCATCTTTATACTAGCGGATTAACAGGTCGTTCTCACAGGGAGCTGCTGGCTGCGTTTGAACCTCCAACCTTTGGGTGTTCAGTGGAGCGCTTAATGGCTATACCACCAGAGCTCCTCAGAAGTCACCACTGTACTTGAGATCATAGGCTCTGGGGTCACATGGCCCTGGGCTGGAATTTGTGTTCCTCCATTCACCAGTCTTAAGTCCTTGGGCCGGTTACTCAGGCACTTGGGTCTCAGTGACCTCATCTGTGAAATGGGTGCAGTGACAGCAATCTCAAGGCAAACTATGGGAATGAATGGAAGAGGAAGCATCTAAGAGGCTTAGATCCGTGCCTGGCGTTGGACAAAGTGCTCAGTAGATGTCACTTCTTGCTGTTTTGGGTACTTTTAGACAGGAGTCTTAGTGTGCCACTGTAGGATAAGCAATGGACCTCAAGGTCGGTTTGAACCACAAGGTCGGTGGTTCAAACTCACTAGCCGCTCCTCAGAAACCCTATACGGTGTGTCATGAGTCAGAACTGACTGGACAGCACGTAACAACAACAGGTTTTAGAGTCAAACACATGTGTTCTTCCAATAAGGCGTTGTCTGACAGTGGGAAGGGAGACATTGCACTGCTCCAAGCTCACCTATTTGTAATAATAATAATGATAAATGACATGTAACTTACAGGGTTGTTGTGAACTGAAAGGTAACGCTTGTTAAGTGCCTAGGAAAGTGTTTGAACCTGGTAAGTATGAAACAGGCATCTCTGGCTATGTGCTTGATTACTTAGCCAAAAGTTTAGCTGTTCCAAGCTATCCAGAGGCACCTCAGAAGAAAGGCCTGGTGATCGACTTCTGAAAGATCACAGTCTTGAAAACATTATGGAGCAGTTGTACTCTGCACACATGGGATTGCCATGAGTCAGCACTGCCTTGACGGCAGTTTTGTAACAAGAAGCATTCAGTAGTACATCATTGGTCTTATTTCCCTGGTACTCTTGTGTACCTGGTGTGATGCTGTAGGATAAGCACTGGAATTAAACCACAAGGTTGGTGGTTCAAACCCTATACAGGGTTTCTAGGAGTTAGAACCAACTGAGCGGTACTTCACAGAAAAAACAAGAGGACTTTAGGAAGCAGCGTGCGGTTGCTGTTGAGTGCTATCAAGTTGATTCTCAACTTGGAGCAACCCTGTGAGACAGATTAGAACTGCCCATAGTTTTCTAGGCTCTCATCTTTACAGGAAGGTGCTTTGGTAGCATAGTGGTTACGAAACGGGCTGCGAACCACAAGGTCAGCAGTTCAAAACTATCAGCTGTTCCGCGGGAGAAAGATGAGGCTTTCTGCTCCCGTAAAGATTTACAGCCTCGGAAACCCTGTACAGGGTCGCTGTGAGTCGGAACCGACTCCATGGCACATAATAACAACAATATCTTTACAGGGGCAGATCTCCTGGTCTTTCTTCCTCGGATCTATTGGGTGGGTTCAGATCACTGATGTTTTGGTTAGCACATAACCACTGTGTTGCCAAGAGGTGAACAATTCTGCAGGAAATATGGGACCTTGAGTGTTCTCCAGTCTGTCTGGAAAGCCCAGGAGACCTGGTGGGGCAATAGACCAGAAAGACCAGGAGTCCTGGGTGGCAGCAATAGAGAGAGCACCCGCAGAGCACAGAGCACCCTCAGTGGGGCCCAGGAGACCTGGAGCAGGGTCCTGGGTCCAAGTGCACAGAAGAAGACTGGTTTAGAAAACCCTGCCTGTCTTCCTGCTGTGTGCTGGCCATTTCTGGTCCAAGAGTCAGTTTTAAAGGAAAGGAAAATCCCAGGGGGAGGTGGGGGGATGGTCCCGCTAGGAAAAGCCAAAGCGCCAATATAAATAGAGCCTGGGTTTCGACTAAGTTCCCTGTCAACTGTCTCAGAGTTTGGAGAAGCGACATCAGGTTTGTTTTCTCTTGAAAAGGGCATGGATGCACTGGGGTTAGCTGCAATGAAGTTATTTCTGAAATACCCCGGAGGTTTTGGTGTCTACAGCCCAACACCAAATGGCACTGAGGGAATTGGTAAGAAAGTGTGTGGGGGTGGGGGGTGCAGTGTGGAAACTCAAGTTAATTCCCCTGAGCCTTTCTGCTCCTGGCAGGAGCACTCGGGGGCCACTTGGCAGGTGGCTGCTGGTCCTTATCTGAAACAAGCTGTCAGTCATGAAGCCCCTCACAGCTGACAGTGTTTCTGAAGGGTCCTTCTACCATTTCGGGGCAATCAGATCTGAGAAGCTCTTGAGAAAACTTTATATATATTAAAAAAGAAACAGACTCAGACCCACTCCGGGTTCTTTATCTGAAGTGTTTCCAGAAACTGCTTAGTTGGCTTTTGTCTCACATGACAACAATGACAACAATGACAACAATGCCTCACATGACAACAATGACAACAATGACAACAACAGTAATCATCACTGCAGGAAATGATCCCTCCCTCGCCATGACACGGCTACCCCAATACAGTAGTGGTGGTGGCTGGGCCATGGAGTTGGCTCCGACTCATAGTGACCTTGTATGGGGCTTCTGACATTGTGAATCTTTACAGGAGCAGAAAGCCTCACCTTTCTCCCATGGAGCAACTGGTAGATTTGACCTGCTGACCTTGTGGTTATGAGCCAAGCTGTTAATCCACTATGCTACCAAGGTAGGGAGTCCAATTACTTTATGAGCGCCTTCATAAAGGTTTGTCCCACACATGCAGGGAACAGTGCACGCAAAACCACATTTAAACTAGCTAGGTTCAAGAAGAGTAAAGCAGAATTTTTTTTTTTTTTTTTTTTAATGTTTTATTGTGAATTTTGTGATAGTTTACATGGTAGCACAGTAGTTTTACATTCATCCTATGGTATATCATGTTTCATTGGCTATGGTTACAATCCCCTCCATGCATCATCAACCAACCAAAGGGCATACACTACAAGCCTAAAGCAGACCTTTTTTTTTAACAACACATTTTATTGTTATTGAGCACATACAAAGCAAAACTTAATCCAATGTAACAGTGTCTACATGTATTGATTGTTTTCTTCAAGTTGTGCAGTTAATCAGAGCCTCCTTTTCTAAACTGTTCGCCCCCTCCCACATGAACTCACTGCCCGCTAAGTTTCCGCGTCTGACCATTCGAGTTGTCATTTCATCTCATGGAGACAGGCATGCAGCAGGAAGATGGGCAGAGCTTTCTAAAGCAGTCGTCTTCGGTGCACGATGCTCAGGCAGACATTCTTTCTTAAATAAGTTAAATTATTGTTTGGTTTAAAGAAGACTCAGAGGATCATTTTGATTAAAGGTTGAAGGTTTCAAGATGATTTCAGGGAACTGTTCTGGGAATTTTATCCAGGCTCAATAGATCCAGAAAGTCTGGATTCCATGAGAAGGTGACATCCTGTTCTGTGTTTTCTTACTTTAAATCAGGATTCTTCTGCAGAATTTTTGATGAGAATGTTCAGTCATGGAAGTCAGGTACACCCATTCTTGTGGTGTCAAAGCTGAGGAGGTCATCTGCTGATGGAAGCAATTAGCTGCACATTCCCGACTCTCACTCTTCCTCTGCTGTTCCAGGTAAATAGAGACCAACTGTTGTTTCTTGGGTGGTCTGAAGCAGCAATTTTAATAAGCATAGCAAAATCTCACGGAGTGCTAATATCAGGGAAGTGAAATCCTTGGAGAGCAAATGACTTTATAACACCAATGATAATGGTTAACTGGATTTGTGTGAGGCCAGGACCTGGGCACCGGAAATAGCCATAACCTGACCTCTATAGTCTAGGAAGAGTCCACCCAGAAATGCATTACAGAAACGTGCCAGAGGTGCAGAGATTGCACATAAGGGCAGCAAGGCTAGGCTGATTGGAGATGAACGTATGCAGGATGAGTATGATCCAGGTGAGTGCTTGAGGGAAATGGAGGATAAAGGGAAAGCATTCCAGGCAGAGGGAACAGAGTATGTAAAGACCCTGAAACGGGAAGACTGGCCCGTCAGGGAGGACAGACTCAATATCTGAGGCTGGTGTACAGAGAGGGAAGTGCAAGAGTCTGACTGAGGCAGGAGAGGGGAGGCTGGCTGGTCCATGACACGGAGGGGAGATGGCAGGGTTGTTCAGGACAATTTGAACTTTCTTTTAAGAGCAAGATAATCATAAATACTCAGAATCACATTAAGTAATTTGAGTATACAACAGTCAAAGTTTTGTAAGCAGGTAATCTGAGCTGCTCCTTCGACCACACAGAGGAGGAAATGCAGAAGAAAAACAAACGTCAGGCCATCTTTACCTTACAGCTTGTCAGCAACAAGACTTGAAATTATATTCTAGCCCCCTGCATCCTTATTAAATCTCATACACTCAGTCTATCCTCATGGAATCATCTGAAAACTTCCACGCTATCCTGTGAGACCATAACCTCTGCAGGGGAAGTCTTTTGTCTGTGTTGCGCACGGATGACTCCTCAGTGCTTAGAGTGGAACCTGGCACACAGTAGGACACACAAAATATAGGGAGACTGAGTAAGTGAGTGAATGAATGAATGAATGAATCAATGGCTCTTCCTCACTGATATGGTTATAATATCAGGACCGTTTTATCCTTTGAATGGGTTCTCCTTTCTGGAAACCTTTCTCCTTCTATGCCACAAATCTGTTCAGAAGTATTCCTCCAAAATCAGTCCATTAAAATGAAAAGATTTACTTTCCAATCTGCATAGATTTGTATCATTTAAGCCCACATCACAAGTCTGTACTTTCAGATTCAAGAAAGAACGCGCCCCCAGAAGGGGAGGTTGAAGTCTAGTTATACCCTTTCCTCCTCCAGCTGTATTAAAGGTCGTACCTTTTCTTTTTCTTTTTAGACCAGGCCGCCTAAAGGGACTAGCTTTGCAATCATGCTGTGCTAAGGATAGGTCAGTTCTAGCCCCATAAATGATTCATGGCACTCCTTTGGCATATAATATTATGTTTCCTCTGTTGTACGTAAGACTCGTTGTTGTTAGTGAGTTTGTTGTTGTTAGGTGCCATTGAGTCAGTTTCGACCCATAGGGATCCTACGTACAATAGAACAAAACACTGCCCAGTCCTGCGCCATCCTCCCAAATGCTGCTACGCTTGAGCTGGTGCTGCCCCGGTGCCAATCTATCTCATTGGGGGTCTCCTCTTGTTCGCTCTCTGTCCTCTTTACCAAACATGATGTCGTTTTCCATGGACTGGTCCCCCCTGATAATGTGTCCAAAGTATGAGAGACCAAGTCTGACCATCTTGGCTGCTAAGGAGCATTCTGGTTGTTCTTCACACACAGATTTGTTTGTTTTTTTTTTTTGGCAGTCCATGGCACCTTTAATATTCTCCTCCAACACCATCAATCAAATGCATCAATTCTTGCACAGTCTTCCTTATTGACTGCCCAACTTTCACATGCATATGAAGCTACTGACAATACCATGGAGTAGGTCAGACGCACCGACTGATTTCTTGGCTTCTGAACATTTTAAAGTGATCTTGTGAAGCATATTTGCCTAATGTAATACGTTGTTTGATTTCTTGACTGCTACTTCCAGGAGTGTTGATGGTGGATCCAAGCAAAATGAAGCTGTTGACAATTTCAATCTTGGTCTCCATTTATCATGTTGTTATTTATTGGTTCACTGCTGAGGATTTTTGTTTTCTTTGCATTGAGGGGCAACTCATAGGAAGGCTGTGGCCTTCAAGCTTCATCAGTATTTTAAGTCGTCTTCACTTACAGCAAGCAAGGTTGTATCATCTGTAGAGCCCAGGTTGTTAATGAGTCTTCCTTCAATTCCAACGCCACACCCTTCTTCATATAACTCAGTTGCTCGTGAGTTAGGCACATAAGAAAGGCAGGGCCATGTAGTAAGAAAAAGCCAGACTTGGGAGTCAGTGATCCTTGGGACGAATCTCCGTATCTGAACTTCAGCCAAGACCTTACTCTCCCTGCGTCTTGTTTCCCTGGTGTTTTAATGGAGGTGTTCATCCGGCTCCTCAGGCATGTGGTGGGATTTACCGAGCTGTCATTAGTTATCACCGAGTCACTTCTGACCCACAATGACTCAGTGACAGAGGAGAACTGCTGCATAGAGATTGCTTGGTTGTTATCTTAATAGAGCTCTGGTAGCGTAGTGGTTACGAATTGGGCTGCGAACCTTAAGGTCAGTGGTTCGAAACTACCAGCCGCTCCGTGGGAGAAAGATGAGGCTTTCTACTCCTGTAAGGATTTACACCCTCGGAAACCCTGTACAGGGTCGCTATGGGTCGAAACCGACTCGACGGCACTTAACAACAACAACAACAACAATCTTAATGGAAGCAGATTGCCAATACTTGCCCTCCGCTGGACCACTGGATAGGTTTGAACTGCCAACCTCTAGGTAGTGGTGCTTGTTGTACGCCACTGAGTTGAGCTATGCCCTGTATAGAGTTTGTGAGGCTGTAAATCGTTATGGAAGCAGAATGCTTCAACTGTCTCCCACGGTGATTGTACTTCCTTCTTCTTCTCCCTGCTAAACCCAGAATTCATTTTCATGATTTCTTTTTAAAAAAAATACTGTGTTATGTTTTTGTTGAAGGAATACACAGCAATTTAGGTTTCCACTCAACAATTTCTACACAGTTGTTAAGTGACGTTAGTTATATTCTTCACAATGTGTGAATGTTCACATTATTTCTATTCTGGTTGTTCCATTTCCATTAATCTAGTTTCCTTGATCCTGACATTCTTCTCTTTGCTTTAAAGTCACTATTGATCGCTAGGTCTCATAGAGGCAGCCTCGTGGTATAGTGGGTTATGCTCTGGGATGCTAACAAGACCAGCAGTTTGAATCCACCAGCTGCTCCACGGGTGAAAGATAAGGTTTCCTGCTCCTGTAAAGACCTACAGCTTCGGAAACTCTCCACAGGCTCATTTGACAGCACATAACCAACACCACCACCAGGTCCCATCTCAGTGATTTTTCAAAGGAGAAAGTACTTCTGGGTTATATTATTCTCTGTGCCACCTTACAGCCATGGTATTTTCAAAAGCTTCATATGCACGTGGAAGATGGACAATGAATAAGGAAGACTGTCAAAGAATTGATGCATTTGAGTTATGATGTCAGAGAAGAATATCATGTTGTCAGAGAAGAATATTAAAAGACTACTTAAAGAATGAACAAATCTCTATTGGGAGAAGAACCACCAGAATGCTCCTTAGAAGTCACGATATCCAAACTGCATCTCACATACCATGGGCATACTTTCAGGAGGGACCAGTTCCTGGAGAAGGACGTCATACTTGGTAAAGTGAAGGGTCAGCGAAAAAGAGAAAGACCTCCAATAAAATGGACGGTAACAGTGGCAGCAGCATTGGGCTCAAGCTTAACAACTGTGAGGACGGCACAGGACACAGCAGTGTTTTGTTCTAAAATGCATAAGTTTGCTCGGAGTCGGAACTGACTTGACGGCACCTAACAACAACAAACAGCTAAATTTGTTATTTACTTGGCTACAAGACGATGTGTCAAGAGTTACTTTGGTTCAAGATCTGGAGATAATCTCAGGGTACTAGTCTCAACCAGTCCAGTTAATCTGCTTTGTTATTATTATTACTGTAAAAGGAACTTGAGATGCTGCTCCACATTTGTCTCCCATCTATTGTGACTTTGATTCGAATTCCTGGGTGTGGTGGTAGACCACCATCTTGTTCTTGGGGTCATTATTTCTAATCACATTGTTGTTGTTGTTGTTAAGTGCCTGTTTGATTAAATTTCCTCTTCCCCAACAGCTATGAGAGCTTACCCCAGACAAGATCTTTGTCTGACTCAAACTTGTGTCTCAGCAGTTAGGATAGTCAGAATTCTAGAAATATTAGAATATTTCTTAGAATATAAGAATATTGGGAATATTCTTAGAAGAATGTATGTGGTTGTGTTGTTGTTATTACCATCACAACAGAGGTCTTCTCCAAACTCAAGGACAAAGCAGCCTCACAGTATATATAAGTCAAAGAAAGTGTGGAGATTGTGGTGAAATCTCTTGGCTAGTTGGACAGTTCTGGATTGTATTTTAGGCATGGCAGAGTTAAATATAGTTGTCTATTGTTTTACTTTCTCTTTCATTACTTAACCTTACCCCAAATGATTGTGCCTGTCCTGTCTTTTCTGCTGTTGTTGTTGTTATTAGCTAAGCTGACCCTTGACCCACAGTGAACCAAACACAGCCCCATCCTGAACCACGTCATGTTCAATTCTGGATCAAACCATTATGATCCACAGGGTTTTCATTGGCTAAATTTTGGGAGTAAATGTCCTTGGCCTTTCTTCCTAGTTTAGCCTGGACGCGCCATTGAAATGTGAATCCTCTCTGTTGTTGTTAGGTGCCATCGCATTGGCTCTGACTTAGTGACCCAATGTAGAGCACAACAAGGCACTGCTCGGCCCTGCGCCAGCTTCACAACTGTTGCATTTGGGGTCCCTTCCTCCTGCCACTGTGCCAATCCATCTTGTTGGAGGTCTTCCTCTTTTTTTCTGACCATCCACTTTACTAAATATGATATCCTTCTTCCCGGGTCCCTCCTGATAATACGTGTGAAGTATGAGAGATGAAGTCTGGCCATCCTGGCTTCCAAGGAGCACTCTTGGCCATTCTTCAATACAGACTGATTTGTTCTTTTGGCAGTCCATGGTATTTGTAATACTCTCCTCCAACACTATAATCAAATGCATCAGTTCTTCTATTACCTACTTTAAGGATTAGAAAAGTAAATGATCCCCTCAAAGCTCAATGACCAGTACAGACAAGCCTTCAGAACATGTTAGTTATATTCTATTCAGTCTCCTGGTGTTTGGTCAACACCTCCAGCTTCTGTCTCCTAGGTGCGTTTTTCTAGCCTTTGCTTTTCTGCTCTTCTATTCCATATCGGGCCTTCCCAGGTTCTCTCACTAGACCCTCCCCCCTCACTAGATTCACCATTGTCACCTCAGGTAGCCTTTATTTACTGACACTTGTCCTCCATTATACCTCTAGTCTGGAGTCCCTGTGGGACAAATGACTAAGGAGCTCAGCTGCTAAGTGAACGCACCTAGATCTGCTCGGGTGACCTTGGTGATCTGTTTCCAATAGATCAGAGCCTTGGAAACCCTGTGGGGCAGCTCCACTCTTCACATGAAGTTGTTATGAACTGGAGTTGGCTTTCATGGTGACTGGTTTGGATTTGTCTTGGTTTTATTCTGAGACAGAAAACAAATTAACAGACCCAACTCCTCAGTACAGTGTAGTGGATGCTGTGGTGTGTTTTGTGGACCCTCCTTAAGACAAAGCTTTCGTGCTTCCAGCTCGGGGGGTGTTGGTTGCTCAGTCTGCTTTTGCTGCCATCCACAAACAGTGCCCCCAGATAACCTGCATACTCCATACTCAGAGTGTTTCCCGGAGGCCCGGACACACCACATACAGTTTCCAAGGTCTCCCAATGCTTACCATAAGGAAGAAGCTGAATAGGCACCACTGATTGATTGGCTGGTGGGTAGGGGCAATCAACCACAAACATACACACGCTTTAGAAGTGACTGAAGGAAATCACTTTTGCCTGGTTTGCACATGGCATTCATCTGGGCCCCCAGGGGCACGTTCAGAGGTCTTCCAGGGTACCCAATGGGCAATGGGGACCGTGAGGAGCTGTCTCCATCAGTGGCATCAGGAATCTGCAGTCCCGGCAGTGCAGGGGAGGGAGAGAGGTCTGCCAATGCTTTCTCTGATTGTTAATGCTTTTCTATTAGCAGAGCATTTACCTCTGAATTGATTTTCATATATTCTCTGCTTTGCCAAGCCAGAAGCAAGAAGAAAAGGCAGAATCTCAGAATGTGCTTTCTCTCCACACGTCCCCCCCCACCCCCCCACCCCCGCAACCTAATGTAGCTCTTGGAGAATTTCACCTTTTTAGTTAATTTGCTGTGGGGAGAGCAAGGGCAGACAGCTGGCAGGATTCACTATGCAATTTGGTACTAACTTTATCCCTTTGTGCCAAGAAACACGACCAAAGCAATGGCACCCTGAGCTTTGCTCACAAACTTAAAGCCTGTGATGCTCTTCTTTTGTCTTCTGACCTTTGTACAGGCTATGTGTCTGCCCAGCTTACCCTTCATGCCTTTCGACCTGCATAACTCCTGCTTGCCCTTTAAGATTCAGCTCTGATCAGATCTCCTGCAAGAAGTCTTACCTAACTGTTTTGTATAATTATATACCTCTCCTCTACTTGCTATAGTGAATTATTCTACAGCTTCACATTTTCTCATTTTGCATCGACTGCCAGGAAGCTCAGAGCTAAATTTTCAAGCTGTCATCATTCTCCTGCTGAAGATGGGTGTTATGGGCGCTCATCTTCCTTCAGCTTCCTCTTCTTTTGCACTTACTTTTCCTTCCTTTCTTTTCCTCACGAGCATAGGTTTACTATCCTGTGCTGACTGAAGGCATGTCTTCAAATGAGAAAGGGAAATTAGAAAACTAACCATTTTAGAAATGATCACACTAGCTTGTGATGGACCATCTGCTTGTCTGTTTCCTCCACTGGTTTGCAAATTGATGAAGAGAAAAAGTTGCCATCTTTCCATCAACCTACTTCAGATGGCTGACACACACTAGGTCCTCAAGACTATCTATCTACTCAGTGGAAGGAACATGTCTAAGGCAGGTAAGACTGGTCCTTTTGAGACTCTGTGCTTTGGACCTAGGACATCAGATAAATAAGATGGAAGAACCCAAGTATTTTGTATATTTTTCTGCTGGACACAAGTTCATAAATGAGTCCTTGACCAGAAGGCATGAAGACAGAAGAAAGGAGTGCGATCAGCTGAGGTACTAATGAAAGATGCGAACTGACCATTTGTTGAGTTGGTAGGGCCACGTCTAAATTTCCCAAATACGTAAGATGGGATCCAGTGAACTCTTTTCAAAGATTTGGCAAATTGTTATCTTCCCATTGAAATAATAATTCTGTGTTTTAGCAGGCTGCTATGACACGATCGGCCACCTGCCAATTAGTTTGTTGGATGTAGTGCCTTCCATGTTGCTGAGATGCTGGAATGTATGCCACACATACTTTAAGCATCACGGGGCTCCAAAATGTTCATGGAAACAAAGAGCTAAAAGATAATGAATTTTTTCCCCACTAATTTTTTGAAGCTCCTTTGTGACAGTAGGGCCACTCATGCTAAACAAGTTTCAGTAGAGTTTCCACAATAAGACAGACTGGTTGGTTAAGTGCCATGGAGTTAGTTCCAACTCATAGCAAGCCTTCATAGGGTTTTCAAGGCTGTAAATCTTTCTCCTGTGGAACTGCTGGTAGTTTCAAACTGTTGACCTTGAGGTTAACAGCCCGACTCGTAACCACTAGGAAGAAAGAAAGGTCTAGAGATATACTTCTGAAAATTAGCCAATAAGAACAGAATAAAAGAACACTGTCCAGCTCACTGGCTTTGGACATATAATCAAGACGGATCAGTCACTAGAGGAAGGCATCATGTTTAGTGAGGGTGTGGGCCAATAAGGGTGAGAGAAGACCTTGGTGAGATGGACTGGGCACCTATAATCAATGGTGGACTCGACCTTGCAAGGAGCTCTGCTAGAGCAGTGGTTACGAGTTGGGCTGCTAACCTCAAGGTCAGAAGTTCGAAACTACCAGTCATTTCAAGGGAGAAACATGAGACTTTCTATTCCTGTAAAGATTTGCAACCTTAGAAACCCTATACAAGGTCACTGTAAACGAAATCGACTCCTTGGCACACCATCACCACCCATCCATCCATCTATCCATCATTCTACCATCCATCCATCCATCCATCCATCCATCCATCCTTTCATCCATCAATCCATCTATCCATTATTCTATCTATCTGTTATATATTTATCTGATACTAGGCTAATCATAGGACTCCTGGTGTGGTGTTGTAGGATCAACAGTGGACTTCAAACCACAAGGTCAGCAGTTCAAACCCACCAACTGCTCCTTGGAAACCCTATACAGGGTCGCTATGAATCAAAACTGACTCATAGGCACTTAAAAACAACAAACAACAGGCTAATTAATCATATTCCTGACATTACCCCATTTAATCTGGACATCAACTGGAGGAGGATACTATTATCCTCACTATACAGAAGAAAAACAGGAGTCTCAGAGAGGTGAAGTACTTTGCATAAAGCCACTCAGCTAAGGGTAAGTCCGAATTTGAACCTCATCCTTTTGACCCCAAAGTCCACAACTACATCTTTCCTAAAGCATTCTTTCCAGGGTGCATTTGGAAATATCTATGGACACTTCTGGTTATCACCAGTAGGAGGTGCTAGTGGCATCTAGTGAGTAGAGATGCCTAGTAATGCACAGGCCAATCCTCATAACAGAGACTGACTTGGTTCCAGGTGTCACCAGTGCCCAGGTTGAGCAATTCTCACTTTGAGACACTGCCCACTTGCTCTGACCCATGAGTGGGCTTTCTCCTGCCATTTGTATCTGTAGGAGAACGTGAATAGCTCCCTCCATTCCAGCTTCAGAATCTCTGCTTCTCGAGAGCAGACAGTGAAGACAGAGACCAAGATGAATGGAAATACAGACAGAGTCCAGTCCCTGAGGAAATCCAGGACTCGCCGGTAACTCCTTCAAACTGACCCTGTACTATATAATTCGGTTCTCTTCCTCCTGTCTTAAAATTGAAGGGGCAGATATAAGCTGTGGACTGGGGTTGGAGGAGGTCAATTTTCATGGGCAGGTCATGGGGACAAGACTGGCTCAAGGCTCTGCCAGTGTGGAGACATTTGAATAACATGACTAAGTAAGAAAATTGGTCTGTCCATAGTGTGTCATCATGGAAGGCTTAGGGAAAGAATGGTTAGATGCTTAGATGATCCCAGAAGGTTGGCATTTCACGTTCACCAAGAGGCTTCTCAAAAGAAAGGCCTGGTGATCTACATCCATAAAAAACGGCCACTGAGAACCCAGGGAGCGCAGTTCTCCTC
>NW_006408620.1:7840907-7881276 GCF_000296735.1 Chrysochloris asiatica | reverse complement strand
CTCTGACACACACGGGGGCGCCATGAGTGGGATCTACTTATGGAAAATCAGCCACTGAGAATCCTGTGGAGCGCAGTTCTCCTCCGACACACATGGAGGCACCATGACTGGAATCTACTTATAAAAAATCAGTCACTGAGAACCCTGTGCAGTGCCATTCTCCTCTGACACACACGGGGGCACCATGACTGGAATCTACTTATGAAAAATCCTCCACTGAGAACCCTGTGGAGTGCAGTTCTCCTCTGACACACACGGGGGCACCATGAATGGAATCTACTTATGAAGAATCAGCCACTGAGGACCCTGTGGGCGCAGTTCTATTCTGACACACATGGGGGCGCCATGACTGAAATCTACTAATGAAAAATCATCCACTGAGAACCCTGTGGGCACAGTTCTCCTCTGACAGACACAGGGGCGCCATGAGTGGGATCTACTTATGAAAAAAATCAGCCACTGAAAACTCTTGTGGAACACAGTTCTCTTCTGACACACACATTGGGGCACCATGACTGGAATCTACTAATGAATAATCATCCACTGAAGACCCTGTGGGTGCAGTTCTACTCTGACACACATGGGGGTGCCATGACTGGAATCTACTAATGAAAAATCATCCACTGAGGACCCTGTGGGTGCAGTTCTACTCTGACACACATGGGTGCGCCATGAGTGGGATCTACTTATGAAAAATCAGACACTGACAACCCTGTGGAGTGCAGTTCTACTCTGACCCATGACTCAGAGTCACCTCAATAATAACTTGTTGTTTACAAGACCTGAAGTGATTACCTTTGTCTGAAATTCCTGAATTTTGTCCCTGTACATTTTGATGGAAGAATGATGTATTAAAAAACTGCTAACTCCCTGTGCCAGGCATCATGCGTAGAGTTTTAGAAGTATCATCTCATTTAATCTAAATACCAACCAATTATGTTGGTGCCTGTATTCTCCAGATGAGGAATCTGAGCCTCAGAGCAGCTAAGTGACTGGCCCAACCTCCTCTAGATAGTAACAAGAAGAATTGAGGCTTGAATCCAGTTCTGACTGTCGCCAGAGTACAAGATCCTACCTGGTCGCCTAAGGCCTGAATCCAGTCCTGGGATACGGGCATTGGACCTTAACACTGTTAATTTAAAAACTCATTTGTCAATCATTAATAATGAGTTGATTTCTCATACAAATCTGATCTCAGTCATCCTAAAATAACAGGGCTATCTGGTACTGTGAGCTACATATTCTTAACTGGCATCCACCAACTCATACCAAATTCTCATTTCTGCTACGTGCTTGGCACTTGCTGAACCCCCCAATTTTGATCTTTGATCAAAACCACTCTGGACGTGGGTGGAAATGAGAGAAGACAGGACAATGCTCATGAGTATTAGGGATGCCATTTTCATTGACTCCTCTATCTCTAGCAACCTGACCTCAATGGGCCTTGAACTTGACTAACTTCTCCTTGGGCCAGAAGCATAGAAGACCTTATTGCTGGTCCTATGACTTGAGTTGTATAGAGAAGGAGGCATTGGGACTCCTTTTTAGAAGCCCACCCACAAGTTCCAACATTCTCTCCAAATCCTTCCTTACCTTTTCATAAAAAGTTCTGAGTTTCAGAATCCCTCCTGGTATTGTTCAGCTTGATGTTAGATCTGAGTAACCCACTGGACTATGACAATCATGAGTCAGGTACACAGAGGGAGCGAGACCAGGCAAAGAGCCCTACTTGCAGAATTCTGACTTAACAAGGCCTGGTGTGGCGCTGTGGGTTAATGCGCCAGACTGCAAAATCATTTGAACAGCAAGGTCGGCGGTTCAAGCTCATCAGCTGCTCCTCGGAAACCCTATACAAGGTCACTATGGGTCAGGATCAACTCAACGGCACTTAACAACAACAACAATTTATATCTCTGTGTGGCACAGGTTACAATCGCTTCGCCTTTCCCCTACATTTTGTTGTTGTTAGGTGCCATCTAGGAAGTACCAACTGATAGTGACCATATATGTACAGCAGAATGAAACACTGCCCGATCCTGAGCCAACCTCACTACTATTACCATGCTTGAGTCCATCGATGCTGCCACTTTGCCAATACATCTTCTTCTTTTTTGCTGACCCACAGATATGATATCCTTCTCCAGTGACTGGTCCCTCCTGACAATATGTCTGAAGTATGGGAGACGAAGTTTGGCCATCTTGGCCTCCAAGGAGCACTCTGGCTGCATTTCTTCCAACACAGATCTGTTGGTTCTTTTGGCAGCCATGGCACTTTCAATATTCTCCTCCAACACCATAACTCAAAAGCATCAATTCTTCTATGGTTTTCCTTATTCACTGTCCAGCTTTTGCATGCACATGAGGTTACAAAAAATACCATGGCTTGGGTCAGGCGCACTTTAAAAAGGTCTTGTGCAGCAGGTTTGCCTAATGCAATACATCATTTGATTTCTTGACTGCTGCTTCCGTGAGTGTTGATAGTTGATCCAAGAAGAATGAAGTCCTTGACAACTTCAATCTTTTCTTCATTGATAAGATTGTTGTTTATTGGTCCAGTGGTGAGGATTTTTGTTTTCTTTACATTGAGATGCAACCCATACTGAAGGCTGTACGCTTTGTTCTTCATCAGTAAATATTTTAAGTCTTTTTCACTTTCAGCAACACATAACTAACGTATAAATGCGCGTTAAGTTGCTGCTCATGCTTTCTAGACTTGGGGATGCAGAAGGACAAAGGAATCACCCTTACACAAATGCTCAGAAGGTTCACACTTCTATCCTTCTTGTGTTAAATGTGAAGTGTTTGGCCCACTTAGAAGGTTCAAGGGGATGTTTTAAATACAGTCACAGATTCTGTGTGGTGGCAAGTTAAAGGTCACCAGCGCACTGCTGTATGATGATGTTGATTCTGAGAAGCAGAAGCGAGCACTTTGAGAGCCCCTGTTAGGTGCTGTGTGGGACATTTGGCAATCATTGCCTCTGGTTTTCATATCACTCTTCTGCAGTTAGTATTATGACTTGCACTTCGTAGAGGAGGTCACTGAGGCTCTGAAGGCATCCACGTCCAAGGTCACAAGCCAGAAGTCAAAGCTGGTGGTTCAAGTGCAGTTGTCTTTGCTCCCAAAACCTTGCTCCCTGCTATGTATCTAAATCCTCCAGCAATTTAAATTCAGCTCTTCAGGCAACCCAAGAGCCCAATTTGGAAGAGATCCATCTACCCCATTTCCTAATTATCCAGTGAAAATCTATGAGTCTAGGAGGCTGCAAGCATTCATCATTGTAAGAAGCTTGGGCAACTTCAAGAAGCGTAGGTCTAAGAAATCATTTAGAATGAGCCTGGGGAATGAAGGAGCTAGTGAGTGGTAGCCAGCCACTTCCCTCCTCCTGAGCCCAGCCCTTACAGCTCTGTGCCCCTGTCCCCAATGCTCCTTTCATTGGACAGGGCGGAGAGAACATGTGCTGAAAATTGCTAAATGGTTTCGTGACTGTTCTGCATTAAGAAATGTTAACTTTTCACCCAGAAGAGTTCAATTAGTAGGAGTCAACCAGTGGGTGATGATACTAATAAAATGGAACGATCGCCAAACGAAAAGCTTCTATTTTCATTTCACAGGAATCATTTGTTAAACACGAAGATGTTTTCCTTTATCTTTTAATGGAACAGAGATGGGACACCCTGAATGTAGATTCCAAGTTTCAATGGCAAGATGATAGGGTAGAGGGGTAGGAGGGTCCTTTCTGAAAACTTTTTCTTTGAGGCTTTCTTATTTCTTCTGCTGTCTTTGTCTTCCCCTCATCTCTTTCTTCGTCACTGCTCCTTATTCTCTGCTATTCATATGGTTTTCAGTGACTATTTAGAAGCAGCTCATCTCTCCTTATTCCTAGCCTGTCTTCATCTGGCTGCTCATCTGAAACCTGTCCACTGTGGGTGACCCTGCTTGTATTTAAAATACCGGTGGCATAGCTTCCAGAATCATAGCAACTCACAAACCACCACAGTAGGACAAACTGACAGATGAGTGGTGGTCATATTTAGTCACTGAAAACCTCATGAATAGCAGAGTAACACTGTCAGATATAGTGCTGGAAAATGAGCCCCTCAGATTGGAAGGCACTCAAAATATGACTGGGGAAGAGCTGCCTCCTCAAAGTAAAGTTGACTGTGATGACGTGAATGGAGTAAAGCCCGTGGGAGTAAAGACCATGGGACCTTCATTTACTGATGGGGAACAACTCAAAATGAAGAGAAACAGCTGTAAACATCCATTGAAAATCGGAACATGGAATGTATGATGTATGAATCTAGGAAAATTGGAAGTTGTCAACAATAAAATGGAATGCATAAGTATCAATATCTTAGGCATTAATGAGCTGAAACGGACTGGTATTGGCCATTTTGAATCTGACAACCACATGGTTTACTATACCAGAAATGACAAATTGAAGAGGAATGGCGTCACATTCATTGTCAAAAAGAACATATCCAGATCAGTCATGAGGTACAATGCTGTCTGTGACAGAATAATATCCTTGCGCTTACAGGGAAGCCAGTTAATACCACTATTATTCAAATTTACACACCAACCACTAAAGCCAGTGAGGATGAAATAGAAGAATTCTTCCAACGTCTTCAATCTGAAGTTGATTAAACATGCAATCAGGATATATTGATAATCACTGGCGACTGGAATGCAAAAGTTGGAAACAAAGAGGAAGGACCAGTAGTTGGAAAATATGGCCTTGGTGACAGAAATGATGCTGGAGATCGCATGATAGAATTCTGCAAAACCAATGATTTGTTCACTTCAAATACCTTTTTTAAACAGTATAAGAGACAACTATAAACGTGGTTGTAAAAGAAGAAGTCAACGGCAGACTGCAGTATACCCTCACGAAAAACTCAGATTTAAAGACCCCAGATGAGTCCTATGCTGTTGACTTCTACTTCTTTTACCACCTATCAAAGGCTTTCAAATGTGTGGATAATGACAAGCTATGGACAACATTGCGAAGTATCAATATTCTGGAACACTTCATTGTGCTCATGAGGAGCCTGTACATGGACCAAGAGGCAGTTGTTCGAACAGAACATGGGAACATTGAGGGGTTTAAGTTTGGGAAAGGTGTGTGACTGGATTGTATTTTTAAACTACACTTATTCAGCCTGTATGTGGAGCAAATAATCTGAGAGGTTGGGTTCTATGAAGAAAAACGTGGCATCAGGATTGAAGGAAAACTCATTAACAATCTACGATATGCAGATGACACAACCTTGCTTGCTGAAAGTGAAGCAGACTTAAAATACTTACTAATTAAGATCAAAGACCACAGCCTTTGGTATGGATTGCATTTCAATGTAAAGAAAACAAAAATTTTCACCACTGGACCAATAAATAACATTCTTATCAACGGAAAAAAGATTGAAGTTCTCAAAGACTGCATTTTTCTTGGATCAACCATTAACACTCATGGACACAGCAGCCAAGAAATCCAGTAATGTATTGTATTAGGAAATTCTGCTGCACAAGACCTTTGTAAAGTGTTGAAGAGCAAATATAAGCTTGAGGACTAAGGTGTGTCTGACCCAAGCCATGGTATTTTCAATAACCTCATATGTATGTGAAAGCTAGACAGTGAATAAGGAAGATAAGAGAATCGATGTATTTGAGTTTTGGTGTTGGAGGAGAATACTGAAAATACCATGGGCTGCCAAAAAACCCAACAGATCTGTGTTGGAAGAAGTGCAGCCAGAGTGCTCCTTGGAGGCCAGGATGGCCAGACTTTGTCTCCCATACTTCGGACATATTGTCATGAGGGACCAGTCACTAGAGAGGGATACCATGTTTGGTAAGGTGGAGGGTCAGAGAAAAAGAGGAAGACCCCCAGCGAGATGGATTGGCAGAGTAGCAGTATCAGTGGGCTCAAGCGTGGCAACAATTGTGAGGTTGGCCCAGGACCAGGCAGTGTTTAGTTCTACTGTGCATGGGGTCGCTATGAGTTGCTACTGACTCGATGGCACCTGATGACAACAACAAAGCTGCTTACTCCCTTTCACCAGGTTTTGGGGTCTGATCACGTACAAGGAATCTTGCTTCCTGGACATTCCCAGGAATGTTAGAGGGCAGAGTAGTAATATCAAAAGAGAGGGAAGACAAAAGGCTAAAGGCTTCTATCAAGCCCAAATGAGGAAGGAGTGGAGCTGAGAGTGAGTGAGTGAGAAATCGGGGCAGAGAGGTGCAGACCTTGGGCACAGGAAAGGCCTTCTAGGCAACTTACTGGCTTGTGAGCTTGTGCCTGCCTTCATCACATCAACCTCATTTAGGGACTGGCACATTGTAGGTCCTCAAGAATATTTCCTGAGAGACTAAGGGAGGAGGTCCTTTTAGGTCTTGCTGCTTTAGACTTAGAACATCAGCCAAAGAAAATGGAAGAATCCAAATAGTTTATGTATTTTTATGCTCAACACTAACAGCTCACAGATGAGTCTTTCCCGGGTTGAAAAAGGGCTCCCATTTCCTGAGCGCCTATCTATGCCAGGTGCTGGCTTAGGGACTTCGGACACTTGTTTGATTTGATGCACCCACCAACCCATGAAGCCAGGTACTATTATCCCTAGTTTATAGCTAAGATTTATTGTCCAGGTCTCACAGCTAATGAGACGTGGAGCTGAATTTAAGCTTAGATCTTTTTTCTGTAACTTGTGTTGTTGTTAGATACCACTGAGTTGGTTCCAACTCATAGCGACTTTGCGGACAGCACAATGAAACACTGCCCTGTCCTGCTGTCCTCATGTGGATCGAGGGGAATCTAAGCAGAAAAGCAGACCCGTTAGATACTATGCGTGTCCTGTTCTAACCAGTCGTTTTACTTTTCTAAGAGACAGCAGGGAGGAGGGCAAAGGATATAACAAAAGAATTTAAGGGGCAAGCTGCATGGGAGCACAAGAAGGTCCTCAGGGTAGATGCAAGAAGAGATAGAGTAACTGAAGAGCCAGCTCCTGACATTCTTATGCACAAGTTCAGTGCTAAAAGTCCTATTAGGTACATGTCCTCATTTAACCCTCTACCAGCCCCGCAATGCTGGTATCATTTTCTTGTCACACATTATAAAACGGAAGCTTAGAGAATGTAATTGACTTGTCCAGATCGCATAACTAGTAAGTGACAAAGCTGGGATTTGAACCTTATGGTGTGTCTTCAAAGTTCTTTGTGCTATGTACTGTTTTCTCTGGGATCCTTCCCCAAAACAGGTCTGTGCATCATCACTTCAAGCCTCAGAAACAATCCACAGCTTTACTTGTTGATCGGATTACTTAAACGGCAGCACCACATGTCAGTGAGGTGTGGAGTGGCTGTAACTCTTGTGTATTACTCATGAGGAGGAACGTGGGACAACAACTGGAAAAAGTTCCGGCAATTTCTTATAAACCAAAACACATCCCAACCATACGACCAACCCATTCCATTCCTAGATATTTACCCAAGGCAAATTAAATATATAAATATATATATATTTGCAAAAAAAGATTTGCATGAGAAAATACCAAGCAGTATTATTCATAACGGAGTCCTGGCGTGGTGCTGTGGGTTAATGCGCTGACTTGAAAAGTCAGTTAGAACCACAAGGTCAGTGGTACAAGCTCACTAACTGCTCCTCAGAAAGTCTATACAGGGTTGCTTTGGGTCGGAACTGACTGAACGGCGCTTAACAACAACATTATTCATCATGGAGTACCAGTGTGGTTCTGTAATATAAGCATTGGATTGCTAACCACAAGGTGGGTGTTTAAAATCCACCAGCCACTCCTTGGAAACTCTATACAGGGCAGGGGGAGCTATGCATAAGGGGAACCAACTCGTCAGCATTTAATAACAACAGTTATTCATAATAGCCAAAAACTGGAACCAGCCTAGGTATGAGTCAGTACGAGGATGGAGAATGAACTCTGGTACAGTCATACAATGGGATGCTACTTAGAGACAGATGAAAACATAATGGCACACAAAGTAACATGGGAGAATCTCAAAAACACACTGAGCACAGGAAAAGTCTTACATAGTGCACTATTCCATTTTTATCTGATTCTAGAATGGACAAAAATAATTTATTGGGATAGGGGCTGACTAGGAAGGGTCAGGAGGGAACATTCTGGGGAATAACAATGTTTTCTATCTTGTACTGTAGGATCAGCACTGTACTGCGAACCACAAAGTCAGCAGTTCAAATCCACCTGCTGCTCCTTGGAAACTCTATACAGAGTCGCTATGATTCAGAACCAATTCGACGGCACTTAATAACCACACCATATCTTGATAATGGAGTCCTGGTGTGGTGCTGTAGGATAAGCACTGGACTACAAGTTTGGTTTGAATCATAAGGTCGGCAGTTCAAACTCACCAGCTGCTCTTCTGAAACTGTATACAGGGCTGCTATGAGTTGGAACTGACTCGACAGCACTTTACAACAACAAAAACATATCTTGATAAAGAGTTTTGTCAACATCCAGCAGATATGTTCTTAAGATTTGTGCATTAATGCGGTATGTTCACTTTCATCAAAACAAAAAAAAATTGTAAGCATATTGAATGGAGCTAATGATATTATGTGTTAGGGAAAAGTGTACTGATAATTGTATTTATTTTGAAATGCTTCAGAAAATAAGATGAACTATTAGATGGAGAGATGGAGACCCACGGGATAAAGCAAATATGCTGTTGTACAATGCTATCCAGTCGGCTCCAACTCGGAGCAACCCTCTGTGGGGTTTCTGAGGAGTGGCTGGTTAAATTTCCTAGGCTTTAAATATTTGCGGGAGCAGAAAGCTTCAACTTTCTCCCACAAGAGGGGCTGGCGGACTCGAACCACAGACCTTATTGCCTGGAGACACCATGCTCCAAAACCAAATACAGTAACATTTCAGTGGCAGAATCTAGGTGGTGGATATATGGGTTTTCAAGGTATAATTCTTTCAACTTTGCTATTTTAGAAAACTTTTGTAATACAACGTTAGAAAAAGATTCATGTAGAGTTTGGTGACAGGTGGCTATGAGTCAGAACTGACTGGACAGCACTTTAACAACAACAGTGGTGATGGGGGCAGAATGATGAACAAATCAGATAAAGTCCCCACCCTCAAGGAGCTTGTAGTTTACAGTAATTTACTAGCTGTGTGGTCCCCAGGGTATGTGCAGAGGATACCTTCATGAACGCGTCAATGAGACCAGACCAACCTCCCTGGGTGGCTCTGCTTTCACATATGTTCCCTATATATAGTTTACATTTAGCTGCTCAGTGAACACAGGTCTGATGAGTTTCTGCCTGGTGTGGCTCTGTGGGCTAATACGTCAGACTGCAGAGTCATTTGAACTGCAAGGTCGGTAGTTCAAGCTCACCAGCTGCTCCTTGGAAACCATATAAAGGGTCACTATGGGCCGGAATCAACTTGACGGCACTTAACAACAACAAGAAATACAGTTCACATTTAGCTACTCAGTGAACACAGGCCTGGTAGGTTTCTGCCTCCACACAGATGATGAATTCCATTGCAGCTCCTGGTTGTGCAAAGATAAATCACTCACAGGTCCAAGCGGCAAGCCACAGAAATAACAGAAATTTATATATACCTTCATAGTCCCTTGTGAGAACAACTTCACGATTTATGTATCATGACGAAATGGATGGGCATGGCAGCTTTATTTTATTACCGTCTGCAAACGACAGAAGAAACCAGAGTGGAAATGCTCATTGGAAAGCTGGTTCATTAACAGACCATGACGACACAACATTTATCCTGGAAAAAAATAAGCAACCCACACAAAGCAGTTGCAATATGTTTCATTACTGACTGCACCTTTCTGAAATGGAACAAAGGGATTTTAAAAAACTTCTCAAATGACTTGTCTAGGGTTCTATTCCAAATTCTGACACGCAGAATGTGGTACTGACGCAAGTGACAAAGGCACAAACATGAATAAGTCCAATGCCAGTGTTTGTATTCAGTGGGTGTCTTAGGCTGGGTTCTCTAGAGAAACAAAATCAGTGATATTTACGTATGTCTATACATATGGCGGTGGCGGTGGAATGCTGTCAGGTTGGTTCCGACTCATAGCGACCCTGCACAGGGTTTCTGAGGCTGTAAATCTTTACGGGAGCAGAAAGCTTCATCTTTCTCCCACAGAAGAGCTGGTAGTTTCGAACTGCTGACCTTGAGATTAGCAGCCTGACATGGTAGTGTAGTGGTTACGAATTGGGCTGTGAACCGCAAGGACAGCAGTTCAAAACTACCAGCTGTTCCTCGGGAGAAAGATGAGGCTTTCTGTTCCCATAAAGATTTACAGCCTCGGAAACCCTGTACATGGTCGCTATGAGTCAGAACCGACTCCACGGCACATAACCACCATCACAACCAGAGCTCCCTGAATATATATATATATATATATGTTGTTGTGAAGTACCATTGAGTTTCCGAGGAGCAGTTGGTGAGCTTGAACTGTCGACCTTGCAGTTCAAACAGGTTTGCAGTCTGGTGCATTAACCCACAGTGCCATAAGAGGCCTCCATGTATATATATGTATATACAGGTTTCTATCAAGGGAGTGGCTCACACAGTTGTAGAGGAGGATAGGTTCCAAGAATATGAGTCAGCTGTCACACTGGAGGCAGCTGCAGGGGTGGATGAACCAAAGATCAGCAGGTCAGATGGCAGGATGCGGACGTGGAGGTGAATGAAAACAAGGTTGGCAGGTAAAATGAGACTCTGCTGAGGACTACTAGAATTGCCAAGCAATGCCACCAGCTGCTGGCTCAAGTCTAAAGAACTAAAGGTCAGATAAGCCGGATGCAGGATCCACATCCAGCAAAACGCTAGGGAGTTTTACCAGAGCGTCCACAAAGATAGGAAGCAGGCCACACCCCTGAGGAAATTCCCTTTCAATTGATTGGCTGCTCAGAGAGTTTAAAAAAAATGGAGGTAATGATGATGCTGGTGGTTTAAGATGAGGAAGAAAAGGAGGGCATGCACTAGATTAGCATTGTTACAAACAAGGAGGCAACTACTGTGTCTCTCTAAATTCTAAGTGTCAAGAAATCAACTTAAATGCTGCGGATATGGGAGCTCTTTAAAAGCCTGAGGCAATTTAGGGTGAAGAAAACAGACAATCTGACTTTGTGGCACTGTGGGTTAATGTGTTGGAGTGCAAAGTTGGTTTGAACCGCATTTCAAGCTCACCAACAGCACCTCGGAAACACTATACAGGGTCAGTATGGGTAGACACTCACTTGATGGCACTTAACAACAACGACAATAATGATTTCTAGTTACTGAACTGGAAATATGGCTTATCTGAGTGGCATGTTCACTTAATGAAACCAACTATGGATTTGGGCCAAAAGGCAGGAATATTTATGCTGTGACTTTATGGACCCTGGTAAGGGGATCCCTAAGCATAGTTCTAATATTTTGTACCTGTGGATACTCTCAAAGTTTAGCATTAATTGTGAACAAGAGGGCTTCAAAAAGTTCATGAAAAATGGAATAAAAGATAATGGATATTTTCCTACAGATTTATTGAAGCCCCCTCATATATCTGCTTCATTGACTATATAGTTTTGAGGGTCCCCTTCTTATCTCTCATTCCTCCAGCACATGAACAATTTTTAGTATGCAGTAGGTGCTCAATGGATAGTTAACGACTCAAGATAAGAATGTCTTTCTTATAATCAATGAAATCCAAACCATTGCCATCAAGCTGATTCCGACCCACAGCACTCCTACAGGACAGTAGAATTGCCTCACAGGGTTTCCCAGGCTGCAATCTTTACACGAGTAGCTTACTGTTGATGATGATAGGTGCACTTGAGTTGGTTCTGACCCACAGTGACCCTGTGGAGACACTTATCCATCATTCTTACAACTGCCATAAGGTTTGAGCCCATTATTACTAGCACTGTGCTAATCCATCTGTTTGGGGATCCTCCTCTTTTGTTCGGACCCTCTGTTGTCCAAGCAGGAACTGGTCCGTCCTGACAACATGTCCAAAATATGGGAGACGAAGTCTTACCATCCTCACAGCTAAGGAGCATTCTGGCTATATTTTCAATACAGATTTTTTTTTTTCCTTCTGGCAGTCCGTGAGACTTTTAATATCTGTTGTCTACACCATAATTCAAGGAGCTCTGGTAGCGTAGTGGTTAAGAATCAGGCTGTGAACCGCAAGGTCAGCAGTTCGAAACTACCAGCCGCTCCGCAGGAGAAAGATGAGGCTTTCTGCTCCCGTAAAGATTTACAGCCTTGGAAACCCTATACAGGGTTGCTATGGGTCGGAACCGACTCAATGGCACTCAATACAACAACACACCATAATTCAGATGCAATGATTCTTTTAAAGCCTTGCTTATTCATTGTCCAACTTTTACACGCATATGAGGTGACTGAAAACACTACGGTTTGGGTCAGGTACACCTAAATACTCAAAGTAACATCTCTGATGTTTAACACTTTAAAAAATTAGAGTTCTTTGGCAGCAGATTTGCCTCATGCAATACATTATTTGATTTGCTGCCTGCTGCTTCCCTGACACTGTTTGTGGAGCCCACCAAAATGAAGTCTTGGACAACTTCATTTTTCCTCTGTTTATCGTGATGTTATGTGTTGGTCCAGTTGTGAAGATTTTTACTTTTTTTACACTGAGGTGCAATCCATACTTAATCAGTATTTCAATTCTCTTAGGTTCCAACAAGCAAGGTTGTATCTTCTGCATATCAGTATTGCTCCAATCCTGACGCCACATTCTTGTTCATAGAATCCAACTTCTCAATTTGCTCAGCATACAGAAGGAATAAGTATGGTGAAAGGATACAGCCTTGATACACATCTTTCCTGATTTTCAACCATTCAGTGTCTCCTTGTTCTGTTCTAACGCTTGCCTCGTCTATGTTCCTCATGAGCACAATGAAGTGCTCTAGATTAACCCATTCCTCATGTTATCCATAGTTTGTTATGATCACACAGTGAAATGCCTTTGTATCATCAAAAAGCACAAGTATTCTCTACTTTTAGCCAAGATCTATCTCATGTCAGCAATGAGATCCCTAGTTCCATGTTCTCTTCTGAATCCAGCTTGAATTTCTGGCAACTCTCTGTAGATATACTGCTGCAACTGTTTTTGAGTTATTTTCAGCAAAATTTTACTTGCTTGTGATATTAACGATATTGTTTGATGGTTTCTGCATTCCATTGGGTTACCGTTCTTTGAAATAGGCACAAATATGTGTATCTTCCAAATGTCTTGGAGAACCTCCGGTGGTGCATCAGTTTGTCGGAACATTTCCATTTGCATTCCTTCAATTCTTGGAGCCTTGTTTTTCATCAGTGTCTTCAGTACAGCTTGAACTTCTTCCTTTAATGCCATCTGCTCTTGATTATGTGATACCTCTTGAAATGGCTGAAAAAGTAACCAAATCTTTTTGGTATAGTGATTATGCATCCCCTTCCATTTTCTTAGGATATTTCCTGCATAGGTCAATATTCTGACAATGTTGTTGTGTGTCTTTGAGCCAATTCTGACTCACAGTGACCCAATATAGGGTTTCTGTGAGTGGCTGGTGGGTCTGAACTGCCAAGCTTATGGTTAGCAGTCCAGTGCTTAGCTTACAGCACTACTCCTCCAATATTGTAAGTCAAGGCTTGAAATTTTTCTTAGTTCTTTCAGCTTGAGAAATGTTGAGCATGTTCTTCCCTTTTGGATTTCTAACTCCATCTTTGCACATTTCATTCTAATATTTGACTTTGTCTTCTAGAGCTGCCCTTTGAACATTTCTGTTCAGCTATTTCATCATTTCTTCTAGTTGCTTTAGCTGCTCTACACTCAAAAGCAGGTTTAAGCGCCTCTTTTTTTTAAAGTTTTTATTGTGAATTGAGTGATAGTTTCCATGGGAGAACTTTGGTTTTACACCATCGTTTCATTGTAATGTTACAATTTCCTCTGTGCATCACTCTTCAACAATATTTGCTGCTATTCCCTCTGTTGTTGTTTTTTTTTTGTGTGTGTGTGTATGGGGGGGTGGATGTACACAAAAACACTCAGGAATACATAATCATTTAAATAACCAAAGGGCACATTCTGCAAGCCTGCCTCCTGGCCGCCAGCACTCAGCCTTTCTCGTCCCTTAAGTCTAGAGTCCTCAGCTGCTCTCTCTCTCCATAGCCTCATCTCTGCCTCCATCACTGGTATAGCTGCTTCTCTGGAAAGGGTCCCACATTCCACTCGTGTTCTTCTCCCTTGATGGTCCTAGGGTCCTCTGGACTGTAAGATTAACTACTCCCTCGTTTTTGTTACAAAACTTCTACCCCTAGAGTTGTGACAGTCACAATTAGTCATGATAACAATTACTCACTATTGAATCTTAAGAATCTTATCCCCATCTCTTTTCACCAGACCCATCAAGACAAGATGAAAACTATTCAGTGGGGACTCTTTCTTCCCCCGCACACTCTTAAACTAAACTCCCTGTTGAAACCTTGTAAGCGAGTCACTTTGTGCCTTTATCACCCCCTCATTCTTAGTAGCCAATATCTTAAGTTGCCCATCCCTATATATAGAACCTCTTTTGACATCCACTTTGGTCTTTTCTTTTTCTTTCTTCTCTGTCTTTTTAATGACCATTTGCTTTCTTCATGGATGTCGTTCTTAATGTCATCACACAACTCTTCTGGCATTCTATCATTTGTGTCTAATGCATCAATTTGTTCTTGAGATAGTCTCTAAATTCAGGTGGGATACACTCAAGGTCCTACTTTGGTTTGTGTGGACTTGTTTTAGAAGTAGCTTAGTTGGTATGTGTAATATTGTGTTCCGTTTGAGGTACCATATATTAAGAAGAACAGTTGAAAACTTTCATCTTTTTACAACTCTCTCCTTTGAGGATACATGGAGAAAAATGAACAAATTACTTAAAATAAAAAATTAACTAGACCCGATCACTTGCTGAATAGGAGAGAGATCTTTGTACAGCTCTGGTAAAACATGTTCCAGATATAACTGAATGCCTGGGGTGGTGATTCACCTTCCAAAGCTGTTTACTTGCTTCCCAAAAATGCTACCTTTGTTCTAGGTCAAGCCTGACTCAAAGGAGTAATTTTCACAGTGGTTTTATAGGTACCAATATATCATTCTTCTCCAATTTCTTCCCAATTATTGTGGCAATCCACATGGCAAAAAAAAAAAGAAAAAGAAAAAACAAAGAGTGGGAAATATTTAGGATGCTCTTTCGACTAAGGATCTTATCTCTCCAAGATGAACCATATCATTAATACGGAGATAAGGTCCTTCTGACAGTAGCTACATCAATGGGCCCAATCAAACATGGAAATGACTGTGAAGATGCAGCAGGACTGGGCACCATTTCATCCTGTTATATAAGGGGTTCTAGGACTCAGAACTGACTCAACAACATTTAACAATAACAATCAGTATGTGATGCCTAGACATCTTGTAAAATTGAGAGGGCTATGAGCAGCCCTTAGTGAGGGAGAGACTGGTGAGGGAGAGATTCCCACCCAGGAGTTAGGGGGGTGACTGAACAAAGAGATTTGCAGAAGGCGGACGCCACTCCACCACACAGAGCTGCACAGAGACTGGACTCAGGAACCGAATGAGCAACCAATGGCTGTGAGAGAAGAGCGCTGTAGTACCAAGAGGGCAGGGTGTCATTGGTTACCTCAAGAGCATGTGATTGGCTTGTTTGCATAACTCTGTAGGCTTTTAAGGAACTGAGACTCATTCATTACTCAGGGAGACGTAGAAACTGCCTGGTCCTTTACTTGGGGAACTTGTCTGCTGTAGCAATGTATGCTTGTGTGGTAAGGGGAAACTTGTGGTTAGGTCATTCTCAGCCCTCCCAATTTTACAAAATGTCAAGGCAGCACACACTCGTTGTTACTGTTGGGTGCTGTTGACTTGGTTCTGACTCACTGAAATCCCATGTTTATAACAGAATGAAATGTGCCCACTCCTGTGTCATTCTTAAAGTTGTTGCTAGACGTAAGTCCACTGATACAACCACTGTGAGTCCATCTTGTTGAAGGTCTTCTACTCTGCCAAGCATGATGTCCTTCTCCAGACCCTGATAGCGTTTCAAAGTCCAAGAGATGAAATCTTACCAATCTGGCTTTGAAGGACCATTTTAGCTATACTTCTTTCAAGACAGATGTATTTGTTCTTCTACCAGCCCCCAGTTTATTCAATATTCTTCACTAACACCAGGCTTCAAAGGCGTCACTTCTTCTTTGTGCTTCCTTGTTTACTGCCCAGCTTCTGCATGCATATGAGATGAACTGCAAAGTTAGCTCCCAGGGTTTCCTAGATTTGAAGCTTCCTCAAGTTTGGGCATCCCTAAGGCTCTGTTTGAATTCTTCCTTCCTTGTCCGCAGCCCTGAAGTTCTCAAGAGCTCACTGTCCTTTATATGGGTCACTGACCTTCACTGTCTTGTGTTCAGTGTCTTGAAAACCATTGTTTCTTAAGGCTTGTTTGGTTTTTATGATTCAGGTCCGAAGGTAAATCTAATCTCTTCAGTTCTCTATTCACCAGGAACGGAATCCGGGTTAGTACTATACAGTCACACCTCATGTCTGCAGACATTGCAGTTTTTATAAATTGAAGGTTTGTGGCCACCTGCATCCAGCAAGTCTACCGGTGCCATTTTCCAGCAACACGTGCTTACTTGGTGTCTCTGTGTTCCATTTTGGTTATTCTCACACTATTACAAACTGTTTCATAATGTTATATAACACTTAATCGACTACAGTCTAGTGTACACATGGACTCCTGGTGTGGTGCAATAGGATCAGCACTGGACTGCGAACCACCCGGTCGGCAGTTCAAATCTACCAGCCATTCCTTGGAAATCCTATACAGGGTCACTATAAGTCAGAACCGACTCGACAACACTTAGCAACAACGGTGTAAATGTAAATTTGATCTATATGAGGAAATAAAAAAAAAAATTTGTGTGATTCACTTTATTGCGATATTCACTTCACTGTGTTGGTCAGAACTCACAATATCTTCAATGTCTGCCTGCATTAACCGTCTCTGTTTTATAATTCCTGGAACAGAATGTATGTGTTGTTAGTTGTTGTGTTGAACCCAATTCATGGTGAACTCATGTGAAACAGCAAAACACTCGTCAGTTCTGTGTAAACCCCATGATCGGTTGTAGACCAGGTGATTGTGATCCATAGGGTTTTTGATGGCTGGTTTTTGGAAGTAGTTCTCCAGGTCTTTCTTCCTAGTTCATCATAGTATGCAAGCTCTACTGAAACCTGCTC
Source organism: Chrysochloris asiatica (assembly GCF_000296735.1). Classification (NCBI taxonomy): domain Eukaryota; kingdom Metazoa; phylum Chordata; class Mammalia; order Afrosoricida; family Chrysochloridae; genus Chrysochloris; species Chrysochloris asiatica. The sequence continues at coordinate 7,863,950 of NW_006408620.1, read as the reverse complement.
GACATCATAGCAACACACAATCTGCCACTGATGAGGCGCCTTGATGGACGGGTGGTGGATGCCTTGAGGTGATTGGTTGGGGAATGAACCAAGTCTCCTTGACTGAGAATTCTTCCACTGAACCGCCAATGCCCACACTGTTATTAGAAACTATTGAGCCAGTTCGGCCTCCTGGTCAATGTGTATAACAGAGTGAAACTTCTCTGTCGGTTTCCTACTCTGTAAGCTTTAGAGGCTCAGAGCATCAGATCTTTCTCCAGTGGAGTCCCTGATGGCTTAGCACTTCTGACCTTTCTGTTAGCAGGGCCCCATAAGGGTTCCTCAATGAAGCACTGAAATTGCCTGCTTATGTGCATGGGAACGTCATGAGTCGGGGCCAGTCAGTGTCATCTAATGACGATAGTGACGCTGTGCTCGGAACCTACTGCTGCTCAGCAAATAACAGAGACGTACCCGGGAGTCCTGGTGTGTTGCCATAGGATAAGCGTTGGCTGCTAACCACAGGGTTGGAGGTTCAAGCCCACCAGCTCCAGCTCTTCCTTGAAAACCCCATTCAGGCTCTCTGAGTCAGACCAACATGACGGCACTCAACCACAACATCTAGGGTATTGTGGGTATGCCACCTGCCCTGAGCACCATTCGAGGGGGTGGCAATGAGCAGTTTCTATTAACCATCTCCACTCCTAACTCCTAAGTCCTAGTGTGGCATTGTAGGATAGGCACCAGACTGCTAACCGCAAGGTCAGTGGTTCAAACCCACGAGCTGTTCTTTGGAAACTCTATACAGGGTTGCTCTGCATCAGAACTGACTAGGTGGCACTTGACAACTGCATTAGCATTTCCATCACCAGCTGTGTGAGATCATTCAGCCATTGTAACAGCCATAGACGCTATTTTCTGAAGATACACTGCTGACAAATAGTAGCTTATTTCTGGTATCATAATTAGATGAGGCAAAGGGCACCGATCCTTAAGGATTGTATGAGTAAGGGTGTGGGCAGATGGCTTCTATGGTCTCTGACCTCGTTAGTAGCTACTGAACAGGCTATAGCAGGAATTGTCTCAGCATAAAAGCAGTCATGGGGCACAGGCAGGAAGCCTGAGCCCCTCCTCCTAGGAGAGCAGACTCCAGGCATAGTCCCCGCAGCAGGGAATGCCCCCAAACCAGTCATAGGATGCACCCTCAGCATTGAGCTTCATAACTACATCAGCAAAGCCAGGAGCTTTAATCAACTCAGCTGGGTCAGATTACTCTGTGTCTGAGTCAGCCAGCTCAGGCTGGGGTCAGGGGTCAAGGGTCAAGGGAAGGGGTGGGATGGAGCTAGGTATCACTGACCTGGTTGGAATTGTCCTCCGGCTTCAGGGAATTGAATTCGTTCCGCAGGAACTGTCCATGGGGCCAGGCCAGGTTGACAGTAGACGCATGTGTTGAGGCTCTGTGGAATCTGGGCTGGCTCAAATGCCTGGCAGTACTCATGTAGCAGAAGGAAATGTCAATCCTGCACTATGCTTACAATCTTCAGCATCTTTGTCCCATTGATGCAGGCACCTTGTCAATCTATCTCCTGGACAGTCTCCTTCTTCGTTATTTTTGATGACCCTGTACCAAGCATGATGTCTTTCTCTAGAGATTGGTCCCTTCTCATAAATTATCCAAAGCACAGAAACGAAGTTTTGACAGCCGCGATTCAAAGGAGCATTCTGACTGTACTTCATCCTGGACAGATGTGTTTGTTCTTCTGACAAGTCCATAGTCTAGTCAATATTCGTCACCATAACTCAAAAGACATCAAGTCTTCTTCGATCTTCCTTATTCACTGTCTAGTTTTTAGGTGCATATAAGGCGACTGAAAACACCATGCTTGGGTCAGATGTACCTTAGTCATTTAAAGTGAGCCATGAGAACATGGAGTTCTGGTGTGGCACTATAGGATAAGCACTGGACTGCTTTGAGTCTTGAACAAGATTGGTGGTTCAAACCCACCAATTGCACCTCAAAAATCCTATATAGGGTTGTTATGAATCAAAACCGATTCAAGGATACTTGGCAGAAACAGCATGAAAACAAGAAGATTAAGTGTTGTTTACGGAACACTCACTACATGCATTTCCATAGCCATCTTCTGGACCAATTACTACAACAAGTGTCACTGAACAAACCCTGCGTGGTTACTATTATGGACTGGATTGTGTGCCCTGGTGCAGTACTGCGGGTTAATGCGCTCAACTGCAAAGTTGGCTTGAGCTGCAAGGTCAGTAGTTCAAACTCACCAGGCACTCCTTGAATACCCTATACAGGATAACTATGAATCACATCAATTCGGTGGCACTTAACAACAAGAACAAAGAAGGTCTGGTAAATCCTAATCTCTGTGCCTGCGGCTACATTTGGGAAGAAGTGGTTTTTGTTCTGTGAATGAGGCAGGATGAGGGTAGGGCATGTTTTCAGTCAATCTCTTTTGAGATGCAAAAGAGAATAAACAGGGAACAGAGACCAGAGACCAGAGAAGATAGATGCCTAGGCGCATGGAGATCTCCAAGGAACCAGAAAAAAGCTGAAGAGACAAGAGTTGTTCCAGAGCCTCCAGAGAGATTTGCGGCCTGGAAACTCTCTACAGGGTGGCTATGAGTTGGAACTGGCTGGACAGGACAACCACAACCACAACCACAACCACCGGGAGCTGCTGGGTGACTTGCCGGATGTTATGCTGTTAGGTGGCACAGGGGTTAAAGCACTCACTTGGCTGCTAACCACAAAAGGTTGGCTCTTGGAACTCACCAGCCACGCCACAGGAGAAAGATGTGGCAGCTGGAAGGCACCCATAAAGATGCCTGGAACCATTACAGGGCAGAGTTCTACTGTGCCCTATAGGGTCACTAGGAAATATCACCAAGTCAACAGCAGTGCATCTGGATGTTGTTAGGAGCCATTACCAGTTCCAGTTTACAGATGAGAAATCGGAAGCTCAACACAGTGAGATCAACTGCCTGTCTTTAAAGTCAGCAAGAGTGGGTTGTTAAGTACTGATTCATAGCGACCCTGTATAGGGTTTCTGAGGAGCAGTTGGTGGGTTTGAACCTTGCAGTCCAGTGGTTATCCTAACAGCATCACACCAGGTCTCCACGAGAGCTGGAGCTGCAGTTACCTGAAGACAAGTGGCTTGTCTGTTGTTTCTCCTTGGGTTTGCCCAGGTAGGAGAATCTTTTTTTTTTTTTTTTTAAAACATTTTAGGATCAAGCTGATCAATGGTCACATCCTTCAACGAGGGATGCCCAGATGGTGTCTGCACAATCAGCACACTTCTTAGACCAAGGAGTTATTCTTCCTTCTCTCCTGCAGGCCAGCAGCATTTATCTTATTACACATGGGGTTGGAAACAGCTCATGCTGAGGACAGACCACAATTGCCAACACTAAACTTGTCTGCTTTCTAAAGCACTTCGGGAAATCAAATGAATAACATTTTCTCTCCCTCAAGCTAACCTGGCAGAGTAGTAAAGATAGCCTCAAATAAATTCAGACACAAACAATATTTCCCTGGCCATGGAGACCCTCCGTAGGCAGCTCCAAACCTCAGCCAACCCCAAATACTGCTTCTTAACCATTTATAAAGCTGCTTTCTTGCAAGTCAGCTGTCTCTCTGGTTTAAACCATCAGCGCCAGATGTTGAAAGGACAAACCTACAAAAACCACCCCCACTGCCACTGAGTCAATTCCACCTCATATCGACCCTATAGGACAGAGAACTGCTCCTTAGGGTTTCTGAGACAGTCAGTCTTTCCGAGAGCAGACAGCCCCACCTTTCTCCAGAGGTGAAAGGACAAAGGTAGTTATGACATGGCTCTTTCTCCTTCTGCCCAATTCCTGAGGCTGCTGAGCTCTCAACTGGAGAGTGATAGCAGACCATTAGACTGCGATCAGATAAACTCAAGTTCAAGGCCCAGGGATCTTGGGCAATTCAGAGTCTCAGTTTCCTCACCTGTAAAATACTTGTCTTATTGGGAAGTTGCAAGAAATAAAAGTGGTAATAAATGTGGGAATACAGGACAAAGGCACACAGAATCCATCGTTAAAAGTTGACCGTGGGCAAGTTCCCTAGTCTCACGCTACCTGCAAACTCAGGATGGGAACAGAACCTCTATCGTTAGGTGACTGTATTAATTACATGTGTTAATGCCTAGAATATAGTAAGGGCTCAAGAAATGTCTTTATTATTACAGATGAGTCAGCTTTCTCTGATAATGTCAACAAATGATGTTTGGGTGTTTTGCTTACTCTTCTATTGTTTTCCATCTCTAAGGACCCACCATCAACACTCATGGAAGCAGCAGTCAAGAAATCAAACAACGTATTGCATTAGGCAAATCTGCTTCACAAGACCTCTTTAAAGTGTTCAAGAGCAAAGATGTCAGTTTGAGGATTAAAGTGCACCTGACTCAAGCCATGGTATTCTCAATAACTTCATATGCAGGTGAAAGTTGGACAATGTATATGGAAGACTGTAGAAGAATTGATGTATTTGAGTTACAGTGTTGTAGAAGAATATTAAAAATACCATGGACTGCCAGAAGAACAAACAAATCTGTGTTGGAAGAAGTACAGCCAGAGTGTACCTTGGATGCCAGGGTGGCCAGACTTCGTCTTTCACACTTTGGACATAATATCAGGAGGGATCAGTTCCTGGACAAGGACATCATGCTTGGTAAAGTGGAGAGTCACTGAAAAAGAGGAAGACCCCCAAGGATATCTATTGGCACAGTGGCAGCAGCAATGGGCTCAAACATAACAATGATTGTGAGGATGGCACAGGACCGGGCACCGTTCCATTTTGTTGTTCAGAGGTTTCTACGAGTTGGAATCGACTCGATGGCACCAAACAACAACAACAACAAGAAGATTATTCTTAGTGAGCACATAAATGATTATGAAGATGATACAGCATGGGGAAACACTGAGTTCTGTTGAACTGAAGACCTCATGAACCAACAACATGAAGGCAACTAACTACAACAACAACAGCATGACAAACATTGTTCTAGGTGTTTCCCTTGGGCTATTCCACTTAAATCCTCACAACTCACTCACTTACAGAGGAGAACATGGAACTTCCCAGATTTCAGCGATTTTCCTGGGAAGAAAGGGAGGAATGAAGGCGGAGATGAAGGGGCTGAGCCTGAATGGATGTCTTGATCATTCTGACTCCAGAGCTTTGCTCTTCTAGTTTCTTTTGGAGTTGTATTTGAAAGCGGTTTTGTTTTTCTCTAATGGAGTCCGGTGGCACAGCGGGCCAATGCTCCGTGGCTAACTAGCCGGTCTGTGGTGGGGACCCACCCAGCAGTTCTGCAGGAGGATGTAGCAATCTGCTTCCGTAAAGATGACAACAGTGAAAATCCAGTGGGGACAGTGAGTCTGTCCTTACAGGGTCACTGGAGTCCTGGGGTGGCGCTGTGGGTTAATGCGCCAGACTGCAAAGCCATTTGAACTTCACGGTTGGTGGTTCAAGCTCACCAGCTGCTCCTCGGAAACCCTACACAGGGTCACTATGGGTCGGAACCGACTCGATGGACGGCACTAAATAACACCAACTACATAGGGTCACTATGATTTGGAATTGACCCAAAAGCAATGGGTTTGGTTTGGCTTGGTTTTTCTCTGAAGACTCCAGCTCTTAAAGGACTCGATTTTCACCAACACCATTTGCATCTGTTGTCTTCCTTGATGATTCCAACAAATCTGTGTAAGGCGGGCTGGGACAACACGATCAGCATTCCCATTCAAATCCCAGTTGATGGCTTTGAGAAAGCCATTCACCTACTGTATCTCTCATTCTCCTTCTGTAAAATGGGGCAGTCAAGATGTACACAGCCTACCAGTCATAGCTAATGGTGCTCATTATCGCTAGCTCTGGAGTCCCTGGATGGTACAGATGGTAAAAGTGATGGCTGCTAAGCACAGGTTGAAGGTTTGAGTCCACCCAGAGTGCCCTGGGAGAAAGGCCTGGTGATCTACTTGTGACAATCAGCCATTGACAACCCCATGGACTCCAGTTATACTCTGACACATGAGGGTGGCCATGAGTCGGAACTGACTAGACGGAAACTGGTTCTTGGTGTTTTGGTTTATCATTCATTCTAGAGTCCTTAGCAGAGCCCGCTGACAGGTATGCTAGGCTGTGAGGGCACCAGGGCTGTGGTTACATGCAGGGAGGTGAGTCTCTGCCAAGAATACCTGTGTCTCACCATCCAATTCTGGCTGCCAGAACATCTTCGCTCTCACCTTTCCTTGCTTACCAGATGGCAGCTGGTGGAATGAGGTAATCACATGAATGAGTTGTGATGTTCTTGTGTTACATTTGTATGAGTCCCATCCTTTCCCCCCACAGCAGACACCATCACAATCTGTCTAACTGAGCTCGTCTGAAAAAGGGCGATTTGTTCTCAGCCCTGCCATTCGAATCTAAGGCACTGACGAATTAACCCAGCATTGTCTCAGGAGAAGCAGAGATGATTTACAAAGACAGCCATGACATAACCGTGCATGGCCTGACATGCCTCACACCTCTCTTCATTTGTCAGACAAATGAATCTGGAAGTGTCCTGTAAACACAACAGTGATGCTCTCTCCAGAGCACTCAGGCTGCAAGATGGAAGCAAAGTCCGGTCTGCGGGCACAGAGCAGGGAGCACTGACAAGCCCATCCTCACCCCAGCTGTGATTTTCCCCATTGTTTACTGTTTTCTGATTGTTAAAGGATGTTCATTATCTTGGAACCCCATAAAACCTCGAAGGGTATTGGTGAAGACCATTTTAAAAAAAATCTATAGAAGAGTGAAAATAAGAGAAAGCTGCCGTTTTCTGCTTTTGGCCCTGGTGCAATATGGCTCAGCACTCAACTACTAACTTAAATTTTAGCAGTTAACACTCCGCCCCCCCCCTCCCCCCATAGATGCACCTTGGAAGAAAGTCCTGGCAAGAAAAGTCACAGCCACAAAAAGTCTACGGGGCAGAACTCTGCTCTGCACACATGGGCTTGTCATGAGTTGAAATCAATGTGACAACAACTGGTTTAGCCTCCACCCCCCTTTCCTGCTGCACAAGACCTTTTTAAACTGTTCAAGAGCAAACATGTCAGTTTGAGGACAGAGGTGCTCCTGACCCAAGTCATGGTATTTTCAATAGCCTCATATGCATGCGAAAGTTGGATGATGACTAATGAAGACCATAAAAGAATTGATGCATTTGAGTTATGGAGTTGGAGGAGAATATTAAAGGTACCAGTGACCGCCAGAAGAACAGACAAATCTGTTGGGAGAAGTACAGCCAGAAGGCTCCTGAGAAGCCAAGATGGCCCGATTCATCTCTCATACTTCAGATATATTATCAGGAGGGACCAGTCCCTGAAGAAGGACATCATGCTTGGAAAAGTGGAGGGTCAGAGAAAAAGAGGGAGACCTCCTCGTCTCCAACAAGACGGACTGGCACTGTGGCCGCAGCAGTGGGCTCAAGTGCAGCAGCGATTGTGAGGATGGTGTAGGACGGAGTGGTGTTTCGTTCTGTTGTACAGAAGGGTCGTTATGAGTTGGAACCAACTCAATGGCACCCAACAACAAGACAGAGTCTACCTCAGGTGCATAAAAAGGAGAATTCGACACTATGTCCGTGACTGGGGACTGACTGCACACAGGCTGACTATGACTTGTTGATACACTTTTTTTTGGTGGGGGAAGGCTTATATATTGTTACAGTAAGGCGCCGTCAAGCCAGTTCTGACTCAGAGCGATCCTATACATAACAGAACAAAACACTGTTTGGTTCTTGTACGATCCTCACAATTGTTGCCATGCTTGAGCCTGTTGATGATATCACTGTGTCAGTTATCTTGGTGGGGGGTCTTCCTTCTCTTCACTGACCCTCCATTTCACAAGCATGATGTCCTTCTCCAGGGACTGGTCCTCCTGTTAACATGCCCAAAGTACAGGAGATGAAGTCTCGCCATCCTCCTCACTTCTAAGGGGCAATCTGGCTGGACTTCTTCCAACACAGATTTGTTTGTCCTGCTGGCATTCCACGACACTTTCAATATTTGCCAACACCATAATTCAAATGCATCAATTCATCTATGGTCTTTCTTATTCAACTTTCACTTGCACATGAAGGGTTTAAAACTTTTATCTTTAGTTCTTTTTTCTTACCTCAAAAATAGAGGAAGAATATAATCCCATGTGCCCATCAACTAAAAGAATCAACTTGCAATATTTTGTACTATTTATATCATCTTTTTATAATGGAGTTTAGATATTCAGAAATTCGAGCCAGATTCAGAAGAGGACATAGACCAATGGATATCTTTGCTGATGTCAGATGGATCTTGGCTGAAAGCAGAAAATACCAGAAAGATGTCTGTTGTTGTTGCTATTAAGTGCTGTTGAGTCGGCTCCGACTTACAGTGACCCTGTATAGGATTTCTGAGGAGAGACTGATGGGTTTGAACCTTTTGGCTCGCAGTCCAGTGCTTACCCTACTGTGCTACAACAGGAGCCCAGAAATATGTTTACTTGTGCTTTATTGACTATCCAAAGGCATTTGACTGTGTGGATCATAACAAATTATAGATAACCCTGTAAACAACAGGAATTCCAGAATGTTTATCTGTGCTCAAGAGGAACTTGTACACAGAGCACGAGGCAGGCGTTTGAACAGAACAAGGGACTACTGCATGGTTTAAATCAAGAAAGTGGGTGTCGGGTGTTGTATCCTGCACCATATTTATTCAACCTGTATGCTGAGCAAAGCATCCAAAGAGCTGGATTATCTGAAGAACAATGTGGCATCTATGTGGAGGAAGACTCAGGAGCAACCTGATGGCAGGTTGGCACGCCCTTGCTGGCTGGAAGTGAACAGGACTTGAAGCACTTACTGATACAGATCTCAGACAACAGCCCACAGCATGGATTGCACCTCAATGCAAAGAAGACACAAATCCTCACAAGGGTCTAATAAATGACAACAGGATAAATCCAGAAAATAAGGAAATATGGAAACCTGAGACCCTGAAATTCAGATATCGTGCCAGGGAGGAATCCCCAGCTTTAAGATAAACTATCTTTTGCTAAGACTGCGTCTCATATCATCATTCCAGTTCAGCATCACTCCAATGGAGTCTGTCTTTTCTCCTCCTTTCCAGACACCAACCTCTTATCCTCGCTCGATGAGGATCAAGTTCCCAGAACAGCAAGGGGTAGAGATTTATTTACTGGGAATGAGCAGAAAAATCTCCACCATATCTCCATATAAACTTTGGAAAGTATGAAAAACATTATAAAGCAGTAAAAACATCACTCTTACACACATTCAACCCCAAGCTTGGCTACTCTACTATGGTTCTTCCAGCAGTTTTAAAATTTCTTCTCTCTATGGAGTTGAAACTAAAGTACAGACAGTTTTGCATCCTGATTATTTTACTTGTTTTTACTGAGTTGGTATTTCACCAGGTTAATAAAACTGCTCATAAACATAATTTTAATGACTGCTTAACTATCACATTAATTAATTAAAGTTCATCCTTGTATAACCACTGCTATATTATTGGACATTTGGGTTATCTCCTCTTCCCAATATTGTTAATAAAGTTGTACACAAAATTTTGCTTTTCAAAATATTTCTATATGGTGTTTTCTTAGGAGAGAAGTTGCTGGATCAAAGAGTGGGGCCTTGTTAAAGCGCTTCATACATTTTCCATGTTGGAGCTCACATTCCGGTACTAACAATGCTATAACATTTTGGAGGGACCGGATGAGCAAGAGTGATGAGGAGAGAGGTGGACACTGGGTGATGGATGAAGGATGTTTGAGTGGCGAGTCCAGCTGGATTCTCAGGCCTTTCCACGGAGGTACATTTTGTCCCTCGCTAACTAAGTTCCTGACATTGGCTTCTTGTAGAACTAAGCTCTTCCACTGCTGAGATTGTAGCCAAAGCAGTCATGGCCAATCATTTGAAAAAGTCATTCTGTTTCTCAATATGGGACTTCCTAAAAAGTTAGAATTAGAAATATCATATGATCCAGCAATCCCAGCAGTAGGTGTACAAGGGGGTTTCCAAAAATTCATGGAAAAATTGCACAATTTTTAAATTCCACTTTTTCTATGAACTTTCTGAAGCCCCCCTCCTATATATAGATAGCATCCTTGAGAAATGCAGAGCCATGACATGAATACATACATGCACACATACATGCACACATACATGAACACATACATGCACAACCATGTTCATTGCAGCATTATTCACAATAGCAAAAAGATAGAAACCGTCTAAATGCTTATCAGTAGGTGAATGGATAAACAAACCATGGTCCACACACACAATGGAACACAACCCAAAGTTAAAGAATTACGATGCATCTGGCAAACATCTCACAACTGTCATGAACCTGGAGGGTATTATGCCGAGTGAAGTAAGTCAATTACAAAAAGATAAATATCGTATGACAGCAAATCAATCAAAGGATTTTTTCCAGTGGTTACTAGGCATGGGAAGGGAGGGAGGGAAAATTAATAACTAGATTAAATAGCTGAATAATAACTAGCAAAAATAATGTCATTCCATTTTTCTGTTTAAATCTTCTTTTTTTTATGTCTGTCTTAGAGAAAAGTGGCTACTTGAGAGAGGTGTTTTCACACACAAATGTTTCTGTCCATGTTTATTCATGTGTGTGTTTATGTGACACCCATCATATTTCTTGTTTTTTTTTTTTAATGTTTTATTGTGAATTATGGGCTAGTTTACATTCATCCTATCATATATTGTTTCAATGCCATGATTACAATCCCCTCCATGCATCACCCAACAGCCAAAGGGTTGTTGGGCAAGTCTGCCCCCTGGTCATCAGCACACAGCCCCTCTCCCTTTCTGGGTCTAGAGTCCCCAGCTGTTCCATCTCTCTACATCAACGTCTCTGCCTTCATCTCTGGTGTCACTCTGCGTAGGGTCCTACATACTGCTCTTCCTTCCTTGATGGTCCCAGGGGCCTCTGCTCCTGGACTACATTTCTGCTTAAATCTTGACCCAGAATTTTTTCTTTCTTCATTTCCTTCCTCCCTCACTAGGTCTCTCCCTTTCTCTCTTCCTTCCTTCCTCCTTTTGGTCATTCCATATCTGAGTCTAATAACTAGCACATGTTGAGTGCCTATATTGAGCCAGGCACCATGCAGGGCTCTTTGCATCATTGTTTAGTTTAATCCTCACCACAAAAGATAAAAAACAGCAAAACAAAACATAAAACAACCAGTTGCCGTCAAGCTGATTCTGACTCATGGAGACCCCTTGTGCATCAGAGTACTCATTCCCCAGGTCTCTAAACTTTGGTTCCCCTCAGCTTACATTGTTGTTGTTAAGCGCCGTCGAGTGACCCTGTACAGGGTTTCCGAGGGTGTAAATCCTTACGGGAGTAGAAAGCCTCATCTTTCTCCCGCGGAGCGGCTGGTAGTTTCGAACCGCTGACCTTAAGGTTCGCAGCTCGATTCGTAACCACTACGCTACCAGAGTTCCTTACATAGTGGTTACTAATCAGGCTGCTAATCTCAAGGTTGGCAATTGGAAACTACCAGCTGTTCCACGGAAGAAAGATGAGGCTTTCTGCTCCCATAAAGATTTGCAGCCTTGGAAACCCTGTGCAGGGTCACTATGAGTCAGAAGCGACTCGACGGCACTTAACAACAACAACAACAACAGCTTGTGCTTCCACACAGCCCCTCCTTGAAGACTCCTTCCCTGAGAACAGGCTGACCTCAGCGTAAAGATCAGATTTACTTTCTGATCAAACCACTTTATCATCCCACTTCTCCATACCTGTTTTTCTTTAACCTTATTTATTCTCATCTCTAGAAAAGTAAAACTCTTCTTTGCTGATAATATAGGTTCAGCAGTCTCCTTACTGTAACACATCCTGCAAGAGTTCCTTCAGCCCCTTGCAATGATTGCTCTTTCTGAACAATGAGACTCCCTATTGGAGGATTTGTTTATTTGACAACCTTGAGACGCCACTTTTGACCCTCATTAGTCCCTTGGATTTTGTGTGTTTACTTGTTTCTCTTTTGGCGTGAAATCTAACGCTCTCCTCCCCAAAACACCACGGATTCTTTTCTGTGGAGTTCTGCAACAACTTTGCATCTGGTGCTTGGAAGACCAACGAGTGCTCAAGACTAATTAGTGTGATTGCAGCAACATGACAATGATCACCACAACTCAATCCTCCCACATTATAGCACCCACTTTCCCTAAAGATAAAAGACTTCAGCCTGGATTGGCATTTTGCGCAAGTGCACAAAACCCTTCTATTTAGGGAGCGAGCAGCAGTTAGTGAGGGGCGAAATGATTTCAATTTTCTTCCTAGGTTTCTCTGTTTAGGAAAGGCAGATTCTCAACAGGAAAGACAGTGGAGTTAATGGCTCGAGTTGATTCCACATATGACAGATGGTAAGTAGCTGAGATGAAGGGAACCCAGGTTTTTATAGAGACTTGGCCACTTCCCAACGTTTGGAAGGTTACCTGGTCTCTGTGAGCCTCAGTTTCCTCCACCCTAACACTGGGACAATAATAGATGGATGGATACACAGCCACAACACTGGACTCAAACATAAAAAAGACCTTAAGATGATGTCAGACTGAGCAACATTTCATTCTGTGACACATAAGGTTGCGATGATTCAGAGTCCACCCGAAGGCAACCACCAGCAACTCCTATCTGGAATTATGACATCAGGACTGGACATCAGGAAGGTAATTTATCTAGCAAATGTTCTGGCATTGATTACTGATATTAACTACTAACCAGTTGCCTTCAAGTGGATTCTGACTCATGCCACCTCCATGTGTGTCAGAGTAGAACTGTGCTCCATGAGGTTTTCAACGGCAACTCTTTTGGAAGTACATCACCAGGCCTTTCTTCAGCAGCACCTCTGGTAGACTTTAAGCTCCTTTCACTCAGTAGCCAGGTATATTGATCATTTGGACCATTCAGGGACCACACTATTACTATTCTTTTAAGAGTTATATATCCCGTGTCTGTATTTACAACGTTCTTCTGTCTGGTTTCCCTTCAATATTTTCTCTACTTAGTGGAAGTTTCCACAGAGGGGCACTTTTGAGCATCTATCTGGCCATGAATGGTAAAACTAGGCTTTACTTTCCTCATCTACTCCTCCCCCTGACACATACAGAAGGAAGATGACAAATAAACTCATATTTCTATAACGCCATGAGCTGACGGAACTAAGGAACAGAATGCAGGGTGAAGAATTAAGGGAATGCAGGTAGCATATTGGACAGGGCACCCAGGGAAGCTTCTCAGAGGAGGTGACATCTGAGCGGAGACTTGTATGAAGTAAGGGAGCAAGCCACGTGGACATTTGCTTTAAGAATGTCCCAGACTCAGAGATGTTGAGGCGGGAGAATGGGGTGGCTGGAATGGACTGATGTCAGAAAGGTAGGCTGGGGTCAGGCCAGTTGTAGTCAGGATTTGGGGTTTTAATCTACACTCGAAGGGGTTTGAGCAGGAAGTGATGCAGTCTGCTTTGTCCTCTAAGAGCAGCGTGTCGAGAGGAGAGCGGTGTGGCAGAAGAGAGCGGAAACATGGAGGCCCACGGGAGGAGCTGATACGGTCCAGCAGTAGGCACTAGCGGCTTGTACGAGGGACAGTGGAAACATGGAGGCCCACAGGAGATGATGGTGAGAAAGGCCAGAGTGCGTATGTGACTTTCGTGTTTTGCATGAGTGTGTGGGTGTTTCATGGGCTGCTTAGCTGCTGCTGTTCCTGGTGACAGGGTTTTGTGGCGTGGTTAGCTGCTAATGATGGGGTTTGTGTGGTGTGTATGTGTGTGTGTGTTCTATGGAGCACTGTGCTGGTGGTGGCTGTGATAGAATTTGAGTATGTGTGTGAAAGAGAGAGAAAGAAATATGGTTGGACTCAGCATCATGTCCAGTGGAGACAGAACAGCTCAGCAGCCAAGAGGACCAGTCCAGGTAGACTTGCTATTTGGTGAATCCACAGTTGATGTTACTTTTATTTGTTCTCCACAACGAGAACAATTATAGTTAAACACCTTGGAGAAAGTTACCCTGTCTCCAAGTTTGATAATTCCCTTTTCTAAAATAGCTCTAAAGCTTTTGCTTGCTCATGGCGGGGATAATTAAAACTAATGAAGTGTATTTAGGGCCGAGTGTTGGAGACAGACCACAGAGGATCTGATGGTGATTACAGATGCCTGGGCTTCTTTGAAGGTAATTGTCAAACGACCCTTCTTCATTTGTATTCATGGAACTAAGAAGTCATTTTCACGAGGCTGGTAAACATTTCAGAAGGTGTCATCACAGGTTTCATTTTAGAATTTAGGATTCTTCGTTGCACTTTAAGAGTTCTAGGATATTACCTATTGGTTACAAATGATCGAACATCAGACATGTCTTATATCCTTATTCTAAATGCTGAACGGAAGCAATGAGAGGCTAGAGAGGGAGTAAGAAGAGACGGACAGAGGGAAGGAGAGAAGAACACCTTTATGTACTTAGTGTGCGTTTACTGGGGACCTAGCACGTGCTCCATACCTAGAGGCACAAATGGTTTGCGCTGGGTTACTCATCTGAAGGTTGGCAGTTCAAACCCACTCAGAGCTGCCTCAGAAGACAGGCCCGTCAGCTGGCTTCTGTAAGTTCCCAGGCACAGGAAACTCTAGGGAGCACAGTTCTACTCTGACACACATGGGGTCACGATGAGCCAGAATCAACTGGATGGCAACTAACAACAACAACAATTTAAACACAGTAAGTGCTCTACCCGTGGAAACACTACATTGGGTCAGTCTGAGTCGGAACCGACTTGAAGGCACTTAGCAACAACAACAACAAGGGCTAAAAGAGCACAGAAGCTGCTCGAGGACTACGGTGCACCTGACTCAAGCCGTAGTAGTTTCAATCACGTGATATGCATGGGAAAGTTGGGCAATGAATAATAAAGACCGGAGAAGCAGCAACACATTTGACTTAATGGTTTTGGAGGAGAAAGTTACAAATACCACAGACTGTCAGAAGAACAAACACACCTGTCTTGGATGAAGTACAGCCACAATGCTCCTTAGAAGTGTGGATGGTGAGGCTTTGTATCTCGTACTATAAATGCGTTATCAAGAGGGACCAGTCCCTGGAGAAGGACATCATGCTTGGTAAAGTGGCAGGTCAGCGATCAAGAGGAAGGATTGACACTGTGGGTTCAAACATAGCAATCATCGTGAGGATGGGGCAGGATGGGGTAGTGTTTGGTTCTGTTGTGTGTGGGGTTGTGATGAGCCGGAAAGGACTCAACAACACCTAATAACAACAAAAATAACAAGGGCTCAAAACTGGAGAGCTGATTGTTCTTCGTTGTTCTTGATTTAACACCACAGCCTAATCTCCTATTGTACACACGATCTCCATGAGTCAGAGCCAGCTAACAACATGTTATAATATCCCTGGATCAGTTTGGTTCTCCAGCAGACCCAACGATGCTCTAAGGGTCAGAGCTGTGATTTATCTGTGTAATGTCATCCATCCCGCCCACATAACATGGTCCCCAGCAGGTGGAAAACACAGCTGCAGGCCAGCCAACTGGTATTCTTTCCTTTGAGCCCAATGCTGCCAGTAAAACATCCTCTCTGTGGGAGGAGAGCTCACTCATTACCTAAACGGAACAAGACTTCGCAGTCCACAGGAGGGAGGCAGACGATGGCATAAACAGTAAGCGCTTCCACCCCTGAGCTTCACCCTCAGCAAAGAGAGTGTCTCATCAAGACAGGAATTAAAGCCATAAGTTGTCTTTGGCATCAGCTGAGTGCCCACACACGTGCTAAACATAGCAGACGGGAGGTGAAGACACTCTAGGAGGCAGAACGGGAAAACGTCTTCCAGTTCATTTTGCTTCTAGTATCATGAGACGAGTCGTGGTTAGGAAGGCTACACCAAGATCTGGCCCAGCTAAGCGTAAGACCTTCTAATGGAAGGCCAAGAAATCGAATGGCCAAACCTTCAGTGAAGTTGGGCAGAAGGCAGTGTTTAAGGAAAGGCTAATGATCTTGACCCAGAGTCCTGGTGTGGCACTGTGGGTTAATGCGCCAGACTGCAAAGCCATTTGAAGTGCAAGGTTGGCGGTTCAAGCTCACCAGACGCTCCTTGGAAACACTATACAGGGTCACTGTGGGTCAGAATCGACTTGATGGCACTTTACAACAACGAAAATGACCTTGGCCTGGTCAATTTCAGAGCTGGGGATTCACCTCAAAATAACCCTCAAATCACTGGGTTCCAGTGAGATTGGTTAGTTACTATTAAGAGAAATGGTGGTGGTGGTGGTGGTGGTGGTGATGTGCCGTGGAGTCAGTTCCGACTCATAGCAAACCCTGTACAGGGTCTCCAAGGCTGTAAATCTTTACAGGAGCAGAAAGCCTCATCTTTCTCCCACAGAACCGCTGGTAGTTTCAAACTGCTGACCTTGAGGTTAGCAGCCTGGTTGTTACCACTGCACTACCAGAGCTCCTTATTAGGAGAAATAGTCAGTAGCTATTCATAACAGCTTTGTGATAATTATATGCCTCTTAGGCTGGGCAGCATTACATATTTAAATGTGAATTGTGTCTGTCGGCACCCCTTGCCTGGGATGATGTGGATGAGGACTGTGCTGCTGCTGGTGGGGTTAATGGCAGGGGATACACAGTTGCTGTCCCCCCTTTCCCTGTCCCCTGAGGTCCCTCAAGCATATCACCGAAGAGGCTGGTCGTCCTTAGGCAGAATGGAGAGGATGAGAATAATGTCTGGTACTTAAGAGATGAAGAAGCCCAAAGCTGGTGTGGGAGCGGGTATGGTCTGAGAGAGGCGTCAGCTCCTTAGGATGAAAGGGTAAGATGTCCCCGAGGGCCCTTGGGAAGACTCAACCACTGGCATTTGCTGGACACTGGAGACCTGGAAGTACTTCTGGCAGCAATCTCAAAGTCCTAAGATAGCTTCTCATCCTCCTCTTCAGGATCCCTTGAGAACTTGCAGTGTGTGTGTGTGTAGAGGGGGGTTAGAACAATCTCAGATGATACCTTGGGGGAATCTAGAGGCATTTGGCCCAGATTCTAACCTTGGCCCATTTCCCACTTCCCACCTCTTGTCTTTTCTTTACTACCACACCAATGAAACACCATTTCATGATAGTGTGTTAGTTTGAACCACAAGGTCAGTGATTCAAGCTCACCAGCTGTTCCTTGGAAACCCTATACAGGGTCACTGTGGGTAGGAACCAACTCGATGGCACTTAACAACAACAAGGGAGTCCTTGGGTGGTGCAATGAGTTAATGTGCCCAGCTGCTAACCTAAAAGTGGAGGGTTCAAATATACCTAGAGGCACATAAGGAAGAAAGGCTTGGTGATCTGCTTCTGAATAATTAGTCCCAGTTGAAAACCCCGTGGAGCAAAGTCCTACTCTGACATACATGTGGAATCGCTGTGAGTTGGAATCTACTTGAAGGTATCTGGTTGGTTGGTACCATACTGTAGAATTTTAGAATATCTAGGGTGTAGCACTTTAGGATAAGCACTGGACTGGTAACCACAAGGTTGGCAGTTCACACCCACCAACTGCTCTCGGAAACTCCATACGGGGCCTCTGTCCATACAGGGCCTTTCCATAAAGTGTCTCTATCCATACAGGGTCTCTATAAATTGGAATGCCTTAATGGCACACAAGCTTTAGATTACTTCTTCCAAAATATTTTTTTAAAGTTTTTATTGTGAATTGAGTGATAGTTTACATGGGAGAACATCAGTTTTACACTCATCCTGTCGTATTCGTTTCATTGCATTGATTACAATCCCCTCCATGTTTCATTCATCATTCAACAGTATTTGCTTCTCTTCCCTACGGGTTTTTTTTTTTTTTGAATGTACACAAAAACACTCAGGGATATATAATCATTTACACAACCAATGAGCACATTCTGCAAGCCTGCCTCCTGGCTTCCAGCACAAAGCCTTTCTCCTTCCATGAGTCTGGAGTCCTCCGCTGCTCTATCTCTCCATATCACCATCTCTGCCTACATTTAGATTACTTTTTAAACAAGAAGTCTGTCATACTCTGATGGGCTGTATGCTGCTGTGATATGGTGATGCTCTACTATCCTAGGAATACCACATTGAAAAGGAACAGCATCACATTCATTGTCAAAAAGAACATTTCAAGATCTATCTTGAAGTACAACACTGTCAGTGGCAGGATAATACCCATATTCCTACAAAGGAAGACCAGTTAATAAGACTATTATTCAAATGTATGCACCAACCAGTAATGCCAAAGATGAAGAAATGGAATTTTTTTTTTACCAATTTCAGCAGTCTAAAATTGATCAAACATGCAATGAAAATGCATTGATAATTACTGGCGACTGGAATGAGAAAGTTGGAAACAAAAAGAAGGATCAGTAGTTGGAAAATATGGCCTTGGTGACTGAAATGACACCAGAGATAAAATTTGCAAGTCCCACAATTAATTAATTGCAAATACCTTTTTTTTCAACAACATAAATGGGGACTGTACATGAAGACCTCGCCAGATGGTATATACAGGAATCAAATCGACTACATCTTAGCAAAGAGATGATGGAAAAGCTCAATAAATTCAGAGTAAGGTCAGGGGCAGGCTGCAGAAAAGACCATCAATTGCTCATATGCAGTTTTAAGTTGAAGCTGAGAAAATCAAAACAAATCCATGAGCGTCAAAGTATGATCTTACGTATATTCCACCTGAATTGAGAGATAATCTCAAGGAGAGATAGGATACACTGAACACAAATGATAATCTCAAGAAGAGATAGGATACACTGAACACTAATCTAAAGGCATTTGGCCCAGATTCTAACCTTGACCCATTTCACACTTCCTGCCTTGTTGGAGACCAGACAAGTCTGGGATGATATACTTGAAGAAACAAAAGGTTCTTAAAGAGACAGAAAAGAAAGAGAAGACCACAATGGGTGTCAGAATAGACACCAAAACTAACTCTTGAATGCAGAATAGCTAAAGGGAATAGAAGAAATGAAGAAAAACAGGCTGAAGAGAAGATTTACAAGTGCCGCCGCTGGCGAAGACAAAGTACGGTATTATAATGAAATGAAATTAGAAAACCAAAAGGGAAGAACTCTCTTGGCATTTCTCAGATTGACAGCATTGAAGAAAAAATTGAAGCCTCAAGGTGTAATAATGAAGTATTTTATGGACAAAATATTGAACGATGCAGCAAATATCAAAGAGGATAGAAGGAATACACAGAGTCACGGTACCAAAAAGAATTGGTTGATGCTCAGGCGTTTCAGGAGGTAGCATATGATCAAGAATCAAAGGTGCTGAAAGAGGAAGTTTAAGCTGCATTGAAGGCATTTGTGAAAAACAAGACTCCAGAAATTGATGGAATACCAGGTGAGATGTTTCAACAAATGGATGCAGCATTCAATGTACTTATTTGTCTATGCCAAGAAATTGGAATGACAGCTACCTGGCCAACTGACTGGAAGCGATCCATTATTTGTGCCCATTCTAAAGAAAGGTGATTCAGCAGAATGCAGACATTATCAAAAATTATCATTAATGTCGCATATAAGTACAATTTTGCTAACAATAATTTTAAAATGGTTGCAACTGTCCATTGAGAGGGAACTACCAGAAATTCAGGCTGGATTCAGACGAGGATGTTGTCTGAGGAATCTCACTGCCGGTGTCAGTCAGGTGGATCTGGGTAAAGCAGAGTATACCAGAACACTATTAGCCTGTGTTGTGTTTGCTATGCAAAAGCATTCAACCTTGAAGATCCTAACAAATTTTATGACATTGTGACGAATGGGAATTTCAGAATACTTCATTGTGCTCATGTGGAACCTATACATCCACCAACAGGCAGTGGGATACTGCACTGGTTAAAATTAGGAAAGGTACACATCAGGGTTCTATCCATTCACCATACTTATTAAATCTGCATGCCGAGCAAATCATCTGAGAAGCTGGACTTTATGAAGAAGAATATGACATCAGGATTAGAGGAAGAGTCATTAACAACTGGTGATAAGCAGATTATACAACCTTGCTTGCTGAAAGCAAAGAAGACTGGAAGCATTTACAGCCCTCAGTATAGATTACCGCTCAACATAAAGAAAACAAAAAAACTTCACAAGTGAACCATAAGCAACCTCATGATATATGGAGAAAATACTGAAGTTGTCAAGAATTACATTTTACATTGATAGAAACAGCAGTAAAGAAAACAAACGAAGTATTGCACTGAGCAAATTTGCTGCAAACACTTCTTTAAAGTGTTACAAACCAAAAACAACACTTGAATGACTAAGGTGCAACTGACCTATACTATGGTATCTTTCCTTGTTTTTTTTTTTTTACCACTTTCTCCTGAAGGTTTAAATAGAAGGTCAGTTTTTTCCATTCAACAATTCATTCACATTTTGTTTCAAGTCATCACGGATTGCAGTTTCTACAATGTGACCTCACTTCCTCCCTGTGTTTCCTGTTTCCATTCCTCCTCCTTTGCTAACCCTTCAGAACTTTGTCCTGGGGCAAATGCTGCCCTTTTCATCCTGATTGGTTGCTTACTCTAAGGAGTGTGCACCTCCCTCTCCTTATAGTTCACCTTACAGACTTGTCTGTTGTTTGGAGGAAAATTGAGCCAATGGGGTGAGTTTAGTTCCAAGCCTGAAAAATGACTAAGGGTCATAGCCTGGGGTTGAGGGAGGAGAGAACATGTTTTCAGTAGTCTGGTATTTTTTATTTTATTTTATTTTGGATGATTTTGAGTTTAAGCCATGATCTTTTCAATCACGTCATATGTTTGTGAAAGCTGGACCATGAATAAGGAAGACTGAAGAATTATTGAAAAATGTGAATTATGGTATTGGCAAAAAATAATGAAATTACCATGGTCTTCCAAAGGACCACACAAATCTGTCTTACAGGAAGTACAGCAGGAATGCTCCTTAGAAGGGAGGATGGTAAGACTTCATCTCACGTACTTTGGACATGTAGTCAGGAAGGAAAAGCCCCTGGAAAAAGACATCATGCTTGGTAAAGTAGCTAGCTGTTGTTGTTGTTGTTAAGTGACATCATGTCAGTTCCGACTCATAGCAACCCTGTATAGGATTTTCAAGGAGCAGCTAGTGGGTTTAAATCACCAACCTTGCAGTCAGCAGTCCAGTGTGTATCCTACAGCATCACACAAGGAAAAGTAAAGGGTCAGCAAAAGAGAGGAAGACCCTCAATGGGATGGATTGATACAGGGGCTGCAACAATGAGCTCAAACAGAGCAATGATTGTGAGGTGGGCTTTGAGTCCACCTCAACACAATGCTCACCACCGACTCACCGGGTGGAGTTACTTACTATGACCAGAAGGATCATAGTAAGGAATTCAGTGCACAAGATTGAGACAAGTCTCCAAATCACACTGGATATCTGGGGATAGGTCAGTCCCAAGAGTTGCAAGTTATTATCTAAAACTAGAGATGCAGTGAACATCAGAATGAACAAGGCACAGAAAGATTCATGCTCCCTGAGAAGCAAATCAATGAAAGACCACATGGAATTTGTTGTGGTTGTTAAGTATGTCAAGTCAGTCCGATTCATAGAGAACCTATGCATAACAGAATGAAGCACTGAACAGTCTTCCACCATTCCTACAATTGTTATGTTTGAGCCCATTGCTGCTGCCACTGTATCAATCCATTTCACTGGGGGTCTCCCTCTTTTTCACTGACTTTCGACTTTACCAAGCATGATGCCTTCTCCATGGACTGGTCCCTCCTGATAATATGTCCTAAGTATGAGAGACAAAGTCAGGCCATCCTGGCTTCTAAAGAGCATGTGGGCTGTTCTTCTTACAGGATAGATTTGTTTGTTCTTCTGGCAGTGCATGGTACTTTGAATATTCTTCACTAACACCATAATTCAACCGCACAGATTCTTTTCTGGTCTTCCTTATTCATTATTCAACTTTCACATACATATCAGACAATTGAAAATACAATGGCTTGGGTCAGGCATACCTTAGACATCAAATTACACATACAATATGGAGTTCTGGTGTGGTTCTGCAGGACACTGCACTGAGCCACAAGTCGGTTTGAAGCACAAGGTCAGTGGTTCAAAACCAACAGTTACTCCTTGGAAACCCTATACAGGATGGCTATGAGTTGGAACTGACTCAAAGGCACTTATCAACAAGTAACAACAATTAACAAACTGAGTTTGGTGGTGGGCGCTAATGAGCAAGAGACAGGAAATGGAAGGGAACTTTACAGCAGTCTTAATTACTGGTGTATTATGTGTTGAATCTCTGTGTTGCACACTCATCCTCATTCTCTCAGATGTAGTGCTTATTGTACTTTGTAAATAATAAAAAAAAATGATTAGTATCAGAACAAGGACAGGGCAGACTGTGGAACAGACCATCAATTGCTCATATGCAAGCTGAAGGTGAAAAAAAATTAAAACAAATCCACAAGAGCCAAAATGTGACCTTGATTATATGCCACCAGAATTTAGAGATCATTTCAAGAACAGATTTAATGCATTAGGGATGACATTAACAATGTCTATTTAAAGAAAGCAAAAGGTCATTGAAAAGACAGGAAAAAAAGTAAAGGCAAAAACTGTCAGATTCCCATATTCCATAGACTCTTGTCGACCTGGAGATGAGAGAACGAAGAGGAAAGGCTGGTTGGTCCAAAGTGTGGTGAGACCTGGGGACTCCTGAGCCCATGGACAAAGCTATAACCACGGAGGGCTAGAGTTGAGAGTGAAGCATCCAGCTAATATGAAATGAGGGGTGATGCACAAGAATGTCCAAACTTTCAGATGGTACCCATTTGACCTAGTCTCGATGGCTTCATGATCAGAACTCCACAAGAGGAAGACAAAGAAATCTGATAAATGAAACAAGTGTAAATTGCTACAATTTGATGAACTTGACCTATACTCATGA
>NW_006408620.1:7836422-7837733 GCF_000296735.1 Chrysochloris asiatica | reverse complement strand
AAAATACTGGTGGCATAGCTTCCAGCCTCACAGCAACTTGCAAACTATCACAATGAGACACACTGGCAGATTAGTACTAACGTGTATAAGTGCCTTCAAGTCAGTCCCAAGTCATGGTGGTAGTGGTGGTGGTTGTCTGCCGTCAAGTCGGTTCCAACTCACAGCAAACCTGTACAGGGTTTACTGTGGAGCAACTGGTAGGTTTATATCACCAACCTTGCAGTTATCAGTCCAGTGCTTATGTTACAGTATCACACCAGGGTATACCAAGGAGGCTACGAAAGTTTGTGGACATTTTGTATCATCTTTTAATTCCAGTTTTTCCACAAACTTTCTGAAGCCCCTACATATTATTTATATTATATAACAGATACAAAATAAAGATTAAAAGGAAATGGGACTCAGGAACAGAGGACCCCAGGACCATCAAGGGGGAAGAACATGAGAGGAGCAAGGGATCCTAACCACATACGCGGCGATAGCAGAGATGGTGGTGGACGCGATGACAGAGAGACAAAGCAGCAGAGGATTGAGAAAGGCAGTGTGCATGTGGGCAGCAGGCAGGCTTGAAAAAGGTGCCCTTTTGGACATTTAAGTGAATATATGTTTTCAATGTGGTATGTGTACATCAAAAGGAAAAAAAAAAAGATTTGGAGGTAAATACTGTTAGTCGATGGTGCATGGAGGGGATTGTAAGTATTGCAATGACTTGTTGAATGTAAAACTGAAGATGTGCTCTGTAAACCTTCACTCAATTCACAATAAAAGCTTAAACAAAGCAAAACAAAGGACCAGAAAAAATCATGTTACAAAGCAGAAATAAACATTAAAACCTTGAGGGAAAAAAAGGAAATGAGAACAGATGAATGTATTCTTTTACACTCCAATAAATTGTCCTTCCTAACCTGAATCAACCCACCATTCACCTGTCAGTCTGTTGTGTGGCAGTGGCTCAAGTGTTACTGTGATGCAGGAAACTATGCCATCGATATTTTAAATACCAGCAGGGTCACCCAGGTGGACAGGTTTCAGCTAAGCTTCCAGACTAAGACTAGGAAGGAAAGGCAGACCACTTCTGAATGTTTCGCCACTGACAACCTTATGAATAGCAGTGGGACACTGTCAGCACCAGAATATTGAATACTGAAACAGGATGATTAGCACCAGAATATTGTCATTGCAGTGCCAGATGATGAGTCCCTCAGGTTGGGATGCACTCAAAGTATGACTGGGGAAGAGCTGTCTCCTCAAAGCAGAGTTGATTGTGATGACACAAATGGAGTAACGCCTTCAGGACCTTCATTTGCTGAT
>NW_006408620.1:7790685-7835567 GCF_000296735.1 Chrysochloris asiatica | reverse complement strand
ATGGCAGCAGTAGTGGACTGAAGTCTAACACCATGAGGCTGGCACAGGACCGGGCAGTGTTTCCTTCTCTCGTGCACAGGGTGACTATGAGTCAGAAGCAGCTTGATGGCACCTAGTACCACCCCCAATCCCAATAGTACTAATGCTCATCTCTACACCACATTTATTACATACTAGACACTGTTCTCAGACTTTTCATGGCTAGCCCACATAACAACCTTACTGTTGTTGTTATATGCCATCAAGTTGGTTTGGACTCATAGCCACCCTAATAGGGTTTCCAAGGAGCAAGTGGTGGGTTTGAAATGCCGACTTTGTGGTTCTCAGTCCAGTGCTGGACAATTATCATTCCTACTTTACAGATAAAGAAATGGAGGCACAGAGAGGTTAACTGACTTTCCTAACGTCACTCAGCTCACGAGGGGATGACCAGGGACTCAATCCCAGTCAGTCTGGTGCAGGGTACGTGTTCTGTCCACTGCCTTCTACTATCTCTCACCCAAGGAAAGGGAGAGGCTAGGAGCCTCTTCTTATGACTAAGGAATCAGACGTGTCATTAAAAGCTGAGGGATTTGAGAAGTTTCTTCATAAGAAAGGTATGTGGTAGGGAGACCAAAGGTATGAGGTAGGGAGAAGGCAGAGGGCGGAGAAGTTAGATTAGCAATCTTCCCAGAACCCCTCAGTGGGGGACTCTGGTAGTATTGAAAGACACACTGAAGGAAAAGGCATCTGCAGGTCTTCATTTTGTTTCTGGATGTGGAGTGGACTGTAAGTTCATCTCCATGCCATGGGGAAGAGGTGCCTTGGGAGTTACAATGATCATTACTTTCAGGAGTTTACACACAACCGTGGTTTCTAGACCTTTGCTTTTGTTTTCTTTCTTGGAGCGTTTTAGTGTCCTTTACATGGGGAGCTCCAGCAACAATTCCTCCAGATAGAGGTGAGAAGCACACTATTTGAAGGGCAAACTCATCTTTGTATATAACCCTCTCAGCATCTTGAGAAGCCACAGCCAGAATTATGGCAAAGATAGGAGAAAGCGGACTCTGTAAGATAAGCACTGGACTGCTAAATACAAGGTTGGTGGTTTAAGACCACCAGTCACCCCTTGGAGGGAAAGATGAGGCTTTCTGCTCCCTTGGAAACCCAACACGGCGTCACTATGAGTCGGAACCAACTTAACTGGTACTTAGCAACAACATGGCAAAGATGGGATCTCAATCTTGGGGGCAATGTGGTCCAGCCCAGTCCTCCTGAAGAGAGGCAGAGAGTAGAATCCTTGATGGAGGTCCTTTTGCAGCCAGTTGGGGGCTGAGCCAAGACTATTGCTTAGATCTGTGGCTTTCCTGGGTCTTTGCAGCTAGGAGATCAGATTTGCATTACATCATTTGTTGTTGTTGTTAAGTGCTGTCAAGTTGGTTCTGAGTCATAGTGACCTTGTATAGGGTTTCTGAGGATCAGCTGGTGCTTATTCTATAGTACCACCCCAGGATTCTATTTTATCATTTAAGTCAAGCATTTTTTACAAGGGTGGATTCAACTCAGGACCAGTCACCTTACTGGTCACTCTACTTACCCTCCTTAAGTTATTAGGAAGTTTAAATACATACATCATTTACATATTGAGAGTTTCTATGTTATTTCTTGTTGTTAGGTGCTATCGAGTCAGTACCAACTCATTGTGACCTTAGGCATAATGGAACAAAACACAGCCCAGTCCTGTGTCAACCTCACAATCTTTGCTACATTTGAGTCCATTGCTGTTGTCATTGTGCCAATCCATCTTGTTGACACTCTTCCTCTTTTTGGCTGACCCTCCACTTCACCAAGTATGATGTCTTTCTCTAGGGACTGGTCCCTCCTGATAATATGTCGAAGTATGAGTAATGAAGTCTGGCCATCCTGGCTACTAAGAAGCATTCTGGCTGTACTTCTTCCAACACAGACTGGTTTGTTCTTCTGGCAGTGCACAGTACTTTTAATATTCTTCTTCAACACTATAACTCAAATGTATCAACTCTTCTATGGTCTTCCTTATTCATTGTCCAACTTTTACATGCATATGAGGGTACTGAAAATCCAACGGTTCGGATCAGGCACACCTGAGTCCTCAAACTGACATCTTTGTTCTTCAACACTTTAAAGAGACCTTGTGCAGTCGAGCTGCCCATTGCAATACATCATTTGATTTCTTGACTACTGCTGCCATCAGTGTTGATGGTGGATCCAAGCAAAATGAAGTCTTTGACAACTTCAATCTTTTCTCCATTTATCTTGGTGGTATTTATTGGTCCAGTGGTGAGGATTTTTGTTTTCTTTACATTGAGGTGCAATGATATAGATAGAATTATTTGGCTTCATTTTACACAAGAGGAGACTGAGGCTAATAGAAGTTAAGATGGAGCTAGACTTATTAAGTTTCACAGCCGTGTTTTTATTACTGGGATTACGCCAACACACAAGATGGATTGGCACAGTGGCAGCAGCATTGAGTTCAAACATGACAACAATGTGAGAATGACTCAGCACTGGGCAGTGTTTCGTTCAGTTGTGCATAAGGTTGCTATGAGACAGAGTCAACATGATGACACCTAACACAGCACTTAGGAGGAATGGTTAGGAATGCTTACAATATGGAAATGATGTTTGACAGGAAGTGGAGAGCAATGAAGAGAAGCCATAATTAATGCCAGAAATCCAGACTTCAACCTCATCCCTACCCACTGCTCAAGAAGTCTTTTTGGCTTCTACTGTGTACCAGACACCAAGCTGTGTGCTTGGGCTCTAGCAGCGAATACAGTCAGCATGACCAATCTTGCCTTTGGGGGTCTAGGAGCAGAGCACTGCTAGTTCTTCCCTCAGAAATCTCCAAGTCCCTGACTCTCTTCTTTGCTCAAACTTGGGAAAGTAAAAGGGACAGCAGGGCTGCTTCCTCTGAGTGTTTTCCCTCCTTTCAGTCTTCTGAAAGCCATACTTCATGTCTGACAGGGGAAATGATTCTTACCGACAGTGACAAATTTATGAGTTTTGACTGTTTGTGAAGTTCCCTAATTAATTCTTTATAGATTTCTATTGGCAACTAAATTTGTGTTTAGAGTTAAAAATGGAAGTTCAGATGAATTATCGTTGAATGTTCTGCTCCTCTTGGAGAGCTCCCACTCCACGTTCTATGCTGTTAATCTCTCTGCTTACGTGCGGCACCATTTGTCTTGGTTTTCATAGCAGAACAGTGCCTGGCAAGCACCCTGTCGTCCCTGAGCCCCACGGCCAACTGAGCAACTCAGACCAATGACACCCCCTCAGTACCCCAAAGGGTCACTTTTTAATGTGTATGTGAGTGGGTAAGAGGAAGAGGAAGAAATAGGGAGAGAAGAGAAAGAGAGAGAAGGATGAAGAAAGAGACAAAAATGGGGAGGAAAGGAGAGGAAGGAGGGAGAAAGAAAGAGAAAAATGAAAGAGAAGGAGGGAGAAAGGAAAAGAGGGAAAGATGGAAAGAGAGAGAAAAGGAGCTAGTCAGAAAGACATACACACAGACACACACACACATACAGATACACAGTCAGAAATACACACACAGGGGAAGGAACAGACACAGAAGAGACTGAAACAAAGCTACTGAGACAAGGAGACCCAAGGAGTAGATACAGACAATAGCAGTCAATACTTATCACCATGCATGATGGCATTTTAGTCTTCATAATGACAAGCCCTGGTGTAGCGCTGTGGGTTAATGCGCTGGACTGCAAGGTTGGCTTGAACCACAAAGTCTGTGGTTCAAGCTTACCAGCCACTCCTCAGAAACCCTAGGGGTGGCAACCGATTCCACAGTACTCAACAACAAAACCAATGACTCTGAGGCATTCTTACTTTTGAAGGGAGAAGCAAGCTCAGGGACAGGAAATTGACTACCTAAGTTCCCAACGATCATAAAGTGTGGAGCCACTCCAAAGGCAGGCAGTCAAGGTGCAGAGAGTAGACTGTTCTTATGATGGTTTAGAGACAGAGGGAAGACAAGACATGGAGTGAGAGACAGACAGACAGAGAGACAGAGGTACTGAGAAAGAGGAAGAGCCACAAACACACTAAGAGTGGGTGGGCGGGTGGTGAGAAAGAGAGACTGTTAGAGATGAGATACTCCAGATAAAGACAGCTGAAGAAATAACACAGAGAGTTAACTAATACATAGACACAGAAGAAACACAGAAAGAGGCAGACACAGAGATCCTTTGATGTGAGGAGGCTGAACTATTCTGCAAAGAACAAGAGTATGCATAGTGTGACTATCAAGTGTCAGGCACGACTAAACACTCCCAGCCCCCCCATTCCCCACCCCCCCTGCTTTATTTATAAGTATTATCATTAAATTCTAGAAAGTTGAACTCTGTCATTATCAGCTGTGTGATTTTGGGCAAACGACTTGACCTTTCTGAAAATGCAGTTTGAATTCAAATTTTGTGCTTTTACTACCCCTTGTGTAGTGCTGTAGGATAAGTACTGGACCTCTAGGTCATTTGTTAAATAAAACTCACCAGCTGCTCCTAGTGTCACTGAGAGTCGAAACTGACTTGACAGCACTTAACAACAACTGCCACTTGAAACAGATGCTACTTAAAATACGGTCCTTACTCCTGAGTAAACAGCTATTTATCTACTTAACTGTTGTTGTTGTTAAGTGCCATTGAGTTGGTTCCAACTCATAGTGACCCTGTATAGGGTTTCTGAGGAACAACTAGTGAGCTTGAACCACCAACCTTGCAGTTCAACCTGACCTTGCAGTCCAGTGTATTAACCCACAGCACCACCCCAGGAATACATCAGGACTGACCCCAGAGGAAATTGGAGGACTGTAGGGAATGGGGTAGTCAGAAAGCGCTTTGTGGGTGAGGCAGAACTTGAGCTGCAATGAAGATCGTTGCTCATCACTGTGATAGTATTAACCAGAGGTTGGAGGTTTGAATCTACCCAAAAGGTGCCTCAGAAGACAGACCTGTCTGCAAACATCTGAAAAATCAGCGATTGAACACTCTATGGAACACAGTTCTATTCTGACAAACCTGGGTCACCATGATTTGGAACTGATTTGATAGCAGCCATTTTGGTTTGTTTGTTTCCTGGAACACTAATTATGAATGGACTTTGTTACTAAATGATCCACACATTTTACTTTTATTTATCAGAGCTGTGCTGAGTTATTATTCCAATATTAAAATAAAAACAACAACAACTTTTTATTGTGAATTGAGTGAAAGTTTAACATTCAACAAATCATATACTTTGTTTCCTCTTAAGGATTGTGATGGCTCCATGTAACAACCGCTATCCCACTTCCTCCCTGTGGTTCCCAGTTCCACTCCACCCTCCTTCCCATTCCTTCTCAACTATGTCCTTAGGGAAATGCCGCCCTTTTGATTGTGAATGGTTGACCATTCCATGGTGAGTATACATTACTAGTGCCATTGTCCCCCCACCTATCTATTGCTTGGCTGAAAATGGGGTCATGAGCGTAAGTTCCATTCCAGACCTGAAGGCTGGCCGAGGACCACTGTCTAGGGTTCCTCCCGTTTCTTTTTTATGAGTAATCTCAGATTTTTTTAAAAATAATTTTGAGTTTTGTTTTATATTTTCTCCCACTCTATCTGAGACCTTCTAATGTGGTCCTTTTCAAAGTAGTGACTGGGCACCATCTTTTGGTCTCTGAGTTGTAACTCACCCTCATAATATGATGCAATTACTCCCATGATGTCATCAGACTTGATCAGCCCTGAGCTGATGCAATCATCCTACGTACTGTAAACCCTCGCTTATATGATGTTAACGAGGCCAGATGCCATCTATAGGATTAGTTTGGATCTTGAGCCAGTATCTTTTCAGACGTAAGAGAGAGCACGAGTAGAGGAAGAAAAGTCATGAATGAAGTGTGTCCTTTGGGCCTGGGGTCCCTGAATTGTGAAGCTCCTAGATCCAGGGAACAACTGATGTCAAGACACATGGGAGATCTCCAGGAATGCTGCGCCTACAGATGCTGAAAGGAGACAAGGACCTTTCCTCAGACCTTTCTCCAATTCTAACTTCAAGTCTTCTAAACTTTGAAAGAGTAAATACCTGTTTGTTAAAGCCATCCCCTTTTGGTAATTCTGTTATAGCAGCACTGGAGAAGTAAGACAGGAGATCTACAATAACAAGCAAACTTCTACATGAGATGAGAGGATACAAGAACCACAGCAATGGACGCAAACATGCCAACAACCTTGAAGATGGTGCAAGACAAGGTAATCTTTCATTCTGTTAGACATAAAGTATTCAAGGACAAAGATGTCAGTTTGAGGACCAAGATGTGAGGACCTAGGCCATGGTATTTTCAACGGCCTCATATGCATGTGAAAGTTGACCAATGAATAAGGAAGACTGGAGAAGAACCAATGCATTTGAGCTGTGGTGTTGGAGAAGAATATTGAAGGTACCATAGACTTCCAGAAGAACAAACAGGTCTGTGTTGGAACAAGTACAGTTGGGGTACTCCTTAGAAGCCGCAGGGTGATACTTCATCTCTCATACTTTGTACATGTTATCAGGAGGGACCAGTCTCTGAAGAAGGACAGCATGCTTGGAAAAGGGAGGGTCAGTGAAAATGGGGAGGACCTCAAGGAGATGGACGGCATAGTGGCAACAGGAACAGGCTGAAACATAGCAACGGTTGTGAGGACGGCGCAGGACTGGGCAGTCAGTGTTTTGTTCTGTTGTGCGTAAGGTCGCTATGAGTTGGCACTGACTCGGCGGCACCTAGCAACAACAACGACAACATACGGCCATCGTGAGTTGAAACAGACTCATTGGTAACTAACAACAACGCTTACTTCTCTACACCCGCCGTTCCACCCAAGGCCCGCTCTTGGGGTTAGGGAGGAATGAGTCCACAGAAGTTCCTGATCTCTGGTGCCCACACATCAGACACAGCCGCCCCAATCTGTGCCCCAGCATGAAGAGCAAAGGTGAATCTTCAACTTGAGAGAGCTCTAAAGGAGCAAGTTCCCAGAAAACGATTCCTGATCAGCTAGAGAAGATGTGAATGAGGTAATGAATGTGATGGCTGTGGAAGGGGTCTAGTCAGCGCTCAGCCTGTGATGTGCCAAGACCCTTCTCCTCACTGGAGAAACTTCCCAAGGGTCCCCTAGCAAATGTGACAAGACCAAGACAAAGCTGGTTCATAATACCTTGGGGAACTCCAATATCCTCACTGAGTCCTGGGAGGAAGCTATGAAATGTCTCAGATGTGTCTCTAAGGAGAATATCTGAAGGCAGGCCTAGATGGATTCAGAGGCCCTTCTCCACACAGACTGAACCATGGGAGGATTTGGGATTGTTTTCAGCAGCACTAGAGAACTAAGATAGAAGATCTGCAAAAACAAGTGACTCTTCCCATAAGATGAATGCCACAAGAGCCACAGAAATGTCTCCTTCATGTCATCTTTTCCTGGCTGTTTCCATCTTTCTGGTCTGGGACAAGCACCTGGATTTTGAAGATCCCTTAAAAACAACAACAGAACTTTCATAGACCAGAAAGAAATCTGAGCCCCTATTAGAGCTATCAGCAAGTCCTGGTAGTGTAGTGTGTTGCGAGTTGGGCTGCCAACCACAGGTCAGGAGTTTAAACCTACCAGCTGCTCCACGGGAGAAAGATGGGCTTTTTGCATCCGTAAAGATTTACAGTATCGGGAACTCCATAAAGGGTCACGATGAGTCGGAAGTGACTTGATGGCACTGAGCCACCACCATTAGAGCTAGAAATACTATAGGCAAAACAGAATATTGAGCTTACTAGGGGAATCCTGAATGCATTATGATGGAACAAAAAGAGGTCTGTCTGTAAGCTTATTTCTAGGTCTTTAAAACAGAATTTCTTGATTTCCTAATTCCTTGTAAGGAATAATTTTGGACTTATTCTTAGGAGGACCCAGTCCTAATAGGACATCAGGTGGAGATTTAGTGAAAACGAGGAAAGACCCCCCAACAGGATGGACTGGCACAGCAGCATCAACAATGAGCTGAACTATAACAACAATTGTGAGGATGGTACAGGACTGGGCAGGGTTTTGTCTTGTTGTGCATCAGGACACTATGAATCAGCACCTAACACTAAAGTGGGGAAGGAGCTCTGGTAGCGTAGTGGTTACGAATCGGGCTGTGAACCTCAAATTCACAACTTTTCCGCCGAAGAAAGATGAGTCTTTCTGCTCCCGTAAAGATGTACAGCCTCGGAAACCCTGTACAGGGTTGCTACGAGTCGGAACTGACTCCATGGCACACCACCACCACCACCCACCGAGTGCCTACAACCGGACTAGGTAATTCCACTCATGATTTCTTGTTGAATCACAGAAGCCCAAAGGAGTTACTGTTGTTTTTAGGGTCCACTGAGCCAGCTCTAAGTCATGCCAACCCCATGGCCAGGTCCTGCCCATCGTCACAATCGTTGCTATGGATAAGTCCAGTGCTGTGGCCACTGTGTCAGTCCACCTTATTCAGGGTCTCTCCCTTTTTCACTAGCCCTCCAATTTACCAAGATGATACTCTTTCCCAGTGAGAGGTCCTTCGGGATGATGGGTCCAAAGTAAACAACTGAAGTGTCAAAAGTGTCACCATTCTTGCTGCTAAGAGCACTGGTAGGACTGTCACCGTTCTCCACGTCTGGAAATGGCTAGTGATTGTCTTAGCTTCCAGCACCACAGCCCAACACACTGACAGATGGGTCGTAGACCCAATATGGAGAGACGACAAATTGGCTGTCCATGCCCACTTGAGGACTTGATGGAGCGTTGGAGCCCACCAGAGTGGAAGAGGAACTGCCTGACAGACAAGATAGAACCGTTCATCTTTCCCCTCTGGGCAGGGAACTGAGATACAGAACAGGGAGGAGGGGGCTTCTGTTTCCTTAAGAGTAGACATGAGCGCACACAGTTCATGTGCATTAAGTTAACTCTGGGGACATCCTCCACACTAATTACAGGAGAGCAGCACCAGGGGCCTCGGCAAACCTCTAACACAGCATCCAATGAGACAGAGGATGCCTGGAGCTGCCTTTGCTGATCTGGAGCTATAGTGGCTAATTGAAGCGCATTTTGCTGTGCATCTCTGGGGGGTTAGACGTGTGCAGAGCCCCAACAACCCAGACCCCACGTCCTGCTGCTATTCATTCATTCTTGAGTCGTTTGATAAAAACATCCAGCCAACAGAGGGGAGATAGTCTTTCTCCTGCAAGAAAGAGCTAGCAGGGAATTAGCAAGGCTGCAAAGGGAACGTTTGGACGTTGCACGTGGGGTTCACTGTGTGAGGTTACAGAATCGTGATGCAGAACTCAAACATGGGTGTGTGAGTGGATGTCAAAGCTTAGGGATGGAAACAGAAGCTGTCTCTATCTTAGCGGGTTCTTCCACTGCCTTTACTATCACGACATTGTATAGGATTTCTGGAATTACCGATGCCCTGTCTTACTACAAAATGGACCACAAGCCATGGAGGCTCAGGATGGCTGAAAGGGGACTTGGGAGATTTTGAACATTGGAGTTCATATCCAGGTGCTCTTGACTAATAACCATGTGACCTTGGGGTGACTATTTAACCCTTCCAAGTTTGTGTCCTCAACAGCTAAGAGCATGTGCAAGTATCATTGGGTTGCAGTGAGGTTGGAGTGAAATCATTGCCTAGTCGCTTTTGGAGTGCAAGGAAGAACTCTCAGGTTTTAAGGATGCTGTGTGGAGGATTCAGATCTTGAATCCAATGGCACTGCCGAAGTTGATCAGTAATGCCTACTATCAGTGTGTATGGGGAAGTGTGAAGGAGGGAATGGCATGGGCCTAAGTGTGGCAATTGTGACCAACAGTTGTGGTTATTAACTGACATTGAGTTGGTTCTGACTCATAGAGAACCTGTTTAGGATTTCCAAGAAGTAAACAGTGGGTTTGAACTGCAGACCTTTCAGTTTAAACTGACTTTTTGATCCAGTGCTTATCCTCCAGTGCCACACCAGGACTACAGTTGTTGTTGTTAAGTACCATGGAGTCGGTTCCAATTTATAGTGACCCTACACAGGGTTTCTGAGGCTGTGATGTAGTAACTCAAAATACCAGCTGAGAGAGAAGGAGTCTTCATACCAAATATCAATCCTTTCCCTTCTGTATACATGGGAGATAAGGATGGGCAACTTTGACAGTGAGTAATTGTTATCATGACTAATTGCGACTGTCACAATTGTAAAAGGTAGAAGTTTTGTAACAAAAACGGGGGAGTAGTTAATCTTACAGTCCAGAAACAGAGGACCCTAGGACCATCAAGGGAGAGAAGAGCACAAGCGGAATGCAGGACCTTACCCAGAGAAGCAGTGACACCAGAGATGGGGACATGGAGAGAGAGAGCAGCTGAGGACTCGAGAAAGAGAAAGATAGAGTGCTGGCAGCCATTGCAGAATGTGCCCTTTGATTGTTTAAATTATTATATATTTCTGAGTGTTTCTGTCTGTGTACATTCCCTTCCACCCCCTCAACCGCCCCCCCCCCCAAAAAAAACACCCAAAACAACATAATAGAAGCAAATACTGTTGAATGATGATGCATGGAGGAGACTGGAGTCATTATAATGAAACAATGGTGTAAAACTGATGTTCTCCCATGTAAACTATCACTCAATTCACAATAACAACTAAAAAAAATACCAAGCACACACACACACACACACACCCTTTACAAAACACTCCTGTGGAGTATATTTCCACTCTGATACACATGGTGGTGCCATGTGTGGGATCTGCTTATGAAAAACCATCCACTAAAAACCCTGTGAGCACAGTTCTACTGTGAAACACATGGGGGCATCATGAGTGGGATCTACTTATGAAAATCATGCACTGAACACCCTGTGGAGCACAGTTCTACTTCTACACACATGGGAGCACCATGAGTAGAAGCTACTGATGAAAAATTAGTCACTGAGAACCCTGTGGAGTATAGCTCCACTCTGATGCACATGGGGGTGCCATGAGTGGAATCTACTTAAGAAACACCAGCCACTGAAAACCCCACGGAGCGCAGTTTTACTCTGGCATACAAGGGGTTTGCTATGAACCAGAGTCAACTCAGCAGCGACTGGTTTTACTACAAACCAGGCATCTTTGGAGTCATTTTTAACATACAATACTCATTGGCTAATGCAACCATCCAATAAGGCAGGTGATGTCCCCCTCTCCCAGAGGACATTTGACAGTGTCTGGAGATTCTTTCAGTTGCCATAACTGGGGATAAGGTAGGTTATTACTGGCATCTAGTTGGCTACTAAACCTCCCACAATGAATAGGCCAACTCCCCACACTGAGACTGGTGGGTCCCAGATGTCAATAGTGGTAAGTATGTTGTTGTTAGATGCTGCCAAGTCAGCTTCAACTCATAGCCACCTTATGAATAACAGAACAAAGCACCATCTGCCCCTACACCTTTTCACAACTGTAGATCTGTTTGTGCCCCTGTGTCAGTCCATCTTACTGAGTCTCCCTCGTTTTCACTGACCCTCCATTTTACCAAGTATGATGTCCTTCTCCAGGGACTGGACCCTTCTGATAATATGTCTAAAGCAAGTGAGAAGAAGTGTTGCCATACTTGATTCTAAGGAGTATTCTGGCTGTATTTCTTCCAAGACAGATTTGTTTGTTCTTGTAGCAGTCCATGGGATATTCAGTGTTCTTCACCAACACCATAATTCAAAGGCATCAATTCTCCTTCAGTCTTCTTTGCTCATGGCAATTCCCATTACTTAAATGGGGAAAGTTAGGCACTGGCAGGTCCCAGGAGTCCTCAGGCAGTAAGTAACTGGTGCAGGATTCAGACCCTGAGTTCATGCTCTTACCCTCTGTGGCCACACAGCCTCTCAGAGCAGGGAGCTTCTCAGTGTATTTAGCCATAAAAGAAACAACAGGGAGGACCAGGTGGGAGAAAAGGGGATTCTGGGAAATTTCTGAGAAAGCAAAGCAGGCCGCAGCTACAATGACTTCTGAGTTGTTTGACTTTGCTTGTATGGTAACAGGCGTCTCCTCTGCTTGGACAGCTCCTCCGAGCTCCTGCTACGAGAGTTCCATTCTCTCTCAAGTTCCCTTCTGCATCAGAGCTCTCTGCTCTCTTACATCACTGCAGGTTTGAGCCCGTGAACTTTATTTATTCTGGCACACGGCTCTTGTCACCTTTGCCCAGAAAGCTGGAGGCTGCTCAGCTGCATGAGTACAAAACACCCTCATCATGCTTGCCACAGGTCTGGTGCTATTTGTGAAACAGCGCTCTCTGGGGCTAATGCCTGTGGCATGCCTGGCAGCCAGGTGCCAGGTGGGAGAGTCACCTGGCGCCTCCAGAGACCCGGCTGCACCAGAGCCAGCGGTTAAAAGATTTCTCAGGTCTGGTGTGTTTCTGTATCACTTACAATGTACGGGTCACTGGAAGTCATGCCTTTCTTCCTTTTAAACTTACTTTTTTACCTAGTCGAACGTACTGAATATTTATAACTCTGTGAGTTTAGAGTTTGGATTTGAATCTGGACAGCGCTGTTGGTGCAGTGGTTAAGTGCTTGGCTGCTGAATGAAACATCAGTGTTCAAATCCATCCAATGCTCTGAAGAGAAAGACCTAGAGATCCGTTCTTGTGAGGACGACAGCCGAGGTAACCCCATGGGGCAGTTCTCTGTGACAGGGGGTCGCTACAATTCAGAATGGACTCAATGGCACTTGACAACAACAATAGTCTCATATGCATGTGACAGTTGGACAATAAAAAGGCAGACAGAAGAAGTGATTTTTTTAAAATTGTGATCTTACAGAAGAATATTGAATATCCACGGACTGCCGCAAGCATGAACAAATCAATCCTGGAAGAAATACAGCTAGAATGGTCCGCAGAAGTGAGCACGGTGAGACTCTAACTCGCTGACTTTGGACATGTCACCAGGAAAGACCAATTATTAGAAAAAGAGATCATGTTCAGTGAAGAAGTAGGGGATTGGCAGAGAAGAGGGAAATTGTTAATGAGATGGAGGGACACAGTCACAATGGCAAACTCAAACGTACTAGTGGAGATGGTGTCGGCCAGGGCAATGTTTTCTTGTGTTATACGTTACTCTAAGGTTGTTGCGAGTCAGAGCCAACTTCATAGCAGCTACCAACAGCAAAGCGAGGCTGCAGTGACGCTGGTGTTTACCACTGTGCTAGTATTTTAAAGATCAGTGGCAGTTTGTTGCTGTTGTTAGGTGTTGTCAAGTCAGTTCTGACTCATCACAACCCTGGGCACAACAGAGTGAAACACTACCAACTCTTGTACCACTCTCATAACAGCTGTGATGTTTCAGTTCACTGTTGAAGCCAAGGTATCATTCCATCTTGTTTCGGGTCTTCCTCATGTCCCTTCACTTTACTAAGCATGATGCCTTTCTCCAGGGACTGGTCCTTCCTGATGCCACGTCCAAAGTACTAGCGGCATCTCAGCATTCTAGCTTTTAAGGAACATTCTGGCTGTGCTTCTTTTAAGAGAGATTTGTTTGTTATTCTGGAAGTTCGTGTTAACTTTCAAGATTCTTCATCAACTCTATAACTCAGTGTAACTCTTCGATGGTCTTCCTTATTCATTGTCCAATTTTCACATTCATATGTTGTTGTTAAGTGCTGTTGCGTTGATTCCGACCCATAGCGACCCTGTATAGGGTTTCCAAGGAGCGACTGGTGAGCTTGAACCACTGACCCTGCAGTTTAAATGACTTTGCAGTCTGACGCATTAGCCCACAGCGCCATATGTGAGGCGACTGAAAATACCATGGCTGGTGTCAGGTGCACATTAATCCTCAAACAGTTTGCCATTGTTGCTCTTAAGCATGTTAAGAGGTCTGCTGCAGCAGATGGACCTCTGATTTCTTGACTTCTGGTTCCGTGAGTGCTGATTGTGGATCAGAGAAAAATGGACTCATTGACAACTCAATCTTTTCTACGTTGATCATGTTATTTATCGGTAAAGTGGTGAGGATTTTTGCTTTCTTTACATAGCGATGTAGTTCATACTGAAAGCGGTGGTATTTGATCTTCATCAATGTTTCTCAAGTCCATCCTGGTGTGGTGCTGTGGGTTAATGCACTGGACTGCAAAGTTAATTTGAACTGCAAAGTCGGCAGTTTCAAGCTCACCAGTTGCTCCTTGGAAACCCTATATACAGGGTCACTATGGGTTGGAACTGACTCTGGTACTTAACAACAAGGAAGGTTGTGTCATTTCCGTAGCACAGGTTGCTAATGAATCTTCCTCCAGGTGTATTTTAGGAGTTACCACTAATCCTAACAAATAACGCTACACTGTGATCTTTATCTTCCAGGTCAAGAAGCAAAGACTCAGAGAGGTAGTGTGTCACGTCCAAGGTGGAACAGCTGGTTAAGTTACAGACTCCTGATTGAATTCCAGCTCTTTGTGACTCTGAACTGGTGGGTGAGCCAATTCCACATCATGGTGTCCCTACTTGTATCAGAGCAGAATGGTGCTCCATAGGGGTTTCAATGACTGATTTTCCAGAAGCTGATTTCCAGGTCTTTCTTCCAAGGCACCTCACGACAGACTGGAACCTCCAGCCTTTGAGTTAGCAGTTGCGAGTTTTAACCATGACACCATTCAGGGACTCCCCTTGTGAGCTACACTTTTCACTATATACTAGATAACCTCTTGGCAAACAAAAATCACTCGGGGCTTACTATGACCCAGGCAGAATGTTGGACCTTTTACACATTCATTATCATCTTGAGTGGGAGAACACTCAGACCATGGAGACTGAACAACAACAAAAAAACCCCCAAAATTTTAAGAAAAGAGAAATCAGTAGACAAGTAGACAAGAAGCTCAAAAGTTACTTGGCTGGACGCATGGAGCTCCTGAAGCAATTTTTTATTAAAATAATTGATCAAACATATATTACCAGCCGCTGCAACACACAGCAGTAATCACTGTCTACCATTCACTGCCTAACCTAGAGCCCCTACAGGGAACTCTCAGGAGCTGGACTAAGGAGGACATTGCCCTGCGTGCGTATTCCTGGAGTGGCTGAGAGAAGATGGCAGGTAGTTTCATCTCAAGCACATGTCGATGACAGTAATGAGCTAAGTTGCAGAATAGCTGATAAATTTCCTAAAGTATAGTCATCGTCCTTGACTTTAGAAATCGTCTTTGTCAGCATTACAAGAGAACTCCTTGATGAGCTACATGTCACTCATTAGTGAGCAATTTG
The DNA here is from genome assembly GCF_000296735.1 of Chrysochloris asiatica. Classification (NCBI taxonomy): domain Eukaryota; kingdom Metazoa; phylum Chordata; class Mammalia; order Afrosoricida; family Chrysochloridae; genus Chrysochloris; species Chrysochloris asiatica. Next base: position 7,820,286 of record NW_006408620.1, on the reverse strand, counting down.
TCCTGGGCTTGGATGACAGCCAACCTTTCTTCTCTCACACCCTCATTAAGCACAACTGCATGGGGGACATTTTCCCTTCAACGTTGTAAGTGTTGAAATATATGTGAAAATGAGAATGTATCTGGTCCAGCGGAAGGGTCACTTTTCCCATCTGCAGACCTAACTCTCTGATCAGGTAAATTCAGAGGAGGCAAATGCTGAACCTGCTGAGGATGAGGATGGTGCAAACCTGTTACCACTGAATGGATTCCATCTCAAAGCGCCCCTGCAGGACAGAGGAGAATTGCCCCATAAGGTTCCAAGGCTATCATCTTTATGGAAGCCAACTGCCATGACTCTGTCTCGTGGAACGGCTGTTGGGTTCCAACCACAACATTTTAATTAACAGCTGAGCACTTAAGCGCTCTCTGATGATGACAGCCTCGAAACCCACTGCTGGAGAGTTGATTCCAACTCACAGTGACCCTACATGTGGTTTCTGAGACCGTACATCGTCACGTATTTCTTTGAGGAGGGTTTAAACCGCCATCCTCGCAGTTAGCAGGCCAGCACCTAAACCACGGCGCCATCAGGGCTCTTTAAGGACAATGATAAATGATTATTAGGTCCTTGCAGTGCACTCGGAATCCTGCTAGTCCATTTATATACATGTATTATCTGTGGGTGGCGCTGTATGATCAGCACTAGACTGCTAACCACAAGGTTGATAGCTCAAACCCACAAGCTGCTCCTTGGAAACCCTATACAGGGTCACTATGAGGCAGAACTGACCTGATGGCAATTAACAACAACAACAACAGTTATTTGTGGTGTGGACTGCTAAGAGCAAGACTGGCACCTTAAACTTAGCAGTTCTCTATACAGGGTTCCTTATGAGCTGAAACTGATTCATCAGCACACAACAACAACATTCTGCTACTTTTCAGGGTCTTTGCATATTCCTCTGCCTGGGCCCCTCTTTTCTTCTCTCATTTCCTTGAACTACCCCAGGTTTTACTGGATTATGTTGGCTTCATTGAATGGATATTCCTTCTTTTCTATGTTCTGGAAGAGTTTCAGCACTATGGGTGTTAGGGCCTCTCTGAATGTTTAGTAGAATTTTCCAGAGAAGCTGTGTAGGCCAATTTGTTTATTGCTCTTTTTTCCCTTTGGATTGGGGGTTGTAGTGGATTGGGAGTGGGGGGCACTTATTGTAATGGCCTCTTTAATCTCTTCTTTTGTCATGCGTCCATTCGCATTTTCTGTCTGCTTACTGAGTGGACAGTGTGTTTCTAGAAATGTGCCAAATTCTTTTAGGTTTTCACATCTGTTGTAATATAATTTTCACAGTATCTTCTTAGGACTCTTTTTCTTTCAGATGATTTTGTTGTAATAACACCCGTCTCATTTTTTACTTGGGTTATTTTCATTCTTCCCTTTTCTTTTGTCCATTAACCAGTGGTTTGTCTATTTTATTGATCTTCGCAAAGAACCAACTTATTAGTCATATTGATTCTATTGTTATTCTGTTTCTCATTTGTTTCATTTTGATCCGATATTTACTATATCTTTTTTTCTAGTGCCTGTGAGTTTCTTTCCCTGCTCCTTTACTATCTGTTCAAGTTGTAGGGTTAAGGTATGGATTTTGTCCATTTCATCTTTTTTGATGTGGGTGTTTATTACTATCAACTGACTTCTGAGTAATACTTTTGCTGTGTTCCAGAGGTTTGGTTATATGTAGAAGAGTGCAGCATCAGGATTAGAGGAAGACTAATTAATAACCTGCAATACGCAGATGCAACCTTGCTTGTTGGAAGTGAAGAGCACTTAGAATACATAGTGATGAAGATCAAAGATCACAGCCTTCAGTATGGTTGCATTTCAATGTAAAGAAAACAAAAATTTGGTCAGTTTGAACCTCGAGATTGGTGCCTCAAACCCACCAGCCGTTCTGTGGGTTTAACAACAAGACCATCTCATGGAAAGTTTCTGTTATTTTGGCAAATTCTTTACTTAATCAAGCAGCTTGTCCTCTTCTCATGATTGGTCTTCTCTGATGCTGAGTCTGCAGTAAAAGACACGAAGTCTCACCATCCTGGTGCTATTTCTTCTAAGACTGATCTATTTATAACAAACGCTGGCTACATGAATGACGGAACCAATAAATCAATGAAACATAGGAGTGAGTTCATTTTTCTCACCATTTCCCATCTAAAGTCAGATTTTTGGAAGCTGAAGATTTCAAGAGAGCAGCTCTGTCCATCCAACCATAGGCCCCAGTGCTGAGTTCACCATCAAGTTTTGGAAAGGCTGTTCGGGGCTGTATGATATCTGTAAGTATCTGGCCTAGAGATAAAATCTGGTTCTCAGATTGGCTGCCCACTGGCATCAGCTGACAGTGACAGTGGTTATCAGCTAACCAATTGTCATATATGTTTGTTGCTGGTTTACTGTGCATCATAACAAGGCTTGGTGGCACCACGGGTAAATGCTCAGCAACTAGCCCAAAGGTTGGTGGTTCAAACCCACCTAGCAGGTCTGTGGGAGAAAAGATCGGATGCTTCTATAAAATTTGCAGCCAAGAAAATGCCAGGGAGCCGAGTTCTACTCTGTGATGCGGGGTCACTGTGAGGCAGAATGCACTGGACAACACCACACAAGAGCACCGTGTTATTGTATTGCATGAGACAACAGAGAATTCCTCACTGCCCAGTCCCAGTGCACGTGGCCCCAGCTCTGAGCACATTCCCCCCCACCCCCACCCCGTTTCTTTCCTTCTCACACATCATCCCATAGACCTAGCCTAGAAACCTCAATTGGCCCTTTACAAAAATGAAAAGGGAAAAAAAAATCCTCCATATTTTCTGAGTTTTTTCTAATTGATTCTCTATCGTCTCCATATGGCAAACACATTCATTATGCCCTTCATTAAAGTGCAAAAGAGAAAAGAAGAATTCTTTTTTAAAAATTGATTTTTTTCAATTGCAGTCTGGCATAAATGTTCTGATGCTGTTGTTTTGAACAAAGAAGAAAAAAACCCAACAAGTTGAGTGTGGAAATATTGATTTCTGCCTGTTCTTGAGGCTCATACACAATTGATTAAAACCCTCCAGTCCTACCCTTTGCTCCCTCTTCCCAAGAGGGCAGGTTTGTAGAGCTGCCAAGAGTCAAAACTCTGCCTTGGAGATCTTGATACTTGGTGAGCCAGCCAGCCAGGGCAAACTCAGAAAGTTCTTATCAGTAAGATAAGAGGCTTCAGTTGGGAGATGGAAGGAGGACACATTGCACTGTGGACCTGGAGGTCAAGCTTGCACACTCTAACTCAAGGGCTCCGCCATCCTTTTTTCTGCATGTACAAGCGGAAGTCAAAAAGTACTGCACCCAGAGCTCCTGTTCATCCAGGCATGGGTTTACTCCAAACAAAACATGTTTAACTATGTCCCTGTGATCAGTGGATGGCTGCACACAAGTTCTCTCAGTAATACACATGGCTTAATCTCATGGTTGTTGTTAAGTGCCCTTGAGTCGATTCCCATCCATAGTGGCCCTTGTAGAGTTTTCAAGGAGTGGCTGGTGAACTTGAACTGCGAACCTTGAAGTTCAAACTGACTTTGTAGTAGGATGCATTAACCCACAGCGCCACAAAGGTTCAATTGAAACAGTGGCTTCTGAGGGGATCTGCTGGGCCCGTTCATTTGAAGGAGAGAGGCCAGCTCAGAGGTTATGTCTACTGCGTTTTGGGATCCCCAAAGCATCATTCTGTTAAAGATTTCCATGAAGGATACAAGATGCTCTTGAGAGTTTAAGATTTAAGATTACTGAAAACAGCACCGGTGTAAACAAAGCTAGGAAAGTTGCACCAAGGACTTTTTTCCCATCATGCCAAAGCGCCTGCACCTTCTTTTTTTAGCAAGCCCTGTCGTTAGAAGAATTTCATTGGGAAACCTCAGTGCCCTCTCACCCCCACCCTACAGCCTTGATCTTGCCTCGTCAGACTCTTTTTGATCCCCAAACTCAAAGAACATTGAGAAGGAACACAATTCGAGTCTCTCAAGGATGCCAAAACTACTGTTCTACTGTGGCGAGTACTGAAGAGCAACCTTGCTTGCTGAGAGCAAAGAGGACTTAAAATACTTGCTGATGAAGATCAAAGACCACAGCCTTTGGTATGGGTTGCATCTCAATATACATATAAATCCTCACCAATGGACCAATAAACAACACCCATATAAATGGAGGAAAGATTGAAGTCGTCAAGGACTTCATTTTGCTTGGATCAACCATCAACACTCATGCAAGCAGCAGTCAAGAAATGATATTTCGCAGTAGGCAAATCTGCTGCACAAGGTCTTTTTAAAGTGTTGAAGAGCAAAGATGTCAGTTTGAGGACTAAGGGGTACCTGACGCAAGTCATGGTATTTTCAATAAGCTCATATACGTGTGAAAGCTAGACAGTGAATATGGAAGACCATAGACGAATTGCTGCATTTGAGTTATGGTGTTGGAGAACATTGCAAGTACCGTGGACAACCAAAAGAACAAACAGATCTGTGTTGGAGGAAGTACAACCAGAGTGCTTCTTGAAGGCCAGGATAGCCTGACTTCATTTCTCATACTTCAGACATATCATCAGGAGGGATCAGTCCCTGGAGAAGGGTATCATGTTTGGTAAAGTGGAGGGTTGAAGAAAAAGAGGAAGACCCCCAACAAGATGGATTGGCACAGTGGTGGCTGCGATGGTCTCAGGCGTTGCAACGATTGTGAGGTTGGCCCAGGACCAGACATTGTTTCGTTCTGTTGTGCACATGGTCACTATGAGTTGGTACCGACTCGATGACACCTAACAACAGTGACAACATATGGAAGAACACAGAAGTTTTCAGGAAAGGGTTACAAAAATGGAAACACAGCCATCAGAAGTATCTATAGACCTAGGTGGCAGGAATGGCTACACACAGTAGGTTTCCACTTGGATACTTTTTGTGTCATTAAGGTTGCTATGATGTTTGGACTCCTGGTATTGTGCTGCTGGACCAGCACTGGACCAGAAACCACAGTTCAGCAGTGCAAACCCATCAGCTATTCAGAAACCCTATACAGGGTCGCTATGAGTCAGAACTGACTCAATGGCACTTAACAACAACAACAATGACCTTGTAACATTCCTGTTTTAATTTACCCTCATATTTCAATGTATAGGTCTGGAGGGGAACTGTGGAAACACAATTCAGTTCTGTTTCATCGCAAGCATGTGAACTCAGCTAGCACAGACAGAGCTGACAGGAGCCTTTAGAGTCCACATGTAAGTGGGAACGGCAGAAGAGAGTTACTGGTTTTTGGGATGACTGGATCTGGGACTTTGAAGATCCTTTTCACGAGTGTCTCACTGTATGTGGGTTTTATTCTTCACCAATGCAGACAGGCTGAGTTGGGACTGGTGGCTCTTCCTTCTCAAGACTTCCAGCTTCAGTCTCTCACTCTCCTTTCTTGTGTTCGTTCCCCTTATCCAAACCCCCACACTGCACAGCTTACTGACCACAGTAACTTTTCAAATGGGACCTCTGGACCTCGTCTCTCTCCCTTGGCATTGGCTGGGAGAGCCTCCACTTCTCAGTCTTCCTGTGTCCACACCATGTGACTGTGAGGGGGGTCAAAGGAACACCTCTGTTGCAGGCAGGTTAAGGTGATGAAACCTCCTAACAATAAGCCCAGATGTGAGGGCAGGGCAGTTTTCTGGGAATCAACCAATGAAATCAATATGCAATAGGTCAGGATACTGATAGCAAAGGAAACTTGAACTTCTAAGCTGGAGTCAGACTCAGCTGAAGATGATGTAGCTATGAAACCAAGCACTGGACAGAAATAAAACATAAAAATAATAATTAAAAAAAAGTGTTAGAGAGGCAGTTGGTCCTAGCAAAGCTAATTCAGGGTAGAGAAGGTCTTTGTCGGTGGGCTTTGGGTGTGGGGTCTGTGGGGAGGTCTCAGAGTGTGAGAATGGATGAAGTCTTGTTTAACAGAGCCCAGTGCAATTATGCACAGGGGACCATCCAGGGGGGCTGCCCATTGTTGTTGTGAAGTACCGTCAAGTCAGTTCTGACTCAGAGCGACCCTGTCTAGGGTTTCTGATGAGCAGCTGGTGGATTTGAACCGCTGACCTTGTAGTTTGCAGTCCAGTGCTGATCCTATATAGAACTGCTCCATGAATCCCCTACATTAAATCAGGAGGCCATTTTCAGTGTAAGTCAGCTTGAGTTGGTTACTGTTATAACGATTCCTAACCACTATGTATACTGTGTTTACATTTTTTTAAAGAAATGCATGGCTCAGTTTTCAGCCAAATAGTAGACAGGTCAGTAAGTGGACCAGTAACACCAGTGAGGCATACACATCTTGGAAGCACCAACCATTAGAGAACTGACGTGAAACATGGCAAGGAGGGATTGCAGTCATTGAGATGAAACAAAGCACATGATTTGCTGAATGTAAAACTAGTAATTGTCTGTAAATCTTCACTCAATTCACAATAAAAAGTAAAAAGAAAAGAAACGAAAATATAATGAACACATGCATGCATGCCCAAATCTCAGTACACACACACATTCATCTCTGAGTTCCACAAGAAAAATTTAGAGTATAAATTATTTTGCCCTCAATACTTTCCTGAACATTTATGAGTTCATAGAAAAGAAAAAAGAAAAAGATGATCTCAGGGCTAGAGTCTCAGGGGTTCATCTAGCCTCCATGGCTGCAGAAAGCTGGGGTTCTGTGAGAATTTGGAGTTCTGTTCTGCACGGCAGTGGATTACTGAATCAGTCTATCATGGGAACAGTGAGGGTCACCTTGAATTGTGAGCCCACTTGACAACAGCAGGCAACAACAACGTCACTGAATACAATGATACATAGTGAATGCAGACTCCACACAGAGAAAAGCAATGATGGAAACAGACGGAAGTGATACAGTCACAAGTCAAGAAGTGATAGCAGCGGCCTCCAGAAGCCAGAAGGCGCAAGGAACGGAATCCCCGCAAGAAGGAATGGAGGAGACCCCGCCCTGCGGACATCTTGATTTCAGACTTCTGGTCTCCAATACTGTAAGAGAATACATTTGTTTTAAGCCCCGCTGTTTGTGACCCTTTTGTCTCAGCAGACTTAGGGGACTACTACAGAGAGATGGCCACCACAACCACACAAATGCAATGTGTGGTCCTGGACCAAATAAAAAGGACATCAGTGAAACAACGGTGTCCTGGCGTGGCTCTGTAGGACAAGCACTAGACCATAAAGTTGGCATGAATGACAAGGTCGGAGGTTCAAACTCACCAGGCACTCCTCAGTATGAGTTGGAACTGACTCAATGGCACTTACCACCGCCACCACCTCCAACAGTGAAATAATGGTTGTGCTGTTGTATGCAGTCGAGTTGGTTCTGACTCATAGTAACCCAGGTTTGGTAGGGTTTCTGAGGTTATAAATCTCTACAGGCGCAGAACACCTCATCTTTCTCCTAACAAGTGACTGGTGGATTCGAACCACTGACCTTGCAGTTAACAGCACACTGCGTAACCTAAGCTACCAGGACTCCCTGAAACAATGGTTAGTTTCAATCATTCTATTGTATCAATGTTAATTCCCAATTTGTTTACTGTGGTTATTGGGAGAATCCAAGTGATGTGTCTATAGAAATTCTCTGTATGATTTTATAACTTTGTAAAGTCTGGGATGATTTCAAAGCAGCAAGTTAAAACTTCTAAGGCTACAGATCATTTCAAACCTGTGCCATCAGACTGGACCAAACAGCAGGCCACCTTGTTATTGTCACCTACTGACTGTCTTCCCTCATTTGTCAAGTACGACTCCACCCATTCCCCATCTGCGTCTGCCTCTTCCCGGACCTTGTCACCTCAAAGACCTTTCCCCTCACCAGCCTCAGTCGGGAGGAGCTCTGGAGGTGCAGTGGGCTAAGAGGTGAGCTGTCAACTGACAGGCCAGCAGTTTGAGCCCTCCAATGGCTCCACAGGATAAAGATGTGGCAGTCTGCTTCTGAAAGATGAACAGCACGTGGGAACTCTATGGAGCAGTTCCACTCCACCTACAGAACCGCTGTGAGTCTAAGTCGACTGGATAACAGTGGGCTGTCGTACTTATGCTATGCCTACCTTACTTACAAGGAACCCTGGTGCCGTGATGGTTATATGCTCAGCGGCTAACTGAAAGGCTGGTGGTTTGAACCCACCCAGCGGCTCCCAGGACACAGGCCTGGGAATCCACTCCAGTAAAGATTACAGCCCCAAAGACCCTGGGAGACTCTGTCCTACAGAGTCACCGTGAGTCAGAATCGCTATGATTCCAACTTACTTCACAAAAATCCCACTCCCCAAATCTTTTGGTTTCATTGAGATCACCAATCCATTGATTTTACCATTTTTCAGTATCCATTACTTCTCTTCTCACCCACCATGTACTGCCTAATATTGCAAGTCCAACTTTTAAATACTCTCTTGAAAGCACATTTAACTTTCTTGGTCATCTTTCCCTCTGTTCCATTCACCTGCACAATTCAAACCAGCTTAAACCCAGATAGCTACAAACAGCTGAGCAATGCTAGAAAAAAAATCATTTCTCCCAGGCCCATTGGTAAATCACAAACACAGAGGGAGGTACTACCGCTGTCACACAGCTATTCCTTGTAGCCTGGTAGCCTCACAATGCTGACGCTGGAGGAACCAAGTTTGGGTTGTAATGGGGAGATTCTCTGTGAGGTATTTCACTGGTGGCATTTTAACAGGTGCGGAGACAAGGCGAATAGGAAAAATGGGCACAGAATGTCTTTGTGAGTTCAGAAAACTGTATTATACAGTCACGATGCAAACCGAAAAAAAACATAATTCATCTATACTTCGTTTAAAAAAAAAAAAATGCAGGCTCTGGAGGCAGAGTGATGGTGGTGGTTGTGAGCCGTGGAGTCAGTTCCAACTCATAGTGGCCCTGTTCTGGGTTTGTTGTTGTTGTTGTTATGTGCCATGGAGTTGGTTCTGCCTCAAAGCGGCCCTGTACTGGGTTTGTTGTTGTTGTTCTTATGTGTCGTGGAGTCGGTTCTGACTCATAGCGGCCCTATACTGGGTTTCCGAGGCTGTAAATCTTTACGGGCTCACAGAGCCTCAGCTTTGTCCCACAGAGCTACTATGAAATGTGAACTGTCCCAAAGAGCTCCCAACACTGTCATCTTTATGGGAGCTGAGTACCACAGCTTTCTTCCTGAGCAGCTGGGGGTGGGGGGGGCGTTGAACTACCAACCATTGGGTAGCAGTGAGCACTTTAACCACTGCACCACCAGGGTTCTCTGAAGTCATGGTATCAAAACCCAAACCCACTGCTTTCAAGTTGATTCAGACTTACAGCGACCCTATAGGACAGGGTAGGACTGCTCCACAGGGACCACATCTTTCTCCTGTAGGTTTCAACCTTTCAGTTAGGAACTGAGCCTTAACTACAGCATCGCCAGAGATCCTTTAAGGCAAGATACTAAATTCTAAACCCACTGCTCCTGAACTGATTCCGAATCACAGGACAGAGTAGAGCTGTCCCATAGCATTTCCAAACTGTAAATGTCCATGGAGGCAGACTAGCCCGTCTGTCTCCCATATACATAGTTTATGACTGGTGGTTTTGAACCATCGACCTTTCAGTTGGCAGCTGACAAACGTTTAACCCACTGTGCCACCAGAGTCCCTGAGATACCTTTCTTAAATCAAAGGGTGCTGACTGGCAGGAGGCATGGTTCTCTGGGTCTGGAAACATGGAGGGGTGGACAGAAGGAAAGAAGTATCCCCAGAGAGTCCTGGCAGATGCAAATTCCTCTTCAGCTATTTCCTGGTGGAAGATTTACATCACTTTCTGTTTATTTGGTGGCCATAAAGCCCCTCTGTTTCCGTGATTTAGAGTTATTGTTTTCAATTTGCCAAGAGGTTTTTCTCTCCAGAGAGGTCTGATGAAGTCTCTCAGAAACAACACTGTTCATAAACTAGCCCCACAACATGGCTGTCAAGAAGGACCAGTACCCCTGGCTGCCTGTGTGAAAGACCATCTCAGAACTCAGCTGGCAGCCGGAAGCCAGCAAGCCCACGGAGAAGGGACTGTCTTTGAGGTCTACCAATCTGAGATTGGAGGGCTGGTTCTGCCTTTCACCAGTGCTATGGTCGTGGATTGGTTATTAACGGCTCTTAAGTTTTAATAACCAGGGTTCAGTAAGGAAGGCAGAAGTTCTAAGTTACAACCAACTGGGATGCTGTGTCGATTAAACGAGATCGGCAAAGCACCTGGCACTTAGTGGTCGATGAATGTCAGCTACTAGTGTTGCTGGTGTGGCGCTGTCGGATAAGCTCTGCACCACAAGGGAGGTCTGAACCGTGAGTTTAGCAGTTCAAACTCGCCACACACTCCTCGGAAACCCTACAGAGGTTGCTATGAATCAGAACTGACTCGATGGCATGGAACAACAATAGTTATCGCTAGTATATCAAACATGTCTAAAAGGAAACCTGGTGGTGCAATGGTTAAGTACTTGGCTGCTAACCAAAAGGTCGGCTGTACAAACCCAACAGTCCAGCCCTAGGAGAAAAGACCTGGCGATCTGCCACCTTACAGACTGTTATTGTTAGGAGCTGTTATATCAGTTTGGACTCACAGCAACCCTATGTACAACGGAAGGAAGCCTTGTCCAGTCCCACACCATCCTCACGATCATTACTATGTTTGAACGCCTTGTGGCAGCCACGGTGTCAGTCCATGGCCTTCAGGGTCTTCCTGTTCTTCACTGACCCTTTTACTTTACCAAGCACATTGTGTTCTCCAAGGACTGTCCCGCCTGATAACATAGCTGAACAAGTTTTCCTTAAAGATGGCATTTTAGGAACTCCTATGGGGCAGTTCTACTTTGGCTTTGAGCCAGAATTGCCTTGACAGCACAGAACAAGAAAACCCACCCGAACCAAGTCCACTGCGATTGGGCTGATTCTAATTTAGCACAACCCTGGAAGACAGACTACAACCACCGGATCGGGTTTCCAAGTCTGTCGTCTTCACGGAAGCAGACGGCCACATCTTTCTTTCATAGAACTGCTGCTGGAGGCTTCAAGCCACGGATCATTGTGGTTAGGAGGTGAGCACTTCAACCATCGTGTCACACACCGGTGCCCACAATAACAATGCCCACAACAACGGTGCTTGTATACTGTAACTATTTACTGTATGCCAGAGTCCCTCTACAGAACAGGTGGCTGAGATTACTAACTGAAAGTTGAGAGGTTCAAGCCCACCCAGAGAAGGTGCCTTGAAAGAAAAGCCCAGTGATTTACTTCTGGAATAGCAACCAATAACAATTCTATGGAGCACAGGTCTACACGGATGCACATGGGGTTACTACGATGCGGAGTTGAGTCAACACCAGCTAACAGCAAGAGTAAAACAAGATAAAAAGATTCATCTATTCTGATATAAGGAGTCCTCAAATGACACAATGTGTTCATACCCTTTTAGCTGCTAACTAAACGGCTGAAAGTTTGAGACCGTTCAGAGGTAACATGGAAGAAAGGCCTGGCAAACAACATTGCCCAAATCAGCCAGTGAAAACTCTGTGGAGTACAGTTCTAATCTAACAGACATGGGGCGACCTTTGTTGTTGTTTTTGTTTTGCTTTCACTATTGACTGCAACTGTGGTAGATATACTTCACGACAGATGATAAAGGAACGCGTACAGCTGAGCTCTAATGAAACCCTATTTGCAAAAACATGGCCAGCCCACAGGCCACAGGAAGGCAGCTGGGCCCTGCAGTGGTGGTGGGGTGGGGGTGCACACAGAGCAGCAAACCCCATGGCTGGACAACCCCCTCACAGCCACCAACTTTAGATCCCTGGGAGCATTTTTAAAAAAGTTTTTGTTTTGAATTGAGTGAAGGCTTACAGACAAGAGCCTCCATTTTACATTCAACAAACCAGACACTTTGTTTCATCTCAGTAATGGTCATCCCCTCCCGCAAGAGCAGCTACCCCCCACTTCCTCCCTGGGGTTCCTATTCCCAATCCACCATCTTCCCATCCCTTCTCAATTTTATCCTTAGGTAAATATAGCCCTTTTAATTTTGAATGACTGGACACTTCGTGGGGAGCACCCTTCCTGTGTTATTGCCCCCGCTTTATACCTATCTACCACTTAGCTGCAAAGCCGTTTGAACTGCAAGGTTGGTGGTTCAAGCTCACCAGCTGCTCCTCAGAAACCCTATACAGGGTCACTATGGGTCAGAATCGACTCGATGGCACTTAACAACAACAACCACTTGGCTGAACACTGGACCACCCGGGTGAGTTCCATTCCAGACCTGAAGGGTGGTTGAGGGTCATACTCTTGGGTTTCTCCAGTCTCTTTCTGACCAGTAAGTCCAGTAGTTTTTTATAATTTTGAGTTTTGTTTCACATTTTCTCCCACTTTATCCGGGACCCTCTGAGGTGATCCCTTTCAGAGCCGTGGGGAGAGGTAGCTGGGCCCTGTCTAGTTCTTCTGGTCCCAGAGTCATGGAGACTGATGTTCACATGTTCCATTAGTCTACTGGACTAGTTAATTCCAAGCCTTTTTAGTTCTCATAGTTATACCTTGGACTACTTAAGTCCAAGCCTTTTCAATTCTCATAGTTATACCTTAGAAGGCCCTTGGAGTGTTCTTGCTGGTTTCTCAAGTAGGCATACAAGCAAGGTGATGGGATTTGGTTTTGATATTTACAATTCATAGTCAGGTCTGACTTCTGCTGATGTAATGAGAAATCTCTTGAAGAACTCACATCTGGACTGAGAACATGCGTGGGAGGAAAGTTTTAGCTCAGGTTCAAGTATGTGGGCCTGCGTGCAATAAAGTTTAACAGGACTTTGCTGATGGTTTATTATATTACAGTCTCTGTACTGAGCCCTGGGGATACCAAGACGAAGCCCACTCAGCCTCCCACCTTAAGGAGCTCATGATTGAGTGATGGAAGTGATCAGTCAGGGTTGGAAGGTCAGTTTTCAGTGTGTTGTGTACATGTAAACATGGTGTGCTTGTAGCTCCCCTTGTGAGTGTGCACGTGTTACATGCCTGCTCCTGCTGGAACTGGGTCCATGCCCGGCTGTCTGTGCAGGAATGTCTATTTGTACCTGGAGTGCAGGTTTATGTGTGAGTCCACACAAATGTGTCTGTGCCCATGGCAATTTGACGCTGATCTCCCGAGATGAATGATCTGTCTTTAGAAAAGGTTCTGTAGTCTTTGTGTTAAGACTGATTCCTTTTCTCTTCTCTTCAATAAGAAATCAGTGAACATCTTTAGTTAATATTTCGTGTTGCAACTGAGTCCTAGTGTTGTGGTGTGCTAAGCACTGGGCTGATAACAGCAAAGCCAGCAGTTCAAACCCATCAGCCACTCCAAGGGAGAAAGGTGAGGATAGGCTGTCTGCTCCCTGACAACCTCAGGAACACTATGGGGTCGTTCTATTCTGTCCTATAGGGTCGCTGTGAGTCAGAATTGACTCGATGGATGTAGGGGTGGGGCTCATGTTGCATGAGGTAACCACATTGATTAATGGGTTGTTTACCGGATAAGCCTCCCAAGAAACCCTTTTCACTCTCTCCCTCTACACAGCTCTCCCCCACGCCCAACACACAGACACTCAGTCCCTTAACTTCCCATGTTCTCTAGGAATGGTACAATGGTTACATGCTTCACTATTAACTGAGAGGTTGGCTGTTCAAACCCACCCACAAGTATCTCAGAAGAAAGGTCTGGCAATCTGCTTCTAAGACATCTTGAGACACCTACAGAGCACAGTTCTATAGGTTTGATGGCAACTGATTTTTGTCTTGAGCAGGGAGTTTCTGGAAGGATGCAGAGTCTCCTTTGTGCCCCACCTTCTTTGCGGTGCTCAGCTAGGCCCCAGCATCTCTCTTGTTTGGGGATTCTGCTGCCAGTTGCTAGGAAGGCATTGATAAGCAGCCAGATACTGAATCCTGGGGGCTCATGGCCTTTGAAGAGTTAACGCTGAGCCTATTAATGTGTGTTGTAGGTTGGGGCCAGGAGTAGTCCCTAAAGTAGCCCCTACATCACTGCCATCCAACTCAGTCAGCTGAACATTGGCAACATCCTAAAAGGGATCCTGGCTCACAGCAGGCGGCCCTTGTGTGTGTCAGAGTCAAACTGGGCTCCAGAGTTTTCCATGGCTGAGTTTCCAGAAGTAGATTGCCAGACCTTTCTTCCAAGAACCCTTAGCGTGGGACTGAACCTCCATCCTTTTAGTTAGCAGCCAAGCAGATTAACCATTTGATAAACATCTGAAGGGGCCTGTTACAAAGCCAAATGTGCTAGGCCTACTTTTGGGTCTTTACTTAGGCAAAGCCACTCAAAGGCTTTGCTGTTCCACAGTGAGAAATAGAAAGCTGGGGACTGGAGAGAAAGCTGTAAGGAGAGCGGCCATCATTTTCCGGTGGGTGGTCTGCAGATGGGTTCACATGGGTGAGCCGTCTACATCATTTATCATTAGATCCTGGCTAGAAATTACACACTTAAATTATGGTCTCAATTCACACTGCCACGTGAACTTGAACCAGTCATATTTCTTCTCCAAGCTTCCAACAAGCTGGAAAATCAGTGGAACCTTAGAAATCCCTGAATGTACTTGTTACAAAGACACACCTGGGCTTTGTCCCCAGGTGCACCGAAGTAGAATCTGCAGGGAGAGGGTCCAAGAAACCACACTTTTCATGCGCTTCCCTGTTGGTCCTTCTGCTCTCTGGTGTTGGGAGAGAAAGGTAAGATCCCTTCTGAGGTCCTTTCAGATCTGCAGGCTATTATTCTGGGAGAAAAAATATGACAGAGAACAGACAGGATACGCTCGGAAAAAAAAAAAAGAAAACCCTACATCTTGTGAGGCACAGAGAGAGCAAAAAAAATGTATCAACTGTTTGAAGAAGAACCCCATTAGGTTTGCAGGAAAGAGCCTAGGGCTGGGAATTGGACTTGGAACATTAAAGTAAGACTCCAGGAAGAGGGGACAGCTCATCAGGCCCTCCAATCTATTCATCTTCCCAGCCCTGAGATCAGGGGAGCATTCTGTGCCTCCAAGTGTTTTGCGACTATAAATCAGAGGGGCTGCAGTTTAATAAAGAGCTGGATTGTTCCAATTGTATATAATACCCAGAGCCATCATTTTCCAGTGGGTAATGCAGACGGGTGAGCCATCTACATCATTAGACCCTGGAAGTAACGGTGATGACTTAGCATTTAATGAGCACTGACCATATGCTAAACTTATTCTGTATGAATTTACCCACCTGATCCTTCTAACAAGTCTCTGAACTCGGTGTTATTATGAAACCCATTTTCAGGAGGAGAAAACTGATCTCCAGAGACATTAAGTGACTTGGCTCAAGATAACACAGTTTATGACCTCTGCTGACTCATAAGAGTCTATGTGCATATTGAGAAAGTAAAAAAAAGAAAAAAAAAAAGAACTGCTGCTGGCTAGTCAACTTCAACTCCTGACCACCCCGTGAGTGAGAGAGAGGAAGTATGATCCAAAGGGTTTTCAATGGCTGAGTTTTCAGAAGTAGATCACCAGGTCTTTCTTCCAAGGCACCATTGGATGGACTCGAAGTTCCGGTCTTTCAGTTAGTAGCTGAGTGCATGATCATTTGCACCACCCAGGGTCTCTACAAATCAGGGAAAGCCTCCCCCTTTTTGAATTAGAAGATGATCCTTTGGGCTGATTTATCTTTACCGATGCAGAGCCGGCAAACAGTTGGTATCTGTAGGTAACCAAGAAGAACCCGACTGCCCCAGTCACAGCAAAGTTGCATGACTTGGTCACTTCAATCCTTGTTTGTTTTGCTGTACTTTGTTTCACAGTATGTTTAAAAAACAGCTTTAAAAAACAAACAAACAAATGGAAGGCTTGTGGCCAGTCTGCATCGAGCAAGTTTACTGGCGCTATTTTTCCAACAGCGTGTGCTCACTGAGTGTCTCTCTGTCACATTTTGGACATTCTCAAACTGTTTGAAAGTTTTCATCATGTTATCGGACACTTGGAGTCTTGGTGTGGCACTGTGGGTTAATGCCCTGGACTGCAAGGTTGGTTTGAACCCCAAGGTCAGCAGATCAAGTTCACCAGCTGCTCCTTGGAAACCCTATGCAGGGTTGCTGGGTAGGAACTGACTCTACAGCACTTAACAACAATTACACACTTGGAACTCCTGATGTGGCACTGTGGATCAGCACTGGACTAAGGAAGTTCAAATCCACCATGTGCTCCTTGGAAACCCTCTACAGAGTCACTGTGAGTCAGAACCGACTTAACAGCAACAACACCGCACACTTAATACAGTCTCATGTCAACATAACTTGGAAAATTCCTGGGAAACTAAAAAACCTGTGTGACTCGCTTTACTGCGAGGCTCCCTTTATTGTGTGTGTGTGGGGGGGGAGTATAGACTTGAACCCACAGTATTTCCGAGGCCTGCCTGTACAGGGCAGTTAGAATTTCATTCACTTTAGCTGAGTGCCGATGCACAATGCTTCTGCAAAGATTGTTGTTGTTAAGCGCTTTCTATTGAGTCGGTTCAAGGAACTCTGGTAGGGTAGTAGTTATTGAACTGGGCTGCTAACCTTAGGGTCAGCAGTTCAAACTACCAGCTGTTCCATGGCACATGGTGCCTTGAAAATAGCTACTACCCATGATTGTTATGTGCCGTGGAGTCGGTTCCAACACACAGCGACCCTATACAGAGTTTCCGAGGCTGTAAATCTTTACGGGAGCAGAAAGCCTCATCTTTCTCCCGTGGAACAGCTGGTAGTTTTGAACTGCTGAACCTTGAAGTTCACAGCCCGATTCGTAACCACTATGCTACCAGAGCTCAAGGTTGCTGTGAGTTGGAATCGACTCCATGGCACATAACCACCACCACCATTGACTCAGTTCTGACTCAAAGTGACTTTGTAGTGGGTTTCTGAAGTCGTAAATCTTTGTAGGAACAGATCTTCCTGTCACAGAGCAGATGGTGGGCTTGAACTGTTGACCTTGTGGTTCACAGTCCAATGTTTATACTATAAAGCCACTGCACTCCTCCACAAAGATTATAGCCTAGAAAACCCAGTGAAGTGGTAACCTAGTAAGTGGTGAAATTGGGGTTCAATTCTAAGCCACCGGACCCCAGTGAAATTGGGGTTCAATTCTAAGCCACCGGACCCCAGAGCTGGTGCTTTTGACTGCAACCAACGTCAGTTCCAAGCATTGTGTAAAACGCTTGTGTACTTGCCTGTCTTTTCATAAGAAGTCACGTATGGGAACGTCTTAAAGGAGCATGCCCAAAATAAGTGAGATCAGATGTGAGACTCTCCACTCTTCCACCAGGTAACCGATCACTCAGTAGCATGGAATTCCTAACCAGAATGGTTTTGATCATGTTGTTGTTGTTAGCTGCCAGTGATGCAGTTTCAATTCATGGCAACACCATGTGACAGGGTAGGACTACTGCAAAGGGACATCTTTATGGAAGTAGAATGCCAGGCGTTTCTTCTGTGGTACTGAGGGTGGGTTCAAACTGCCAGTCTAACACAGTCTATGTCACACCCAGGGATATTTTGACTATTATAGTTGAAAAAAATTTTTTTCTCAATTAAACATTTGTAAAAGCATACCTAACAATGGCCTTTTGGTTTAAAGTAGAACACAAAAGGGATCCTGCCATTGAGAAGCATAATCAATCTGCAAACCAGACTCAGGGTGGTCTTCACACATTTCTAAAGATGGTATCCACCTGACCTGATTTTTTTTTTTTAAATAGCATACCTGACATTCCAAAATGAATGTTCAAAAAAGAAACATTTCTAACAAGCTCTCGGAGAGTGCACAGTGAAGAAAAAACAATCCAATGATTAAATGGGACAAAAATATTTTTCTGAAGAGGACATGCAGCTAGCTAGGAGGCACATGAACAATGCCCCACACCATCAGCAATTTGTTATTACTGTTGCTGTGTGCCATCAAGTCAGTTCCCACCCAGGATAGGGTCTCTGAGGCTGTAAATCTTTACAGGAACAGAGAGCCTCATTTTTCTCCCATGGAGCAGCTGGTGGGTTTGAACTGCCGATCTTGCGGTTAGCAGTCCAGTGCCTATCTTACTGTGCCACCACTGGTTCCCTCATTAGTGACTGTTGTTGTAGCTGTTAGGTGCTGTGGATTCTGTGCTGACTCACAGCGCCCCTTTGAACGACAAAACACACCACTGCCAGATCCTGCGTCAAATGCACAATCACTGTTACATTTCAGTCCACTGCTGCCGCCACTGTGCCGATCAATCTCACTGTGGGTCTTCCTTTTGTTCACAGACCCGCCACTTTACCAACGCATGATGTCTGGCCATCCTGGCTTCTGAGGAGCATCTGGCTATACTTTATCCAACATAAATCGGTTTGTTCTTCTGGCAGTCCATGGTACTTTGAATATTCTTCTCTAACACCATAATTCAAGTGCACTGATACTTCTAGCAATTAGGAAATGCAAATCAAAATCTCCAGGAGATTTCATCATACACCTAGCAGGCTGGCTAACATAAAGTCTTGAGACGACACCACATGCTCTTAAGGAAGTATAGAGATTGGGCAGGGCAGGGCTGGTGGAAATGTAAAATGCTGCATTCACTCTGGGAAATAGTCTACCAGGCTTCTATGAAAGAAACATGCCCTTCCTATATGATCCTCAAAGCTGCGTTCTTAAGCCCAGTCTTTCAGCTAGCAGCCAGTGCTTAACCACTGTGCTATCTATGTGTACAAAGGGGCTTCAAAAAGTTCATGGAAAAATTGAATGGAAAGATAATGGAATTTTTTCATGAACTTTTGAAGGCCTCTTATATGTAAACATATATATATATATATATGCATACACACATATATACATATGGATAGAGTGACACTGTGGGTTAATGCACTGCACTGCAATGTTGGTGGTTCAAGCTCACCAGCTGCTCTTTGTAAACCCTATACAGGGTCCCTATGATTCAGAACCAACTCGATGACACTTAGCAATAGCAACAATAATGTGTATGAATATATATAAGAAAACGAGGACAAATACACAAGTATACAAGGGAGATTCAAAAAGTTCATGGAAAATGGAATTAAAAGCTAAAGGAATATTTCCATGAACTCTTTGAAGCACCTTGTGTTGTAATTGTTGTTGTCATGTGCTGTCGAGCTGGTTCTGACTCATAGCAACCCTATACAGGGCTTCCAAGGGCAGCTGCCAACCTCGTGGTTAGCAGTTCAGTGCTTATCCAGTAGCGCAACACCAGAACTCCACACATATGTTTGTGCAAATAATGAAAAAAATGATCCGAAAAGTTATATCATATACTTTCAATGAATGTTTTCCATGAATTTTTTTAAGCTCCTGTGTACGCCAAGTACTTAAAACAATGCCCAGCACATAGCAGGTACTCAGTATACTAATACGTTGTCAATAAAGGAATGAAAATGTGTCATCAAGTACAGAAAAATCAACTGATAAAATGCACCATCCATTCATTCATACATTCATCCATGAACACATATCCATGATCCCTCACCACATGCCAGGCACTGTGCCAATCCTGGGGCTTTCACAACTGGCAAAAAACTAAATTCCTGCCTACGTGGAAGCAAAGTTAATGAAATAATCCCAGGAGAACTTAAAGGACAATCAGTATTATTGAGGAAACAATGGTTTTGGAGACCCGAATGGAGGTTGGCCTTGGTATAGGGAGTCAGGGACGGTTCCCCTGAGGAAGTGACATTTGAGCTGAGAGCTGAAGGATGATCAGGTCTTAGCTAGACAAAGGGTGGTGGCAGGGTGGGACAAGGAAGACATTCCAGGCAGTGGGAACATTATGTACAAAGACATTGTGGTGGGAGAGGAACGTGGCTGTTTGTTGCAGGAAAGAGAAAGCCAGGTCTCTCTCTCTTCCTGTACTGGAGAGACTGGGGTGAGGGAAAGGGTTGAGTTGTCCAAGATGGGGCAGAGGGTGTAGGTAGGGTCGGGGTTCTGCAGGGCCTCTGAGACACCATCTCAATTGGCTTTCTCAAGTAGAAACAGTGTAAATCATTGATGTTTTAAGTCGACTGGATGAGATGATTAAAAACTGTGTTACAATGTATAGAGAGACCAACATTTACCTGTAGTTATTGGGGACAGGAGAGAGAGGGGATGGGAGCCTAAGGGACACTGAGCTTGTTATAAACCGTTGCCACTGCGTTGATTCTCATCATAGTGACCCTATAGGGCACGAAGAACTGTCCCATAGGGTTTCCAAGGTTGTCAGTCTAAAGAAGCAGGCTGACTCAACTTTCTCCTGTAGGTTGGCGGCAGAGTTTGAGCCCCTGACCTTTGGGTTAGCAGCCAAGTGCTTCACCACTGTACTACCAGAGCTCCTGACCTTCCTGTGGTAGAACTGGGAGCAGACTCAGGTTAGGAGTCTTCCATCCTTGTTGTCAGATGCTCTTGAGGTGATTCGGAGTCACAGTGGCCCCATGCGGCAGAACTGAACTGCCCCATACGCTTCTCTGGGCGGTCATCTTGATGGAGGTCAGAGCCGCCCACCTTCAGTTAGCATCTGAGAACTGAGCCACTGCACCCCCAGGGCTCTGTGATGATGATAAATGATTATAGGGATCACTACAAATTAGAAAAAGGGGCTCTGGTAGCGAAGTGGTTATGAGTTGGGTTGCTAATCTCACGGTCAGCAGTTCAAAACTACCAGCCATTCCACGGGAGAAAGATGAGGTTTTCTGCTCCCATAAAGATTTATAGCCTTAGAAACCCTATGCGCGGTCGCTATGAGTCAGGACCAACTCTAAGCACATAACCACCACCACCACCACCGATCAGACAAACAGACTCCGTGTGGTTCATCATGCCATCATTCTGTATCAGGGCTGACGATTCACTCATCCCTAGTAACAGTCCACTGAGGTTGGTACTGCTCCCACCCCAATCTATAGATGAGAAAACCGAGTTGCAGATTAGGTGGTTTGCTGATAATCTCCCTCACCCCCTATCCAGGATTCAGGACTCTCTCTCCTTACATTTTCTTGTTGCCTACTAATTTCAGCTTTTATTACTGGATCACGCCTGTAGTAATTATTCCTGGAGAGTTAAATGAAGAGGCTTTGAATTCTAACTTTGTCATCTTTGTGTGACCCTGGGCGTGTCTCTCTATCTTACTAGTCCTGGTTTTTCCTCTCCAACGGGCTGAGATCGGTCATGGCTGTCGAGTAAACACAGATGTTTCCCAGCCCTGCTGCCTCCTCATGGTCATCGACATGTTCAAGTCTAGTTCTGAGTAATGAGTGTGCCAATCTGTCTCACCAAGAGGGTCTTCTCTTGTTACCAAACCTGATGCCCTCCTCCAGCAATTAATTGCTCCTCATGCTTCCTGGAAAAGCTAGTCAGACAACACTCTGTGTGACCCATAGGATTTTCATTGGTTACTTTCCACAGTAGATCACCAGGTCTTTCTTCCTGATCTGTCTTAGCCTGGAAACTCTGCTGAAACCTGCCCATCATAAGTGATGCTGCTGATATTTGAAATACCAGTGGCACTGCTCCCAGCATCCCAGCAACACTTGAGCTACTGAAGGATGACAAACTGACTGGCAGGTGGTGATCTTCATCCATAAAACAGGATTAAAAATAGGACTGGTATTGTCATGAGGATTGAATGAGGCAGTGTGTGACAAATGCCACAAATTAGGTACTGCATTAACACTAAATCCCTCCTTCCCCAAAGAAATGGTGAAATACGGTGCATTCACTCAAGAGACAAGACACTAAAAAGACGTGGCCCGGGATTTCAAGACTTCTCCACGCAAAGCACTCAAGAGTTGCAAGCAGCTGTTGGAACCTTCAGTTTTTGACAGAAGGGCACCCAGTGCTTACTGCACACACACAATGACACACATTTTCTACGGAGCTCATCAATTATGCATTCTCTTACTCCATTAATATTTCAGGCTTCATAAGCATAAATAAAACATACATTAATTACAAGTTTGCAATCAGATGATCCTTCCCCAAAGTCTCTGCCTTATTTCTGAAGCTGAGCATTAGGTTGTCCGATTATGGTCATTCCACAATAAATCATTCAACATCCTCATCCTTCCTCAGTAAAGCATCGTCTCTTGCCAGGTCAGAACAATTGGTTCCAAGGGCCTCAGCGAGCGGTCGCCCAGCAACAACAGTGACCACATTCTATTGTTTTTCTTTTTTAGAAGAAATTGAAATTATTCATGAAGTGCCACTCAGCTGAATGCTTGGTTTCTTTTCCCCAACAGTGGGGACAGATTTCCAGGCTAGAACTTACTGCAGAAGAATTTAACATTGGTTAAAAGTGAACCTCTTTTCCAAGGGGGACATAAACATACTTAATGTTCAAGAGTCTTGGCATCACCCCGCAGTGCCAAACACATGACATTAGGTGAGGGCTTTCAGCCTTGAAGGCGAGCCCTGGCGGCATAGTGGCTAAACTGCCTGGCTGTGAGTCCGAAGGTTGGAGGTTCAAACCTACCAACTGCTCCCAGGGAGAAAGACGTGACAGTCTGCTACCAAAAAGATTTACAACCCTTCAGGTCTGGAACTGAACTCACTGCGTGGTTCATTTTTCAGTCAAACAGTACTCTACATGGGGAACAGTAACCCTAGGGAGGTACACACACCTTAGAGTAATCAACCACTTGAGATCAAAAGGGGCAGCTTTTACGCAAGGACAGAGTTCAGAAGGGTTGGGGGAAAAGGAGGAAGGGAAACGAGAAACACAAGGAGAAAGTGGGAAGAGTGATGTTACATCGTGGGGGTTCTAATCAGAGATGAACAAAATGTGTGTGCATTGTTGAATGGAAAAACGGAAGATCTGGTCTGTAAACCTTCACCCAATTCACAATAAAAAGAGCAAATATAAAAAGAAGAATCGCCAGATTTGGAAATCCGATGTGGGCAGTCGTACGTGGCCCTACAAGGTTGCTATGAGTAAGAATGGGTTTGGTTTTTGGTTTGTGCTTGATGGGATTAACAGGTGGCCCTGGTACTTCATGTGTTTTTAATTACCTGGATGCAGTGAAAACAGGTGTGCACCACCCCCATCTCCAAAGCGTGGGTTGACCTGCACCTCAACAGGGCCTCGGAAACTGCACACACGCAGCAGTGTAGGCACGGTGCGCTCCTGCCTGTGAAGACAGACAAGCTGGGCGCCTGGGATCCAGCATTGCTTTCTCCTTGTTAGTGGACAAGGCAGAGGGCAGCAAGGGAGGCTGGTACTGGGGTGATTCTCAGAGTGCCCACGGTCACGTGTCCACAGGCAGACAGTGCAAGTGAGGCAGCTGAGCATGGATTCGGAGACAGGGAGAAGTTTAAGGCAGGGCAGCCAGCGGCACTTTGTTGAAGTCCGACTGGATGACAACTAACAGGGAAAAACCAGGACACAAGTCTGGAGGGAGACAGAATTTGAACACAGGTCTGGCTGGCTCCAAAGCTGTCCCAAGCCCTTTCGTGAAGTTAAAGCTGAGCATCGTAAAGCTGCCATGGGCAACATATCCCTAAAGGTTTGTGTTGTTAACAGGGCTTCCAACAAGGTCATTGTGGCCTGCACCCTCTGCTGAGAACTGACATTCCTACCTGGTGTGGCGACGTGGATTAATGTGCTGGACCGCAAAGTCGGTTTCAACTGCAAGGAAACCCGATATGGGGTCACTATAGGTTGGAATCAACTCGACAGCACTTAACAACAGAACTCCAGATATACTGAATCAGAATCTGCATGTTCACAAAGTTAATTAGAAAGATCTAGGAATGTATATGGAGTCCTGGTGTGGCGCTGTGGGCTAATGCGTCAGACTGCAAAGTTGACTGAACTGCAAGGTGGGTGGTTCAAGCTCACTAGCTACTCCTTAGAAACCCTCTACAGGGTCACTATGTATCGGAATCGACTCAACAGCACTTAACAACAATAAGGAATGTATATAACCACCTGGGGATCTACAGGAACCACTCAGGTATCTAACAGAACCACCAAGGGATGTATAGGAACCAAATGGGGGAGATCGATAGGAATCACCCAGGGTTCTATAGAAAACACCTGGGGAGCTATAAGAACTGGGGACCTACAGGAATCACCTGAGGAAGATCTAGAGGCCCTGCCCAGGGTTCTATAGGAAGCACCTGGGGAGCTATACAATCTACACCAATACAGAGATTTATAGGAATCAGTAGGTATCTACAAGGATCACTTGGGGATCCTAAGAGCTGCCCAGGGAACTGTTAAGAACTTGGGGATCTTTAAGAAATAACTGGGGAGCATGTTAAAATGTAGAGTCTGACTCAGTAGTTTTTGTTAGTCGTGGCGTGCCAATGAGTTGGTTCTGACTCCTAACAACCCTGTATAGGGTTCTGAATGCTGTAAATATTTATGGGACCAGAAGTCTTCCCTTTCTGTCACAGAGAGGCTGGTGGATTTAAACTGCTGACCTTGTGGCTAGCAGTCCAACCAATGTGTAAGCCACCACACTACCAGGGTAGAAAAGGTAAATTCTCATCAGGGTGTCAATGCAGAATGAGGAGGTGTGAAGGCCTGGTGTTAAACCCAAGACCCAACAATCTGCTCCTGTAAAGCGTACAGCCTAGAGAAGTTTATGGGGTAGTTTTACTCTGCCACATGGGGTCGCTATGTGTCCGAGTTGACTAGAAGGCACCCAACCACACTGCTCAGTGGACAGTTGAATGGGCGTCCTCTCCATTCTGGAAGAAATTCCCGAACAACACAGACTTGACGGAGCTGCAGAATTCATCCCATTTTCTTTGATTGTCCTTGGTTCTCTGAAGCATTTTTTCTGGGAATTGAAGCAGAGCAACTCTGGCACCTGTTACAGATGCCCCCGAATGGCACCTGGCAGGTGCCTAACACTTGGCTTCCCTTCTCCTCTGTGCTCAGACCATAATCAACACTTCCTGGACTAAGTGGGGCACTGGATCGTGCCTGCAAGATCCCCTGCAACATTAAGATTGACTGCTGGCCCCACACACCTAGAATGACACTTGTCTTCATTACCTGCTCTTGTTATTGGGTAGTGACTCATGGTGACCCCATGTGACAGAGGAGAACTGACTCATAGGGCTTTCTTGGCTGTCGTACTTATGAAACTGCTCACCCGTCTTTTTTCCACGGAGCCACTGGTTGGGTTCAAACCGTCAACTTTTGGTTAACAGCCAACTGCTTAGCCACTGTACCACCAGGGGACTTCGTTAGCTACTTAGTGCTGCTATACCAGACATACCACAGTGGGTGACTTCAACAAACAGAAATCTACTTTCTCACAGCTGAGTTGGCATCAATGTGCTGATAATTAACAACAGCAAAATGGGAGACTAGCAGTCCTAATTCACGGGTGCTGGCTCTTGAGGAAAGCTCTCTGGCTGCTCTGGGGTAAACTGTCATCTTAGCTTCTCTAGCGTTCTTGGCATTCCTTGGAGATCTCCACATGGTGTCTCTCTTTGCTGCATGCATACTGGCTTGTTTCTGAGTTTATTTATTTATGTTTCAGAAGTGGTTAGGTTTAAGACAGACTATATACCAATATAAGGAGCTCTGGTAGCGTAGTGGTTACGAATCGGGCTGCGAACCTTAAGGTCAGCAGTTCGAAACTACCAGCCGCTCCGCGGGAGAAAGATGAGGATTTCTACTCCCGTAAAGATTTACACCCTCGGAAACCCTGTACAGGGTCACTATGGGTCGGACCCGACTCGATGGCACTTAACAACAACAACAACAACAATATACCAATATGGCCTAATTAACATAACAAGGAAACCCCTATTCCCAAGTGTGATTATAAGTACAGGAATTAAGATTCCAACACACATTTTGGAGTTGTTGTTAAGTGCCGTCAAGTTGGTTCTGACCCATAGTGACCCTGTATAGTGTTTCCAAGGAGCAACTGGTGAACTTGGACCAGAGACCTTGTCGTTCAAACGGACTTTGCAGTCCAGTGCATTAGCTCACAGCGCCACACCAGGGCAGGGGAGTACAGTTCAATCCCTAACAATATTTTGCACATAATATTGAAAGTAGAGTTTTTGTTCTTGAAAATATACAAAACCTACAGCAATTCAACAGTTTCTCTGTGTACAGTTCAATGACCCCAATGCCATTCTTCATGTGTCCAACCATCTCAGCCTCCTTTTCCAAATGGTTCCTTCCCCATCAACACGGACTAAGCTCCCTGACTAAGCGTATGGGTAGCTCTCAAAGCATTCACCCTGTGCCCAGCACTTTGCTTGGAAGTGACCTGTGTGTGAACCCTTTACTGGTCTGCACACCACTCTAGTTCACTTGTCACACAATTCCTGTGTTGGCTCCTGACATGCTCAAGCACCATCGCCAACTGGCAAGAATCTGGTTAAAACGCTTCACAAAATGGGTGCCTTTCTTTATAAACTGCTGTTGGCTGTGAAAAATCAGTGTAACAACCCTTCAGGACAAAATGTTGGAATACAAATCAAGAACTCTTAAGACTGCTCCAAGAAAATGTATTTCATCTTTTGACTTCTGGGAGTCTACTCTAAAGGAATCATTTTTATACCATCTTCTGAGGGTACCATTTACTGAGTACTTCCTCTGTGCATTGCCAGGTGCTGAACATCTTATTATATACATATCTCCTTTTTACTCCCAACACCACCACAAGGGAGATCCAATTCTTGTTGCTAGCTGCCGTTGAACTGGCTGCATCTCATGGTGAGCCCATGAACAACAGAACGAAACGTGGATGGTCTTGTACCATCATCATGGTTCGTGGTCCATTGTTGCATCCACTGTACTTACTGATTGCCTTCTGACGTAGGGGCTCCTCTCCAGCACTATATTGGACCATATTCTGTTCTGCTCCATAGTTTTCACTGGTTAATTGCTCCCTAGTCTGTCTTAGTCTGGAAGCTCTGGAGAAACCTATTCATCAGGTTTGATCTACTGATGGTATAGCTGCCAGCGCCACTGCAACATACAGCCCTCTGACTGATGTTCTTAACTCAACAGTTAAGTGCTGTTGAGTTCATTCTCACAGGTAATGGAGATACAATTAAACCTGTCCATGGCACGGTAGGATCAGCACTGGACTGCTAACCTCAAGGTCAGTGGCTCAAGCCCACCAGCTGTTTCTCAGGAACCCTATACTGGATTGCTGTGAGTTGGAACAGGCTTGACAGCACTTAACAACAACAACAAAGTCAAGGAGACAGACACCTAGTGGTGCTGTGGTTAAGAGCTTAGCTGCTAAACTAACAGATCAGTGCTTTGGACCTGCCGGCCACAATGCAAGAGAAAAAGGTGACCATCTACTTCTACAGTGTTTCACAGCTTTGGAAACCCTATGTTCTGCCCCATAGGGTCAGAGTTGGAATCAGCTCAGTGGCGATGGGTTTTAAAGCTGTAGTTCAGAGAGGTTGGTCATGTTCTAAAGTCAATGAGGCTGTTGTTGTTAAGTACCGCGGAGTCGGTTCCAACTCATAGTGATCTTACATAGGGTTTCCAAGACTGTAGAACTTTATGGGAGCAGACCGCCTCATCTTTCTCCCGTGGAGCCACTGGTAGTTTTGAACTGCTGACCCTGAGGTTAGCAGCCTGATTCGTAACCACTCAATGGTGCTACTGGGCCAGAAAAGGATGCAGGTTTCAGTCCAATGTAGTTTTCTTTCAGACAAGTTTTGCACGTAATTGGCCATTCTCCACAGCAAGGCTATTTTGGAAGCTCCAATTAATAAGCTAAAATGAATTTTATGGGCAGCTGAGTAATTATCTGACTTGAACCCAATTGGAAACTGAGCCTGAATTTGAGGGACTCTTTTGATGAATGCTGTACAAATAGGTTTCTCCTTTTAACCAGAACTCTGGGGTCCAGATGGCAAGGCTGGCTTCTGTACAGAGGGCAGAAGAGGTATACAGGCTGGACACCCATGTGCCTGCTTGTCCCTGTGCCCACATGGCATGGATCTGCAGCAGTCAGGAAGAGCCCACTGACCCCTGCAGTAGGGATCTCATTTTACATCCGATGCAGCCTAGTGGTTTCATTGGTTCGGCTTTCTTTTCAGAAGCTCCATGAAGTGGAAAGGACATGACTTTAGAATCTCCAGATCTGGGCCGAGAGTCCTAGTGGTGCCATGATTAAAGTGCTCAGCTGGCAACCCGAAGGTCAGCTGTTTGGATCCAGCAGCCACTCCAAGGGAGAAAGATGTGCCAGTCTGCTTCTGTAAAGGCTGATAGCCTTGGAACCCTTACTGGGCAGTTCTCCTTTGCCTTAGAGGGTTGCTATGACTGGAATTGACTTGACGGCAGTGGGTTGAGTTTAGATCTGGGCTTGTGAACAGACTTTGCCATTTGGCAGCTGTGTGACCTTGGGGAAGCCACTTCACCATCACAGTGTCCCTTGTTGGATCGTTGAGTGGCGGAGTAATAGGAGGCTTTGGTTGTAGGCAACAGAAGCTATGCATAGGTGTTTTAAAGAAGTTCACAGTCATCAGGGAGCCAGAGAATGAAGTTTGGAGCAGACTGACAATGTCAGCCCTTCAAAATCACCCATCTTCCCAACATCACTAGTGTCTGTGTGGCCCACATGACCAGCACTGGATGTTGCGGTGCTATTAGCCCAGTGACCCCTCACTCCATTGGACACTGGAAGATGCTGCTATATTCCCATCGTTCAATGGTAATACTTTCAAAATGGATTTCAGACGGTCCCATTTCTTGGTGTCTGTAGCTGCAAGACCATTATGGAACAGGTGGGACTGAGGCTGGGGGCTCCATCTCAATTGTTGGGGGGAGGTGCTCCAAGAAAAGGAAGTTGCTTCAGATGTTGGGCAGCCAAAAAGGGAATGACAGACGTCCACTGAATAAGCATACCCACCTAGCTGATTCCATTCAATCATTCAGCAAATATTTATTGAACACCTATTGCATGCCAGTTCCCGAGTGATGCAGATTGTTAACAAGCTCAGTTACTAACTGAAAGGCTGGAGGTTAGAGTCCACTCTGTGGTTACTTAGAAGAAAGGCCTGGCGGAGATCTACTTCTGAAAACTCAGCCACTCAGAGGCCGATGGAGCACAGTTCTGCTCGGACACATAAGAGGGTGCCAGGATTTGGAATCTGCTTCACAACAATAGGTACTTTCAAACTGATTGCTCTTAGTGCCGTTGCGTTGGCGCTGACTCAGTGATCCTGTACAGTGTTTCTGAGGCTTAAATATTTCAGGGAACCGAAAGCTGGTGGGCTCAAACTGCTGACTTTGTATGCCCAATCCGTATGTCACTGTGCTCTCTACAATGTTGTTGTTGTTGTTGTTATGTGCCATGGAGTCAGTTCCGACTCATAGCGACCCTGTACAGGGTTTCCGAGGCTATAAATCTTTACGGGAGCAGAAAGCCTCATCTTTCTCCCACCGAACAGCTGGTAGTTTCAAACTGCTGACCTTAAGGTTCACAGCCCGATTCGTAATCACTATGCTACCAGAAACTCTATACAGGGTGACTGTTA
>NW_006408620.1:7781104-7790585 GCF_000296735.1 Chrysochloris asiatica | reverse complement strand
ATTTCTTTGTTCTTAGCCTGTTTCAAACTCAGATCCCAAGAGGTTAGATTTCCTTGTCTTCCTTTTTGACATCTATCTTTAAAACTGAAAACCTGACCATTTTGCCTAAAATCATGATGTCAGCTGCTCCAGCTCAGTCACAGAGTGACAGCTGCCAGGCAGTGACAAATCGAATTAAGGGCCCCGGCAGCCCTGGGGCACAGCTTGAAGACTCTTGGTGCTTGGAGGCTGGATCATCTGTTGCCAAGTCTCCTCCCTTAACAGATGCGATTAAAGACATGCTTCTATTGGGAGTGATAGACCGAGCAGCGAAAGGCTGGAGTTCAGGGTCTCTGGGAGGTGGGGCGTGGTGTGCCATACCCTGAACAGCGAGGGGATGTTCCAGGTATACAATCTGATATCTTGAGGAATGGACAGGTATTTATGCCGAAGTGGAAGGGAAAGGCAAGTCAGGAGTGTCACGGTGGCCTGTCCCTTGCTGTTCCCAGGGTAGGCAGAATGGTTTTGTGGGGTAAGATGGGTCAATATGAGTCAGAATGGACTCAACAGCACCTAACAACAAGAAGAGACAAAAATGCATGACAAAGACATTTCTGGCAAGAATGTGTAGTCTTGGCCTAGAAGTGTGTGCTAAGGAGAAGAGTACAATGCTTAAGCCAGAGAGGAATGAAAGGCTTTCTAACGGACCCTTCCCGACATCAGAAAGCTTTGTGTGTTGGGACTGTGAAATCAGTTTGAAGCAATCGCTGCATTTTTCTGGAAGCACCTGGAAGTCAAGGGGAAGGTTCCTAGGATCTGATCCAGCTGAAAGGGATGTCTTCTGGGATTGCCTTAGGGACCGAGCTGAGGTAGAAGGGCAGAGGGAGAATCAAGAGGGAGCGCACATCATTTTGGGACTTCTCCAGCACACATCAAATCTTAGAAGTAAGGCATGGATGCAGTAGAATAAGTTATGACGGACATACAATAGTTAACAGGTGGTGGGTATTTAGTTAGTATGAGGAAAGTTCTTGGAAAAATTTTCAAAAAGTTCATGGAAAATGGAATTTTTCCAAGAACTTTTTGAAGCCTCCTCATATATGATGAGTTCATGGTATTCCTAATACTCACAAGTAGCCCCATATTATGAATTAGGAATCCTACACTCAGTGAGACCATCAATTGCTCATATGCAAGTTCAGGCTGAAGATGAAGAAAATTAAAACAAGTCAACAAGAGCCAAAGTATGATCTTGAAAAGATCCCACCTGAATTTAGAAACCATCTCAAGAACAGATTTGATGCATTAGACACTCCTGATTGAAGACCGAAAGAGCTGTGGGATGACATTAAGAACATTATACCGGAAGAAAGCAAAGGGTCATTTAAAAGACAGGAAAGAAAGAAAAGACAAATTTGACTTTCAGAAGAGACTCTGAAACTTGCTATTGAATATAGAGAAGCTAAAATGACTAGAAAAAATGAGAAAGAGCTGAAAACAAAATTTCAAAGGCAGCTGGAGAACACAAAGTCAGTATTATAATGAAATGTGCAAACACCCAGAGTTAGAAAAGCAAAAGTGAAGAGCACACTCAGCATTTCTCAAGTGGAAAGAACTGAAGAAAAATTTCAAGCCTCGACTTGCAATATTGAAGAACTCTGTGGGCAAAATACTGAATGATGCAGAAAGCAGCAAAAAGAGATGGAAAGAAGACACAAAGTCATTGTCCCCAAAAGAACTGGTCGATGTTCAGTCATTTCAAGAGGTAGCATATGATGAAGAACCAGTGGTACCAAAGGAAGAAGTGCAAGCGGCACTGAAGGCATTGGTGAACAACAAAGCCTCCAGGTGTTGACAGAATACAAATGGGAATCTTTCAACAAACTGATGCAGTTTGCTAGGCTCACTCATCTATGCCAAGAAATTTAGAAGACAGCTAGCTACCTGGTCAACCAAATAGAAGAGATCTATATTTGTGCCCATTCCAAAGAAAGGTGATGCTACAGACTGCAGAAATCATCCAACAATATCATAAATATTACATGCAAGTAAAACCTTGCTAAAGATCGATTTAAAATGATTGCAACAGTACATCAGCAGGCAACTGCCAGAAATTCAAGCTGGATTCAGAGGCGGATATAGAATTAGGTATAGCATTGTTGCTGATGTCTGACAGAACTTGGCTAAATGCAGAGAATACCAGAAAGATGTTTACTTGTGCTTAATTGATTATGCAAAGGCATTACATTTTGTGGATCATAACAAACTATGTATGACATTGCAAAGAAGGGGTATACCAGAACATTTAATTGTGCTCATGAGGAGCCTGTCCATAAACCTAGAGGTATTCATTTAAATAGAACAAGGGGATACTGAATGGTTTAAAATCAGGAAAGGTGTTCATCAGAGTTGTATCCTTCCACCATACTTATTCCAATCTGAATGCTGGGCAAATTAACCTGAGAAACTGTATTATATGAAGAGCAGTGTGGCATCGAATTGGAGGAAGACTCATTTGCAACCTGTGATATGCAGATGATACAAGCTTGCTTGCTGTAAGCGAAAACGGCTTAAAATACTAATGAAGATCAAAGACTACAGCCTCAGTATGGACTGCACTTCAATGTTAAAAAACAACAAAGTCCTCACAGTTGTTGTTCTTAAGTGCTGTTGAGTCAGTTCCAACTCATACTGATACTATATAGGGTTTCTGAGGAGTGGCTGGTGAGTTTGAACCATCGACCTTACCATTCAACCAACCTTGCGACCCAGTGCTTATCCTACAGCACCACATCAGGACCAACAAATAGTATCCTGGTAAAAGGAGGAAAGACTGAAGTTGTCAAATACTTCATTTTGCTTGGGTTCAAAATCAGCATTCATGGAAGCAACAGTCACAAAATAAAAGGACAAATTTTATTAGGCAAATCTGTTGTGCAAGACGTCTTTAAAGTGATCAAGAATGAAAATACCAGTTTGAGGACTAAGATGCACCTGACTCAAGCCATGGTATTTTCAGTCACCTCGTGTGCATGTGCAAGGTGGACAGTGAATAAGGAAGATCACAGAAGATTAATGCATTTGAACTGTGGTGCTGGAGAAGGAGATTGAACATACCATGGACTCGCGGCCAAGTAAGTCTGTCTTGGAAGAAATGCAACCAGAATGCCCCTTAAATGCAAGGCTGCATCTTTAATTTTGGACATGCTATCAGGAAGTCTTATAGAAGACAAACGTGGCATCAGGATTGGAGGAAGACTCATTAACAACCTGCGATATGCAGATGATACAACCTTGCTTGCTGAAAGTGAAGAGGACTTAAAACATTTACTGATGAAGATCAACAAGCACAGCCTTCGGTATGGATTACATCTCAATATCAAGAAAACAAAAATCCTCACCACTGGACCAATAAACAACATTCTTACCAACGGAGAACAGATTGAAGTTGTCAAAGACTTCATTCTTCTTGGATCAACTATCAACACTCACGGAAGCAGCAGTCAAGAGATCAGATGATGTATTGCATTAGGCAAATCTGCTGCACAAGACTTTTTAAAGTGTTGAAGAGCAAAGATGTCAGTTTGAGGACTAAGGTGTGCCTGACCCAAGCCATGGTATTTTCAATAACCTCATATGTCTGCGAAAAGCTGGACAGTGAATAAGGAAGACCGTAGAAGAATTGATGCTTTTGAGTTATGGTTTGGAGAATATTGAAAGTGCCATGGGCTGCTTAAAGAACCAATAGATCCGTTTTGGAAGAAGTGCAGTCAGAGTGCTCCTTGAAGGCCAAGATGGCCAAACTTCGTCTCTCATACTTCAGACATATTGTCAGGAGGGACCAGTCGCTGAAGAAGAATATCAAGTTTGGCAAGGTGGAGGGTCAGAGAAAAAGAGGAAGACCCCCCAACGAGATGGATTGGCCAAGTGACAGCATTGATGGACTCAAGCATGGCAACAGTAGTGAGGTTGGCCCAGGAGGATCGGGCAGTGTTTTGTTCTGTTTTGCATCAAGTCACTATGGGTTGGTACTGACTCGATGGCACCTAACAACAACAACAACAACAACAACAACACCAGGAAGTACCAGGCCCTGAAGAAGGACATCGCACTTGGTAAAGTGGAGGGTCAGCCAAAAAGAGGAAGTCCCTCAATGTAAAAGACAGGGCTCAAACCTAACAAGATCTGTAAGGATGTACAGGGTACTAGGTAGACAGTGTTTTGTTGGGTTGTGCACAGCATCACTATGAGTCAGAACCAACTCGATGACACCTAACAACCACCACCACAACAAAACCTAAACTGTGGTACAGACAGTTTAGATGCTTGCCTGCTAACTGAAAGGTTATAGGTTCAAATCCACCCAGAGGTGGCTCAAAAGAAAAGCCTGGCACCTTCCAAAAACCTTCTGATTTTACTCTGGTACACACGTGTTCCCCTGAGTTAGGGTCAACTGGACAGCAACTCATTTGGTGTTTTCAGTTTTCATCTCAGTGAAGGTGAAGTGGTGTGCCCAAGGTCAAAGAGCAGGAAAGGGTAGAGCCAAGATTTATAGCCGGGTCTTTTGGATTGTAGCCACTTCTCTCCAGGCTGGCTGAAGGTGTGCAAGAGAGAAGGGCGTTGCCCTCTGTTTTCTCACTCCAATCTCACAGAATAAGAAGCCATCATGATTCTAGGGCTCACATTTTGTTGGTATTTATTTAGTTGGACTCATAACCAATTCGGAGGTGCTTTCATGTTCCTGGAAGCCCATTTGGGTCCATTCATTAGGCCTGGCATTGAGGAGGGTGTATGTGTGTATGTGTGTCCACACACATTTGGTCTCATCACCTGATTCATCTAGAGCCAGGCTAAACTACTGTCTTAGAAGAGAACATTATCATGAGATGTCAAAAACTGACTAATTCCTTTTTCAGTTATAATGAAAAACAAACCACTTTTGCTGTCCCAAGCATTCAGCATTTTCTGTGATTTTTCTCCCCTTTCTTAATCTAGCTTTAGAATCTTAAACAGCTTGTGTAATGTTCCAAAGATTCTATAAGACATTATTACAGACGTTCTTTGAGAAAATGAAAAAAAAAAAAAAAAAAGTAAAAACATTCCAATCCAATCTTCCAGCTTAAATTCTTGGATGCACTGAGCAGTTCCTCAAATTACAGACTACTTAAAAGGCAGCCTCACGTCACCATAATGACTGCATCTTGAGTCTAATTGTGACAGTTTATATTTAATGGGAATGATGAACTATGCACTTTACAAATACTAATGGATTTCAACCAGGTTGTTGTTGTTGTTGTTAAGCTGCTGTCGAGTCAATTCAGGCCCCAGGCGACTTCATGTGTGTGGGGTCGAACTGTTTCACCGAGTTTCTGAGACTGTGGCTTTTCATAAACAGACCACCAGGCCTGTCTCCAGAGGCCCCTTTGGGAGGGCTCACATTGCCAGCTTATCAGCTACTAAACTGTGTGCTTAAAGAGTTAAACCATCCAGGGACTCCTATTTAAATTATACAATAGCCTTATGAAGTAGTTACTACAGTTATTCCCATATACGGTTCAGAGAGGTTAAGATACCTTCCCAAAGGTACACAGCTATTAATGACAGGTTAACTCAGTGGCTTTCCCAATGCTCCTTGTCCCAAGTGTGAGTACCACTAGCTATGAGACAGCAAAAACGAAACAAAACTCATCATCGAGTCGATTCTGACTCATATCGACCCTATAGAATAGGGTGGAACTGTCCTATCAGGTTTCTAAGGCTGTTGTCTTTACAGAAACGGACTGCAACATCTTTATCCTGTGGAGAAGCTGGTGGGACCAAATCACTGACCTTCCGGTTAGGAGCCAAGCGCTTAACCACTGCGCAGCCTGCCATAGATACGGGAAATGTCAAGCAGTAGGAGTATGGCCTGGTCCCTGTCTGATTTGATTTGTGATGATGATGATGACCATGACTATGTCTTTAGAAGTGAACATAGCTTGATTGCTTATTTTTTATTACATAGCTAATTTTTTAGGGATTTTATAAACTCCAAATAATACCAGAAAGCATAAAAAGAAAGTAAGAACCATACAACATCATCAACCCTTACTAACCAGTTAACCACTTACTAACCCTTACTAACCAGTTAACCACTTTCAATAGTTTAAAAAGCACGTCACCAGAATTTGCTGGTGTTTGATTAAACACGCACTTCTTTCATTATTGTTGACAAATTGTTGTTGGGAGGTGCCATCAAGCTGGTTCTTACTTCCCGCAGCCCTACAGAAGGAAACCCTGCCTGGTTCTGCACCAGCCTCACTATCATTTCCACGTTTGAGCCCACTGTTGCTGCCACTGTGTCAACCCACCCTATTGAAGGTCTTTCTCTCTTTTGTTGGCCTTCAACTTCATCACGTGATGTGCTTCTCTAGAGACTGGTTCCTCCTGATAACATGTCCGAAGTATGTGAGATGAAGGCTCAATAACTTTGCTTCTAAAGAGCATTCTGGCTATAATTCTTCCAAGACAGGCTTGTTCATTCTTCTGGTAGTTCATGGTATATCCAACATGACATGATACAAGGATGTTTTGTAATTTGCTTTTTTACTCCAACGATGATGATTTTAATGGACAAGCAGAACAGAATCAGAATCCCTGGGTGGTGTGAACAACTAACATGTTCAGCTGCTAACCAAAAGGTTCGAGGTTGGAGACCAGCTGGAGGTGAATCAGAAGAAAGGCCTGCATACCTGTTTCCAGAAAATCAGTCATGGAAAACTCCACAGAGCACATTTCTACTCCACCACACATGGGGTGACCAAGAGTTGGAACTGACTCAAACTGGGGATGACGTAGATTCAGGCCCGGAGAAACACAATCTCCATTAAAGTGAAAAATAAGAGGAGGCGTCAAAGCTCATGGAAGAATTCCACTACCTTTTCATTCCATTCTTCCACGATCTTTTTGAAACTCCTTTGTATAAACATACGTCTCTCCCCCTAAATGTATGCGTGAATCCCAGGGGCTCTATGCTAACTAACTCCCAGGTCCTCCTTCATGGTTTTCTTTGGCCAGAATGATCATGAAACAAATAACTAGATTGTCACAAATGAACGTGTCCTTCTGTCTTCTTCCCAGGGTCATCCAAGTCCCAGTGCTATTCACCAATGGTGTGAAGGCTGATTATTTTCGTGTCCAAGAAAACAGATTCCAGAATGATTCTTGCCATCAAAGTCTGGGATCTGAGATAAACCAGTGGCAGTGTTGGCTTTCTATTTGACTCAATGGAGGCTCGGCATACTGTGTGGTCACAGAGTTTTAATACTGAGGGTCAAACATGACATCAGGCTGGGATATTGATAGAGACAGGTTCCCGGATTTTTCTGTCTAATGGAATTCCTCTTTACACACTCATTTCCTCATCTCCCAACAAAGGAGATTAGAAAGCCTTGACCAGACTTGACCAGGAAACAGGCACTTTTCTGGCCTCCCCAGGAGGTCATGTGGTAGTATAATGGGAATTCATAAGAATTATTGCCACTTAGTGTGTGTCAGGCAACGGAAAAGCATCTTGCATTTCAGACCCAGGCCGCCCTTGTATGAGAGCTGTCCTCACTGCTGAACTGAACAGGCGAGGGAACAGAGGGGTTAAAGCTACAGGTGATGTATGTAGGGGGTCACATAGCAAGTAGCTGAGCAGGAACTGTATGCAGGCTTGTCTGGGTCTGAGGTGTCTTCGTAGCTGCTACCCTGCAAACAGCGCAGTTGTTGTTGCTCTCGAGTTGGTTCCGACTCATAATGACTTTGTATAGGGTTTCGAGGAGCGGCTGGTTGAGTTTGAACCACCAACCTTGCAGTTCAAACCCAACTTTTAGTTCAGTGCTTATCCTACAGCGTCATACTAAGACTCTGAGGAGATTAATGCTGTTGTTATTAAGTGCTCTTGAGTCGGTTCCAACTCATAGCGACCTAGTGTAGGGTTTCCAAGGAGCAGCTGGTGAGTTTGAAGGACTGACTTTGTGGTTCCAGTGTACTAGCCACAGCGCCACACCGGTAGATGCACTATAAACACACTTGGTTTCCCCTTACCCTTCCAAAGACAGCTCTTCATCAGTGGAAAACTTTGTCCTCATCAGAAAAACAGTTCTACCCTGAGCATTCATTTAGTCATGCATTCTGTCAATTAATGTTTGTTGTGTACATACTGTGTACCAGACACAGTTCCAAGCACTGGGGAAAACCAAAAGATTGGAGGCTGGAGACCAACCAGAGGTGAATCAGAAGAAAGGCCCGGAGATCTATTTCTAGAAAATCAGTCACGGGAATCCCTACAGAACACATTTCTACTCCAACACACACAGGGTCCCCAAGAGTGGGAACAGACTAAACTGCAACTGGGAATGAAGCTGAGTCAGGCCAGGAGAAATACATCCTACCTCAAAGTGAGAAATATGATGAGGTTTCAGAAAGTTCAGGCAGGGAAGAATTCCATGATCTGTAAATTCCAAAACGTCCTCCTTTTCTTTCCTCATGGAGCTTGCTTAACAGTGCAGAGATATGTTGGTGCTTGGTG
The DNA here is from genome assembly GCF_000296735.1 of Chrysochloris asiatica. Classification (NCBI taxonomy): domain Eukaryota; kingdom Metazoa; phylum Chordata; class Mammalia; order Afrosoricida; family Chrysochloridae; genus Chrysochloris; species Chrysochloris asiatica. The sequence goes on along the minus strand of NW_006408620.1, from coordinate 7,782,052 downwards.
ACGTAGAGTTGGTTGTAACTCATGGTGACCCTATGTACAACAGAAGGAAACGTCTGTCCTGCACTATCCTCACAACTCTTGTTACCCTGGAGCCCACTGTTGCGGCCACGGTGTCAATCGATCTCGTTTTACACTGACCCTCCACTTTACCAAGCATGATGTCCTCCTCCAGGGACTCTTCCTCCTGATCACATGTCCAGAGTCCTTGACAGGAACCAGTCTCACTTCTAAGGAGTGAGTATTCTGGCCGCACTTCTTTCCATTCGGATTTGCTCATTCTTCTACCACTCCATGGTATACCCGATATTATTCAACAACACTGTAATTCAGGTCTTCCTTATTCACTGTCCAGTTTTCACTTACTATGAGGTGACCCATGGCTTGGGTCAGGCACTCCTTAATCTTCATAGTGACATATGTGCTTTTTTTTTTTTTAAAACAACACTTTAAAGAGTTCTTTTGCAGCAGATATGCCCAACATGATATGTCATTTGATTTCTCAACTACTGCTTCCACAGATTTGAATGAGTGGCTGCTACTTCTACAGGCGATGATTGAGATATATGCAATTAAAACAATAAGTGAGTATGTGTTACATCAGTTAGGGAAAAGTGAAGCAGAGTGTGGAAAATAGATAGGGAGGTGAATATTTATTTCATAAAGGGTAAGGAGAGGAGGGATTGGTTATAAATGGCAACTTAGCAGAAGCTCAAAGAAGGAGGGGAGGTAGTTAACTGGAGGGAGGAAGAGCTGTGAATTTGGGATAAGAGTAGATGCTAAGGCAACTGATTTTCAACAAAAGGCCTAAGTATATTGCAAAGGGAGGAGATAGTCTCTTCAACGATGGTGCTGGCAGAACTGGAAAGCGATAAACAAAAGACTGAAACAAGACCTTTACCTCACACCATATACAAAACCCAACTCAGCATGGATTACAGACCTAAATGT
>NW_006408620.1:7765104-7779354 GCF_000296735.1 Chrysochloris asiatica | reverse complement strand
CGGGTCCAGAGTCCCCAGTCGCTCCATCTCCCCACGTCATTGTCTCCGCCTCCATCCCTACTTGCCTACTATTGTAAAATAGACACTTGAGGGGGAGAGAAAGGAATAGCCAGAAATATCACCATAGAAAACTTGTAAGTCTGTCTTCAATCTATAACTGATTGGAATACCTCAAATGGGGCTACAACTTTTCCAGTGAAAGAGGCTTCCTGTGGAGCCTTTGCATTACATAAGACCACAGGTGGAATCCTGATCCCCATCCAGAATCTTCGGAAGTAGGAAATTTCCACTTGAAAACACAAGCACACCAACCTGAAGTGGCTAGAAGAATGAAGATACTTCTTAAAAGAAAGACCAGAAGGAAATATCAAAAACAATAATGGCCGTCTAAATGACTACTACAAGAATAAGCAAGTTGTTCACCGGAGAGCCATCAAGGCAAGCAATCAAGTCCGTTCTGGGAAAATCCCCTTCCAAGACTGAAACTCAAAGGGAATACATGAGCAGACATGTAATCTTGCTGGTGACTATGTTGGTTTACCAATAAGAGGAAGTGGGGGAAAAAGAGCCATGAAGCTGTGAGCTAAATCTGACCATGTTCAATAGACTCCTGCCAACCTGGATTGAGACCTGGTTGGCCAGGACTGACTGTGAGTGTTGCAAATGTAAAGGTAGAAATTTTGCAACAAAAGAAGGGGAGTGGCTAATCTTGTAGTCAAGGAGCAGAGGACCCTGTGACCATCAAGGGATAAAAAGAAGAGTGTGGGACCCTATCCAGAGAAGCAGCAAAGACAGAGATGGAGGCAGAGACAATGACATGGAGAGATCGAGCAGCTGGAGACTCTGGACTCAAGGAAGGAGAGGGGTTGTGTGCTGGTGGCTGGGGGGCAGGCTTCCAGGGTGTGCCCTTTGGGTGTTCCTGAGTGTTCTTGAGTGCTTTGGTCTACATCCAAAAAACCCCCCAAAAACCAAACCAGAAAGAGAATGAAAGCAAATGCTGTTGAATGATGATGCATGGAGGGGATTTTAATCATTGCAATGAAATGGAATACAATAGGATGAATGTAAAGATTATGTTCTCCCATGTAAACTATCACCCAATTCACAATAAAAACTTAAACAAACAAAAATCCCAAAACTCTCAAAAAAAAAAAGCAGGTGTAAAGGCCCTGAGGTGGAATGTGCTTGGAGGTCAAGGTCACCGGAGCAGAGAGTGAGAGGGGAGTGAGGAAAGAAAGATGAGCACAAGGAGGGAACATGGGTCAGTCAGATCACATACGGCTCTGTGGGAGACTGAGAGGGCCTTGGGTTTTACTCTGAGTGAGGTGACATTTGAGGAGGTAAGTGACATGATCTGATTCTATTTCAAAAAGACCATTTGGACCACCATATGTGTGTTTGGGGTGGAAGCAGATGAGCCAACTAGGGAACTACTGCAATAATCCAGGTGAAAGATGAAAGGCTTTTTCCAGAGTATGAACACTAGATACGGCAAGAAACAGTTGGATCCTCTTTACACTCTGAAGACATTTTGATCAATTGGAGATGAAGCGGGAATGGTAAGAGACCAGAAAGATAACACTTCTGAATTGTGATGGTATTCATCAGTATTGATATGCAAATAAAGAACAGTGTGATGGCCTCTATCCACTGTGGCTCTGTAGGATAAACTATGAACCACATGGTCAGTGGTTCGAGCCCAGCTGCTCTATGGGATAAAGATGAGGCTTTCTGCTCCCGCAAAGATGTTCAGCCTCAGAAACTCTATATGTAAGGTTGTGATGAGTTGGGACCAACTGGATGGCAGATAACAACAATGACGGCAATATGCTCCAGCTGGGCAGAACCAGGAAGTGCTGGTGCAAGTCCACACTTAGCAGCAAGTCAGTTTACCTCTCTGAAGTTATGTAACTGTAAAATGTGAGCAATAATATTGAGAGTTCACCCACCAGAACATCTTGTTGTTGTTGTTGTCAGGTGCCATCGAGTCAGAACCAACTCATAGCGACCCCATGCACAGCAGAACGAAACCATGTCCGATCCTGGGCCAACCTCACTACCGCTGCCACACTTGAGTCCATCAATGATGCCACCTGGCCAATCCATATCGTTAGAGGTCTTCCTCTTTTTCTCTGACCCTCCACCTTACCCAGCATGACATCCTTCTCCAGAACATCTTAGTGTGGATGAAATGTCACGTGCACTAGCTTGGAAACTTGCACATGGCGTGCCCTAACTAGATGTTCATTCTTTCTCTCCCACACTGTGGATGAGATGAAACGATGCATGCCTGTAGCTTGGGGGTTTGCATATGGCGGGCACTCACTAGATGTTAGTTATTTCTGTTCCTCTACAGACTTGACAGAGTGGGGGCCCCTTCCACTGAGGTCCCTGCAAGACTAGTGAAAGTCTTTATCTAGCAGTGTGGGCTAAGATCAGAGAATCAGAATGTTATTCAAAGTTAAGTCACAAGACTCGAAACCATTGGTGCAAACAGATACGTACACCAATATTGACAGTAGCGTTATTCACAAGAGCCAAAGGTGGGAACTGCCTAAACATCGGTTTGTGCTGACTGGACAAACTAACTGTGGCCCACCCATTCAATCAATGGATTATTACTTAGTCATGGGGAGAAATGCAGTCCTGAAATATGCTAAGACACAGATGAACTGGGAAACCATCATTCTGAGGGAACTAAGTCAACCTCAAAGTAGCGTACGATCACACTTACATGAAATACCGAGAAGACAAGTGTGTAGAGGTCATTAGGGTTATTAGTGGCTACAGGGACCAGAAGGAGGTGAAGAAGGAGAGTCAAGTTGTGCATAACAACTGAGTGATTGGTGTCGCTGAATTGTGCATGTGAACAATGTTGAATTGGTAAATGCTAGGCGTCCTGGTGTGGCACTGTGGGTTAATGCGCCAGACTGCAAACCGTTTGAACTGCAAGCTCACCAGCTGCTCCTTGGAAACCCTATAAAGGGTCTCTATGGGACAGATTCAACACGACGGCACTTAACAACAACAACAATGGTAGATATGGGGAATGAAGTGGCGCCGTATGATAAGCACTGGACTGTAAACCTGCCAGCCATTCTGTTGAAGGACGTTGAGGCTTTCTGCTCCCCAAAAGATTTAAAAGCTTCGGAAACCATACACAGGGTCACTGAGTTGGACCAACTCAGTGGCACTTATCAAAAGTGACATATACAGAGTCCTAGTGTGGCACTGCAGGAAAAGCACTGGTCTGCTAGGCACAGGTCAGTGCTTCAAACCCACCAGCTGCTCCTCAGAAGTCCTGTAACAGATCGCTATGAGTCAGAATCAATGAGATGACACTTAACAACAACAGCAAATGATACATATATTTTTACAACGAAATAATAAATGATGGTCTTATAGGGAGTAAAGTTAGGAAAACTTCTTAGATATTACCAAACACTTTGAGGGAATGAGCTGCTCAGGACCATAGTTTCAGGGGACACCATGGTCAATTGGCCTAACAGAGCCCACAAGACAATGTTCTACATCCTGCTTCTGTGAGTAGTGACTGGGGTTTTAAAAACTCATGCACGGCCATCTAAGGTGTAACTATTGGTCTCTCCCTATGTGGAAAGGAAGAAGAGTCATGAAAACTGAAAATACTTGGAATCAATTAGTCCCACGGAACATGTGAATTATCAGTCTCCATGCCCCTGAGGTCACAAGAACTAGATGGTGTCTAGCTACCCCTACCAACTGTTCTGAAAGCGATTTTGGATAGTGTGAGACAAAATATGTAACAAAGCTCAAAATTATAAGTAAGAGACTTAGGGGTCTTAGGGTGGGTTCTCTAGAGAAGCAAAACCTGTGAAGATCATATGTAGATATACAAAGAGAAGTTTGTATCAAAGAAGCGGCACACATAGTTGTAGAGGTGGGCAAGTCCCAAGGTCATGGGTCAGATGAACGAGGATCGGCAGGTTACACAGCAGTTAGGTTGTTGGGTAGGTAGGATGGCAGGCTGCTGAGAGCTCCCAGAACTCCCAGGTCACTGCCTCAAATTGGAGTGATGAGTCAGATGCAGGATTCAGACTCAGCCGAAAAACACCAAACTCTGCCTGAGTGTCCAATATGTAGGGAGCAGACCACACCCCTGCGGAAACGTCTTTCAATTGATTGGCTGCTCACAGTAAAGCTCCTCATGAAGGGTAACTACATCTCAACCGGCAGATCACTGAGAATCCTGGCCCCGTCAAGTTGACACCACAACTCAACAATCACAGCTGGCTTACTGGTCAGAAATAGACTCAAGGGACCTGAAACTATGGCCCTCCTCACCCTTCAGGCCTGGAGCTGAACTCACCCTCATGGTCCACATTTCATCCAAGTGGTAGATAGGTATGCAACGGGGACAACAAAACTAATAAGGTATGCTCGCTTGGAATGGTCAACTACTCAAGATCAGAAGAGCAGTGCTTACCTAAGGAAAAAGTTGAGCTGGGCTGGGAAGCAGGATGCAATGAAAACAGGAATCCCAGGGAGGAAGTGGCATAACTATCATTGCATGGAGGGGACCGCAGTCACTGAGATGGAATGAAGTGTATGATTTGTTGAATGTAAAGCTGATGATCTGCTCTGTAAAACTTCACTCAATTTACAATAAAAAAATTAAAAAAAAAAATATTGTTAAGTGCCGTCAAGTCGATTCCAACTCATAGTGGCCCTATATAGGGTTTCTAAGGAGCAGCTGGTGGGTTTGAACTGCTGACCTGTGGTTCACAGTCCAGTGCTGATCCTACAGTGCCACACCACAGACGCTCAAAAAAGGGAAGCCTTGGTCATAATTGCTCCACCATTTGAGTCAAGACACTGGGCCTCTCTATGCCTCAGTGCACTGACCTAGGATATGGGTAGAATGGGTTCCTTGTGGGGTGACCACCAGGAGCAGACAAGTTGACACAGGCTCTGAGCCCAGCACAGACCCGCCAACATGCCTGTTTCTCCTCTCCTCCATCCACGTGGCTGCTCTGGCTTGCCAAGTGCCTGGACTGGAATTTGCTGTCAAACTTCATGCCTGCTTTGGTTTATAGAAAATTATGCCCCTATCCTCTCACATACGGAATTGCAACTAGTTCTGGGACTGGGGACTTCAGGTTTTTCAAATTGCCTGGCTCTGACATTTACTGTCCTCCATGTGTCCTGGCCTGGCACTTGTGCAAAGACAGCTGCAGACGTCACCCGTCCTGTGCTTTGTTCTGAAAGAGGCTGTGGCACACTGCATGCTTGTGGGACATAAGTAAGAGAAAGACGGGATTTTGGATGACAATGATGATGAAATCAGAAGAATGCCACTGGTGGACTTCATCATCATTTCTCAGCTACAGTGTTGTCGTTGGCCTTCCAAGTCCACCCCTGATCATTCCCATCTGTACGGAGATGTGTTTTCTCCATATATTTGCCAGAGACTACAGTGGTCCTCGTGGAGTCCTGGTGTGGTGCCATGGGTTGATGCACCAGACTGCAAAGGTTCAAGCTCACTAGTTGCTCCTCGGAAACCCTATACAGGGTCGCTATGAGTCAGAATTGACTCAACGGCACTTAACAACAACAGTGGTCCTCAAGCATGCTTGACCACATCATGGGAATTGCATCAAATCGTGCCTCTACTCAAAACCTCAGTGGCTTCCACTGAGCTGATATAAAGATGGAATCTTTACCTGGCCTCATAAGGATGTCTAGAAACACCTTTCCATTTCTTTTTCCTGGTCCAGCCACAATGGCCTACACCTTGTAAGCTGTTTGATGTCCTTTTCTCCACCCCAGGGCCCTTCCATACGTTTGTCTGTCTTCCTCAGATGGTCAGAGAGAGTGGTATAGTCCATAAGGCACAGGGAGAGCATTTGGAGCCCTAGTACCCCAAAAATATCACACTACCCTACATGCAACTGAAATGAACACAATTTAGTAGGTAGGGTGTAACAGCATCACCCAGCTGTCAGTTTGTTGGACTCTGGTGGCTTGTGTGTTGCTACGATGCTGGAAGCTATGCCACCAGTATTTCAAATACCAACAGGGTCACCCCTGGTGGACAAGTTTCCAGACTAAGATAAACTAGGAAGAAAGGTCTGGTGATCTACTTTCAAAAATTGTTGTTGCTGTTGTCAGGTGCCATCGAGTTGGAACCGACTCATAGCGACCCCATGTATAGCAGAATGAAACAATGTCTGATCCTGGGCCAACCTCACTACCACCGCCACACTTGACACCATCAATGATGTCACCTGGCTGATCCATCTCGTTGGGGGTCTTCCTCTTTTTCTCTGACCCTCCATCTTACCCAGCATGACATCCTTCTCCAGTGACTGTTCTCTCTGGACAATGTGTCCAAAGTATGAGAGACGAAGCCTAGCCATCTTGGCCTCCAAGGAGCACTCTGGTTGCACTTCTTCCAAAACAGATCTATTGGTTCTTTTGGCAGTCCATGGCACTTTCAGTATTCTCCTCCAACACCACAACTCAAAGGCATCAATTCTTCTATGACCTTCAAAAATTAGTCAGTGAAAACTCTACAAATGGCACCTAATATGGAGCCAGAAAATAAGCCTTCTGGGCTGGAAGGCACTGAGAATGCAGTGTCCATAATAAGGGAGTCAGGATGGCAGCGATCATGAAGTTGGGGCAGGATGGGGTGACACGTCTGTCGTCCACGTGGTCACCAGGAATTGGAGCAGGCCCAGTGGCAGCTAACAACAGGCTGTGACATATCATCTTACTTTTTAGAACTGCACATAGTGACAATTATACTGAATGTCATGTTTTCCTTTTTCTCTCTCCTTCTAGATTTTCATACTTATTCTCTTATGTTTTCATCTTTCTGCACCACCATCACCACCCCCATCCTCATCACCATCATTAGCACTACCATCTCCACCAACCATCACCACCACCAGCACCACCAAGCCTACCACCTCCACTTCCACCAGCATCAATACTACCACCTCCACCACCACCATCAACACTATCACCACCACCACCACCACCACCTATGTCATCCTCACAATTGTTCTTAAATTTGAGTCCACTGTTGTTACCACTGTGTCAGTCCATCCTGATGAGGGTCTTCCTCTATTTTGCTGCCCGTCAACTTCACCAAACATGATGTCTTTCACCATGAACTATTCCTTTCTAACAACATGCCCAATCTGGCCATATTTCTCCCAGAATAGATTTGGTTCAGTCTTCTGGCAATGCAAGGTGGATTTTCATTTACAGCAGATTTCCCCAAGGTAATAATACAGCCTTTGTTTTTTTCATTGCTGCTTCTATGAGTGCTGATTGTGAATCCAAGTAAAATTATATCTTTGACTACTTTAATCTTTCCTCCATTTATCATGATATTGCTTATTTATGCAGTGGTAAGGATTTTCATTTTCTTTACATTGAGGTGCAATCCATACTGAAGACTGTCTTTGATCTTCATCAGTAAGTGCTTCAAGTCCTCTTGGGACTTAGAAAGCAAGATTGTATCATGTGCATGTATCGCAGGCTGTTAATGAGTCTTCCTTGATTCCTAATGCCACATCCTTCCTTATTCACATAGTTCAGCTTCTTGGATTACTTACTCACCATGCAGATTGAGTATGTATGGTGAAAGATACAACCCTGTCACATACCTTTCCTGACTTTAAAACATTCAATATTCCCTATCTGTTGCAACGACTGCCTCGATGTCTATGTACAGGTTCCTCGTGAACACAATTAAATGCTCTAGAATTCCCACTATTCTCAATGTTATCCATAGTTTGTTACAATCCACATAGTCAAAGGCCTTTGCATAGTCAATAAAGCACAAGTAAACATCTTTCTGGTATTCTCTGCTCTCAGTTAAGATCCACGTAACAATAGAAATGATCCCTTGTTCCATATCTTCTTCTGAATCCAGCTTGAATTTCTGGCAGCTCCCTGTTGATGTACTGTTACAAGTTTTTTAATTGTCTTCAGCAAAATTTTACTTGCATGCAACATCAATGCTATTGTTAGATTATTTCTACATCCCGTTGGGTCTCCCATCATTGTAATGGGCACAAATATAGATCTCTTCCAGTCAGTTGACCAGGTAGCTGCCTTTCAAATTTCTTGGCACAGAAAAGTGAGTACCTCCAGTACCACATCAGTTTGTTGAAACACTTCAAAACTCGTAGTCCATCAATTCCTGCAGTTTTGCATTTTTCCAATGCTTTCAATGCAGCTTGGACTTCTTCCTTCAATGCTATTGGTTCCCAATCAGATGCTACATCTTGAAATAGCTGAGCATCAACTAATTCGTTTTGGCACAGTCACTCTGTACATACCTGCCACTTTTTTTTTGGGGGGGGGAGGGGTGCTTCCTGTGCTATTCAATATTTTACACACAGAATCCATCAATATTGAAAGTTAAGGCTTGAATTTTTAATTCAGTTCATTCAGCTTGAGAAATGTTGATCAATATCTTCCCTTTTGGTTTTCTAACTCCAGATCTTTTACACATTTCATTACAATACTTTGTCTTCTAGAGCTGCCCTTTGAACTTTTCTGTTCAGCATGTTTACTACATCATTTCTTCCAGTTGCTTTAGCTTCTCTCTATATTCAAGAGCAAGTTTCAGAATCTTTTCTGATATTCATTTTCGTCTTCTCTCTTTTCCTTTTGCTATCTTCATGAATGATGTTCTTAGGCGAACCCATAAATCACCTGATCTTCTATCATCAGTGTCTAATCCATCAAATCCATTCTTGAAATAATGTCTAAATTCAGATGGAATATATGCAAAGTCATATTTTGACTCTTGTGGACTTGTTTTTAATATTCTCCAGCTTTAGACTGAACTTGCAAACGAGCAATTAATGATCTGTTTCACAGTTGACTCCAGGCCTTGCTTTGGCTGATGATACTGAGCATCTCCACTGTCTCTTCCCATCGATGTAGTAAATTTGATTCCTGTATGTTCCACCTGCATAGTCACTGTTTATGTTGTTGAAAGAAGTTGTAGGCAATAAATAGGTTGTTGTTGTTTCTGTTCTTAAGTGCTATAGAGTTGGTTCCGATTCCTAGTGGCCTTGTATAGGGTTTCTGAGGAGCTTCCTCAGCTCTTCCTCAGCTGGTGGGTTTGAACTGCCAACCCTGTAGTTCGAAGTTCAGTGCTGATCCTACAGTGCCACACCAGGAATCTTTCCAAATTCTGTCATGTGATTTCCAGCATCGTCACCAAGGCCATATTTTCCAACTATTGATCCTTCCTCTTTATTTCTAAGTTTTACATTCCAATCACTAGGAAGTATCAATGCAGCTTGATTGCACATTTGACCAATTTCAAACTGAAGAAGTTGGTACAATTCTTTAATTTCGTCATCATTGACTTTAGTAGTTGGTGTGCAAACTGGATGGTATGAACTGGTCTTCCTTGTAGACATATGGTTATTACCTTAACACAGACAGCGCTGTACTTGAAGATAGATCTTGAAAAGTGATTTTTGATAATGAACATAGTGCCATTTCTTTTCAATGTGTTGTTCCCAGCATCATAAACCACGTGATTTTCTGGTTCAAAATGGCTAATGCCAGTTCATTTCAGCTTACTCATTAGTGCCTAGGATATCGCTGTTTATGCATTCCATCTCATTTTTGATGACTTCCAATTTTCCTAGATTCATACTTTGTACATTCTACATTCCATTCATTAATGGATATTTATAGCAGTTTCTTCTCATTTTGAGTTGAGCCCCATCCGCAAATGAAGGTCCTGAAAGCTTTGCTCCATGCATGCCTCTACTTCCTCAGTTGTATTCTGAGTACCTTTCCACCTGAGCTCATCTTTCAGCTCTATCTAAGTGTTTTGCTGCTAGTCACAGGGTTTTCAGTGGCTAACCAATCAGAAGTGCTCTGCCTCTCTTTCTTCCTAGTCTGTCTTAGTCTGGAAGCTCCACTGAAGCTTGCTCACCATGGGTGACCCTGCTGGGGTTTAAAATCCCAGTGATATGGCCTTCAGCATCACAGAAACACACATGCCACTGCGGTATGACAAATGGACAGTTAAGGAGTGGCCCAGGGCATTAGAGGGAGGGGAGGCTTTAGCATCTAACCCAAGCTGTATGGAACAAGCATACAACCTAAATTAAACAACAGTATAACATCTCTGTAAATACAGCTTCAGGACAATCCCTGGTACCTTGCCTCACATCCTGCCAACAAGAAGACCACCACTAAGCCCTACAATCCAGAAATCCCAGAGGCTCAGGAGGAAGGGGGCAGGTTCCACACAGTTTGGGGGTAGTTATGGTATCACACCACATTGCACCACTGGATCGTAATAGGACAATGGTGGCTTGGTGGTAGAATTCTTGCCTTCCATGTAGAAGATCCGGGTTTCATTTCTGCCAACACTTCATGCCCACTCACCACTCATCTGTCAGTGGGAACTTACGTGTTGTGAGGATGCTGAGCTCTGGACTAAGATGGATTAGAAAGAAAAACCTGGAGATCTGCTTCCAAAAATCAACAAGTGAAAATGCTGGATCGCGAAAGTCTGATTGAAACTGACCATAGAGATGGCGCAGGAGTGGGTAGTGTTTTGCTCCATTACGCATGGATGCTCATGAATTGAGGGCCATCTCTATGGCAGCCAGCAACCACCATCACTACATTTGGAAGGCGTATGAGGGAATGACGTGGGGCTCAGGCTCTGGCTGCTCCACAACCATACCCCCTACACCTCCACACAGCTGTCAGAGGCTAGAGCGATCCTTTGTAATGCCTGATGACGACACCTTTGGTGGTCACCTCATGTCCCTGTTCAAAACCATTCAGTGACTTTCACTAGTTCTCCCTTGCTTCCTTGTGGTGGTTGGGTCCCAAGGAGTTGAGTCCGACTCACAGAGACCTCATGTAAAAGAGGAGATCTGACAACAGAGCTTTCTTGGCAGCGATCTTTATGGAAGCAGATCTCCAGGTCTTTCTCCCACAGATCCTGGAAAACTAGAAACTCATTTCCAAGCCTTTTTCTTTTTTTTCAACTGACTGTTTTCTTGATAAAGGACAAGATGCAGCTGTCACTGCTCCTCCCTCACAACCCCTGCCCTTTCTTTTTCTGCCTTAAATTCAAGATGCCTGGGACCTGGGCAGTCATTTAAGAATGAGAGACAACTGTTATGAAGGAAAGACTACGAGAATCACAGACACACACACACTGTGAGACATGCAAAGTCACAGAATGAACAGCTTACTCTGGACTTACTGTTAGGTCAGAAAAACAGACACTGATTTGTGTAAGCCACTACGTGTCACTTGCAGCGAAAAGAATGCGTAAGTAACTGGAAATGTATACTGTGGGTCTGTGTAAAGGACTCAGAAAGTTTCAGCACCATCATTTGTGGGAAGCAGAGTTCCACAGGACTCACCATTACCCAGATCCCTGTCTTCTTTGAAATCTGGAAATGTACCTGGGTTGGGAGCACCCCGAGACTCCACCCTGTTGCCCTCTGTTTTTATAGGTCGTGGGAGAGAGACCTGGGTTTAATATTCTCCTGTTTATTTGATTATCAGGAAGAGGCAAGACACAGAAAGAAGGTATAAGAGTGACAGTTTTGGGAAAAGAATAAAACATTACTTATCCAAGTGAGGGAGACTCTGGGTGGTGCAAAATGGTTAACACACTTAGCTGCGAAAGGAAAGGTTGGAGGTTTGAGTCCAGAGGTGCCTCTGAAGAAAAGGCTGACAGTTGACTTTTGAAAAACCAGCAAACACTATGAAGTGATGTTCTACTTTGACCACATGGTGTCGCTATGAGTCAGAGATGAGTGTAGAACAACTGGATTCCGACTCACTGCAACCCTGTATGGGGTTTCCAAGGAGCAGCTGGTGGGTTTGAACTGCTGACCTCATGGTTCACAGTCCGGTGCTGATTAACTGAAAATGGATGAAATCCACAAGGGAAGGGGAGAGAAAGGGTGATGTTTAAGGTGTCCTTGTTCATTGAGAATTCTCCACACAGAAGGACAGGAAGAGAGACACTCACTTATAAGTGATAAGGAGTTAATTGTTTTTTTAAATTCTGAGTCCACTTTTCACATCCCCCCCAAAGCCCCCATCTCCTCCAGCTGAATGTTAATCAGCCCCCACACTCAGAACACAATTAGGTGTCATGGTCTTTGCTTATTATCAGCAGTAGTAACACTCAAGCACAAAAGAAGCCCAGCTAATTATATGTCTGTTTTCTCTGCTGTTATTATTTGCATGTAACCAAGGCACCTGCCATGTTAATTATGCCCTTCTTATAAACTTCTTCTCCAGTCAAGCAACTGAAAATGAGGTCTTTGCAGGAAGGGGTTGTGTTTTGGAAGGGGGGTATTTGTCTTTCCATCAGCTCTTCCTACAGTCCAGTGATACAATCACTCATTTGTAGCTGCCAGACCATCACCCAGATCAGCAGCAAAGATGATTTTCTGGATGTAAAAATAAAATAAAGAATCCTTAAAAAGTAAAATGAAGAAAGCGGATCTATGAAGAAGTCAAGTAAACCTTCCTTCAGAGTCATAGCAGTACACTGAGGATAAGGTTTCTGGAAGGAAAACCGAAAACCAGAAATGTGCACATCACAGCTATGCCATGGAGGCTTGGTGGGATACCCCTGCAACTCCCACTCCCCTATTTATAACATAAAGATCACAAATCTTAAGTGCATAGCTTGATTAAGCTTTACCACAAGGTTGCTGGATCAAACCCACCAGCTGCTCCTCGGATATCCTATACTGGGTCACTATGAGTCAGAACCAATTCAATGGCACCTACCAACAATAGCATGTTGGTTAGAGACCTTATAGTACAGTGGTTAAGCACTGGGCTGTTAACCAAAAGGTTGGAGGTTCACACCCACCCAGTGGCTCTCTCGAAGAAAGAGCTGAAAATCTACTTCCAAAAAGATGACTGCCAAGAAAACATTATGGGGCAGTTTTCATGGGGTTACTGTGACTCAGAATCAGTGTAACAGCACCCAAACACAAATCAACATATAGAAAATATCCAGTTCCTAGCAGGCTCCTGTTTGCTGCTTCCTATTAATTAATACCCTCCCAAGAGGTAACCAGCATAGCATGTAGGCTTCTATCACTGGGATTCTGTTTTGTCTGAAATTCCTTATTAAATGAAAACAAACACTACATCCTCCCTTGTGTCTGGCACTCATCACTCAACTATGCCCATGTTTTTGCATAGATCAGTAGTTTGCTCTTTAAAAAAAAAAAAAAGATACATAGTATTCCACTGTATGAATATATCACTATTTTATCCATTCTCAGTGGTGGACATTTGAGATATTTCCAGTTTGGGTTCTATTATGAAAAAAGCTTGTGTGGACATTGATTGTGCCCATCATTTTGTGAACATGGACACTTCTGTTAGACAGGAAGTACCTCTAACTGGAATTCTACTCATAGGATGGGCAAAGGGTTAGTGTTAGCAGAAATTCCCAGTTTTCCACAGTGGTTTTTACAATTTAGTGTGCCCCCAGGAGTAGATGAGCGTTTCAGTTCCTCCACACCCGTGACAACACTTGATGTTGTCAGGTCTGTTTCTGTTCCAGAAGGTGTAGTCAGTCCATGGGCTATGAGTGTCCTTACTACAACCCATAGCTATGGATCACCTCTGCCCCCATACAGCCTATTGTATTACAAATGCAAGGTACACACACTGATTCATGAAAACAAACAGGCACTATTTTGTGACATGCAAAAACGTAATTATTATCAATGTATTATTATGTGGGAGTCCTGATGTGGTAATATAGGATAAGCACTGGACCAAAAAGTCGATTGAGATTTCAAGGTTGGCAGTTCAAACTCACCAGCCACTCCTCGGAAACCCTATAGGGGGTTGCTATGAATTGGAACCAACTCCAAGGCACTTAACAACAACATTATTATGCTAAAGATGCTTGTTGTTGTTGTTGTTGTTAAGTGCCATCCAGTGGGTACTGACCCATAGCGACCTTATGCACACCAGAATGAAACACTGCCCGATCCTGGGCCAACCTCACTACTGTTGCCATGCTTGAGTCCACTGATACTGCCACTTGGCCAATCCATCTTGTTGGGGATCTTCCTCGTTTTCTCTGACCCTCCACCTTACCTAACATGATATCCTTCTCCAGCGAATGGTCCCTCCTGACAATATGTCTGAAGTATGAGAGACGAAGTTTGGCCATCTTGGCCTCCAAGGAGCACTCTGGCTGCACTT
>NW_006408620.1:7755009-7762877 GCF_000296735.1 Chrysochloris asiatica | reverse complement strand
TTTAGTATATCTGTGTTTCTTTAATGTTTTCTATGCACAGAAAGGAATTCTACATATTATATATACTAACACAAACATTTGACTAACTGATGTTCAATACAAACTGTACCTAACTTCTTCAGTTTATATACAAATTCAACCTAAAGAGAGACTTTGGTTGAATTTGTACATAAACTGAAGAAGTTAGTACCTCAGTACAGCTTGTCCTCTAATCTGTATACCATCGGAACATGTGCTGGGTTCTTATCTTGGAAGCTTCTTAGCTCACTGAGATTCCTATAGTGAACTGTACACAAGAGCAAGAAGTAGGCTTATCCCTGGAAAAATTGTGGGTGACATGAGTTCTTTATATGATCTTCATACTTTTATGAGGAGTCCTGGTGTGGTGCTGTAGGATAAGTACTTGACTGCAAGGTACGTTTGAAATGACAAGGTCAGTGGTTCAAACTCACCAGTTGTTCTTCGAAAACCCTGTTCCGGGTTGTTATGAGTCAGAGCTGATTTGACAGCACTTAACAATAACAGTAACATACTTTAATGAAACTTCTCAGATACTCTTCAATTATGTATTACATTTTTAAGGGAAAAAAATAAGGCTTTTAAAAATAAAAATGGGGGGGGGGGAGTGAAAGCATCAGGACTCCTATGTGGCTTGGGATTCAGTTCAGGAGTTCTACAGGGATGACTGAGGGTTGAGATGAGCTGAATTGTAAGTGTGCTTTTTGATTGATTTCCACTTTTGAAGAGAACATCCAGCAGTGGGATCACCCCCAAGAGATGAATGTGATTACAGCTCTACTGTTGGGGACACCTCCAGAAGAAAGCAGAAGACTTGCCTGGTTGTTGGAGATGTGTTCACACACACACACACACACACAGATCTGGCTGTATGTGTTTGCATATACTCGCACACATTTGTCTTTTGAATGTCCTCTACCAGGCTCTGTGCTAAGAACTTTCTCAGTAATCTTGGCAGCATTTATAAACTCGGCATTAGCAGATCAAAGCAACAATAATAATAATACTTAACAATAATACTTAATACTAATAGTAATCATAGTATTTTAAAACCTTTTTTGGCCTTTGTAGTACAGAAAATTTCAAACACATACAAATGAAACAGATTAGTACAATGAATTTCAGTGAGGTGGCTCTGTAGGAAAAGCACTAGACTGAGAATCATAAAGCCAGTGGTTCCAGCCCACCCACTGCTCCAAGGGAGAAATATGAGGCTTTCTGCTCCTGAAAAGATTGATCGGCTTGGAAACCCTATCAGGGCTCTAGGGGTCAGTGTCGACTCAACAACACTTAACAACAACACATCAACAACTATCACCATTCTGCTGTTTTTTGTTTCATCATTTACTGATGTTCAGAGAGATTAAATGTCTCACCCAAAGCCACACAGCACGCATAAATTGCAGAGCTAGAGGCCTGGACTCAGTTCCACCTGACTCCTACCTGTTAATATTTTGCTGCTCTCTTTAGACTGGGAGCCATTCATTCCTTCCCTGCAGGAGCTTTGGTGATACTATCACATGGGTATTATTAAGACCCATTTTATACAGGAAGAAACCAAGGCATTTGCCCAAAGTCTCATGGTTAGTGGCCAGGCAGGACTCCCAACCCCATGATTGCTATTTATTGTTATTATTTCAAACGCGTATGAAGCTCTACTAAGATAAAACCTGGCTCCGCACCACCCTCGAATTCAGGTCCGTCTACCAGCAAGCTCTTATTTCCCTTGAGCTCAAACTGGCCTCTTTGAAACGTCAACCATTTGCTCCTAGTCCACAGCCCAGCATTATGTGCTTAAATGCATCTTATGTTCTATGCAATGATTGTCTCTGGTGGCTCCTCCCAGCTCCCCAACTCTCTTGCCAACTCCTCGAGGGCAGAGACCCCATCTTGTAGGCTGAGCACCTTACAGAGTAGCAGTTAGAGCTTATTAAATGAATACTTGTTGATTGAAAGTTCCCTAACCATGATCTCCCCCCAGGTGTGTGTAAGGCAGTGTGGGAAGGTCATGGGGGAATTTCCATTTCAATATGCACACAGTTTGTGTCAAATTTGCATACTCCCACAACAAACTACGCCTTCAACTCTCAGCAATTCTACACTGAAAATGACATGGCTTCTCTGTAGGCTGTCATTTCTCCATCTAGCTCACCTGTCTTTCCTGCTTCAATACTGTGCACATTTTTAATCAGGAACTGGGGAGTTGGAACCTGAGTGTAAAGTGAGTGGGCCTAGGCACCAGCATGAGAGGCTCAGGGTGAGGTTTCCTGGCTGATATTGTGGTTGCTCTTATAAGGGTCATTATGACTACTGCTTACCAATGTTCACCAGTCTTTAGACACAAGGTCAGCAGTTCAACCCCACCAGCTGCTCTTCAGATAACCCTATACGGGGTTCCTGTGGGTAGGGACCAATGACAACAACTGTGACAAGGGGGGAGTTTAAGAGTGTGTGGGGGAAGATAGAGTCCCCACTGAATAGTTTTCATCTTGTCTAGATGGGTCTGGTAAAAAGAGATGGAGATAAGACTCTTATGACTCAATAGTGAGTAATTGTTATCATGACTAATTGCTACTGTCACAATTGTAAAGGTAGAAGTTTTGTAACAAAACTGGGGAGTTTATCTTACAGTCCAGAAACAGAGGACCCTAGGACCATCAAGGGAGAAGAACACAAGTGGAATGTGGGATCTTATCCAGAGAAGCAGCATACCAGAAATGGGGGCAGAGATGGGGACATTGAGAGGGAGCAGTTGAGGACTAGATTCATGGAAAGGGAGGGACTGAGAGCAGGTGGCCAGGATGCAGACTTGCAGAATGTGCCCTTGGTGGTTATTTTATATATCTGAGTGTTTTTTTTCTAAAAAGAGCTAAAATGAATAGAGAGAAATACTGTTAACTGATGCTACATGGAGGGGATTATAATCATTGTAATGAAACAAAGTATATGATTTTGTTCAAAGTAAAACTGATGATCTGCCCTGTAGACTTTCCCTCAATTCACAGTAAAGAAAACAAAAACACCAGCGGCTCCTTGGAAAGTCATACAGGGTCGCTATGAGTTGGAACTGAGTCCATGGCATTTAACGACAACATGGAAGTGAATGTGTAAAGTGGTAGGTGAGGCAGGCTTCAGAGCTTGGAGGATCCATCATTTTCCAGCAGTTTACTGAATGCCAAGTGTTGGGGTTCCTGCAAATGGCCCACAAGGTCTTGTGGTTCTGTTGCCAAGATGGTGTACCACACCCAGGAACACAGAGATGGTGTGCGAAGTGTGAACAGAGATTCCTACTCAGCCTGGAGCATCCTACATAATAGCACCTACACCTGAGCATATTCCTCTTCACAAAGCCCTTCTGGGCCTCGTCAGAGCAACTCCTAGGGTAGCTTATGGGGTGCTGCCACATCTTACAGCTAATGAAATGGAAGACCCCCAAATTCAAAGTGCCTCCCAATGGAAACCTGTTGCTGATGACTCAATTTCAATTCATGAGGACCCACGTGTTACTGTGTAAAACTGTGCTCCACAGGATTTTCTTGGCTTTGCAAAAGCTCCATAGCACCATGAGGTGGGCTTGAACCACCAACCTTCATGCTAATAGTCTAGTGTAAACTGTTTGCACCACCCAGGGACCTCAGCACACCCACAATGTGCCAGCACCCAGACTAAGTGCTTCCCCACGCTGTGGTGCTGTGGTGGGTCCTCGAGTCAGTTCTGACTCAGAGCTTCCCCATAAGGTTTCCAAGACTGCTATAGATTTGCCAGGCCTACAGAGCCAATGGTTGGGTTCAAACCTCCGGCCTTCCTGTGCTTAATCACTGAACCACCATGGCCCCTTGTGCTTTCACATGGATGGCTGTATTCTCATTCGATCTTCGGAGCTGCCGTGTACAGGAAGGCGCTGTCTCATCTCATAGATGAGGACACAGCATCTCAGAGCTGTAGACACTGGACCAGCCACCAAGTGTTAGAACCAGATGTGAGTCAGCTGATGCCCAGATGTGCACAACTCGTTTTCACCTGAAACCTGTGGCAGGAACCAGTGCCAGAGCTCTGCAGTTCCACTGGGTGGCACGTTCTACCTTCCAGCCATGCCCCTTGGGGATACTCGATGTGTGGACAGAGATTCCTGTTCCTAGCCTCATCATGGGGTACTCGGACCAGGCGTTCAGTGCTGACCACGAGTACCACCAATGTAGAGGGAAGAACGTGGTGTCCTTACTGTTCTGTGTGCCACAGTCCTGAAGCCCTGTCCCAGAAACGCCAACCTCCTTTCCTGGAAGCTATTTCCGAGCCTCCATCACTCATCACTAACCCTATTCCAGAACCTGGGCAGTGATGGTGGTAGTGGCACGCAGCCAGCCCCACCAGAGCCTGGCTGGCTGTGGGTGGCAGCCGAGATCTGGCCTACTTTGCTCATGTGCTAATCAGAGAGCTGCTTGTTACATAGCTGATAAGATCCAGGCCACTCCAACGAACATATCAGGCTATCTAGTGGTCACAGCTGTTAAAAATGTAGCCATGAACTTAAACGTCAGACTATCTCTTACGTTTGTTAGATTGTTGTTGTCAGGTGCCATCGAGTCGGTACTGACTCATAGCGACCTTATGTACAGCAGAACGAAACACTGCCTGATCCTGGGCCAACCTCACTACTGCTGCCACGCTTGAGTCCATCGATGCTGTCACTTGCCCAATCCATCTCATTTGTTAGATAGATGATTAATAAATGAGTGACTGAATCAGATCTGCTTTAGTTCCTTGGAGTTTTGAAGAGAGAGAGCAGTTCTTACAGCCATGACAGTAAGGGTTAATGAACAATTAAGTGTCGGCTTCTAAGTCTGTAGTGCATCTATTCTAACTACATGCTCCCTCATTAATGCCAACAGCACAAGAAGAGAACCTATGGTTCACGAGTCCTTACTTTGCCCAGATCACTCCGTGCTGACTCTGACAATTTACATCTTTTCTCCAAAAACTTCCCAGCAATCATTTAAAATAGACACCACCATAAAGGAAAACTAACTGGACCAAGGTCACACCGCTTGTAAGTGGCCCAGTTGGAATTTAAAGCATATCTGATCTTCCTGACTGCCTGCCTTCACTATCATTCTTGGTGTTCCTACTAGGTGCACCACAGTGCGTGGGATACGGCGGTGAGCAAAAGACAAAATTCCTGCTCCCCTGAAGCCTACATCCTAGAAGGGAAAACACATACACACAGAGGAGCACAGTGGTGCTGTGGGGTAAGCACTGGACTGCTAACTTCAACGTCAGCAATTCAAGCCCACCAGCTGCTCTGAGGGAAGAAGATGAGGCTTTCTGTTCCCAAAAAGATTTCTAGCCTTGGAAAATGATACAAGGTTGCTATCAGTTAGAACGGACTCAACCGTGCTTGGCAACAATAACACACACACACACACACACACACACACACACACGAGTCCTGCTGTGGCACTGTAGGACAGGCATTGGGTTATGAACCTCGAGGTTGGAGGTTCAACACCACCAGCTGCTCCTTGGAAAGCCTACACAGGGTAGCTATGAGTCGGAACTGACTTGACAGCACTTAACACCACCACCGTGTAGTTAAGAAATTCTGCTGGCACAGTGAGTTAAGTGTTGGACTGCTAACTACAAAGTTGGAGGTTCAAACCCACAAGCAGCTCTAAAGGAGAAAGATGAGGCTGTCTGTCCCTGTAAAGATTTATAGTGTCGGAAACCCTATGAAACAGTTCTGTTCTGTCTTGTAGGGTCGTTATGGGTTGGAATTGACTCGGTGGCTTTATACCATGTAGTGTTTTGGAGCTACTATAAAGACTTAGGATCATACACTTGAAAGGAGACAAGGGGTTGCTGAAAAGTTTGAGGACAGTCATGCCATCATCTGACTTATATATATTCTGGGTTATTTAGACTTCTTGGAGGAAACTGTTGGTGAAGCGGTTAAGCGCTGGGCTGCAAACCAACAGATCCGCAGTTTGAACCCATCAGCGGCTCCACCGGAGACCTGGCCACGTGCTCCCATAAAGAAGTCAGTCCGGCACCCGTCTGAAGCAGCTCCACTCGGCCACCAGGGCTCAGCAAACGTGGAGTCAGAATGGACTCACAGTGCACAACAGGTTTCCAAAAAGTTCCTCAGGAAGCAAGTGCGGGGACAGAAGGTGGTGGCTGGGACTGGGACAGGCAGAGCGGTCTGGTCTTGACTGCACTTGGAGGGAAGCTGTGCAGGTATGCACAGTGAGAGGAGAAGGGTCAAGGATCACTCAAACATTGTCTGAAGAACTTAAAAACCCCCCAACATTGAGTTGACTGTAACTCATGTGTGTGCTAGAGTAGAACGATGTTCCACAGGGTTTCTAATGGGTGATCTTTTGGAAGTAGATTGCCAACCCTTTCTTCTGAGGTACCTATGGGTGGGTTCGAACCTCTGAGCACATTAATTGCTTGCAGCACCCAAGGACTCCACCTGAACAACTAGAAGCTACTATCTTCTAATACAGCAGAGTATATTGGCCAGTTTTGAACATGGTGAAGCCAAGAGTTTGGTTTTGTACCTGTTAAGTTAGAGATCCTTATTAGACAACCAACAAGCGGTTGAGTGGATGCTGGATATGGAAAGAGGAAGGGGCTTGAGGTGGAAATGTGGAATTTGTCACCATTGAGACAGTGTTAAATGCCATGGATGGCTGGAACTATAAGGGCGCCTGGATAGAGAGAAGACAAGGCATCCAAGGGCAGCCCCGGAGAACGCCATCCTCAGAACTCTGGCAAGAAGAGCCAGCCAAAAGAAGAGAACAGAAGTAAGACTTAGAATCTGCAGGCCAAGTGACCAAGGGAGGTCAGGAGGATTTGTTGCTGTCAGTCCACTCCAACTGACGGTGACTTCACCTGTGTCAGAGTTAACTGTATCCTACAGGGTTTTCAGTGGCAGATGTTTTAGAACTCGATCTCCTGATCTTTCTTCTGTGGTACCTCTGTTTGGACTCAAACCTCCATCCAGCCTTTTGGTTAGCAGCCAAGTGCTTTGACCTTCCACACCAGGAAGGGAATGATTAATTGTATCAACTGCTGCTGCTAAAAGGAGGTATTTTAAGACTGAGGATTTAGCGTTCATTGTTCGCAAATTAGATGTCACAGTTGGTCTTGACAAGAGTGATTTGGTGGAGGGTGAGGGAGAAGATAGGAGCCAGCAGGGAAATAGCAAGCAGAGACAATTCTTTCGGAGTGTCCACTGTTTCTGAGAAGTAAGAGCTGGACAGGTGAGGGGCGCGTGTTTTCAAGATGAGGAATACTGCCACACGTTTGAATCCTGATGGGAATGATTTAGCAGGGAGGGAAAGTTCTATGATGTAAGGTGAAGACAGGGCCCTGGTTGAAGAGGTGTCCCTGAGCAGGTAGGCAGGCTGGGTGTGAATCAGAGGACCAGTGGAGTATGTCCATCTTGTCCCTGCTCTGCCAGGTGACCTCCTCCTGCTTGATGCCTTTCTCAACTCCTCTGTTTAGAACCACTTCAGGCTTCTTGCAGAATGCTCCTATTGGCTTCTTGCAGAATGCTCCTATTGGCTTCTTGCAGAATGCTCCTATTGGCTTCTTGCAGAATGCTCCTATTTGCAAGAACAAAGCCTAGGGCAGAACACTTGCTATTTCTGCTACTGATAACCATGAATTAGAGAGAAGGCAGAAATGGGAGGTGACATCCGACTTTGAGCTACTGAATTTAGGTATGTGAGGCGCGAGCATGGCTGTGAAATCACCTTGGTGGAAGGTTTTCAAGGTTAGGAGGCAGTTTCAAGAGGAAGTTAAGCCAAATGTACCAACACTACTAAAATGCATCATAAATTTTATAT
>NW_006408620.1:7751396-7752664 GCF_000296735.1 Chrysochloris asiatica | reverse complement strand
TCTTTTGGCAGTCCATGGCACTTTCAGTATTCTCCTCCAACACCACAACTCAAAGGCATCAATTCTTCTATGATCTTCCTTATTCACTGCCCAGCTTTCGCATCTATATGAGGCTATTGAAAACACAATGCAATAAGTTGTAAGTATGGTTAAAGAACACAACCCTGTCGCACATCTTTTTAAATTTTAAACCATTCAGTGTTCCCATGTACTGTTTGACCAACAGCTTCTTGGTCTAGGTACAGATTCCTCATGAGCACAATTAAGTGTTCCGGAATACTCATACTTCACAATGTTGTCCATAGCTTGTCATGATCCAAACAATTGAAAGCCTTTGCGTAGTCAATAAAGCACAGGTAAACATCTTTCTGATATTCTCTGCTTTCAGCCAAGATCCAACGGACATCAGCAATGAGATCCTTCATTCCTCGGCCTCTTCTGAATCTGGCTTGAACCTCTGGACATTCTCTGTCAATGTATGCTTGCAGCCATTTCTGTATTACCTTTAGCAAAACTTTATTCGCATGGGATATCAAAGAGATTGTCTGATGATTTCCACATTCCATTGTGTCACCTCTCTTTGGAATGGGCACAAATATGGATCTCTTCCAGTCAGTTGGCCAGACAGCTGTCTTCCAAATTTCTTGGCAGAGATGAGTGAGTGCCTCCTGTACTGCCTCACTTTCTTGAAAGATTTCAATTTTTATTCCATCAATTCCTGGTGCCTTGTTCTTTGCCAATTCTTTCAGTGCACCTTGGACTTCCTCCTTCAGTGTCATTGGCTCTTGAAATGGATGAACATTAACCATTTCCTTTTGGTACAGTGACTCTGTGTATTCCTTCCATCTTCTGCTTTTGGCATCATTCAGTATTTTGCCTGGAGAATCTTTCAATAATGAAAGTTAAGGCTTGAATTCTTTCTTCAGTTCCCCCAGCTTGGGAAATGTTGAGCGTGTTCTTCTTTTTGGTTTTCTGACTCCAGATCTTTGTACATTTTGTTGTAATATTTGGATTTATCCTCTCGAGCTGATCTTTGAAATTTTCTGTTCAGCTCTTATATACCTCCTCATTTCTTCCATTTCCTTTAGCATCTCTACCCTGAAGAGCAAGTTTCAGTGTCTCTTCTGACATTCATTTTGACCTTTTCCTTCTTTCTTGTCTTCTTAATGACTTTTTGCTTTCTTTATGTATGATGTTCTTGATGTCATCCCACAACTCTTCTGGTCTTTGGTCTTTAGTGTTTAATGTATCAAATCTGTTCTTCAGAT
>NW_006408620.1:7739953-7751296 GCF_000296735.1 Chrysochloris asiatica | reverse complement strand
CAATGATGCCACCTGGCTGATCCATCTCATTGGGGGTCTTCCTCTTTTTCTCTGACCCTCCACCCTACCCAGCATGACATCCTTCTCCAGCAACTGTTCCCTCCTGACGATATGTCCAAAGTATGAGAGACGAAGCTTAGCCATTCTGGCCTCCAAGGAGCACTCTGGCTGCACTTCTTAGCTTGCTTTGCCATTTGTGGTTTCCTTTGTTGTTGTTAGGTGCTGTCGAGTTGGTTCTGTCTCTTAGCAACTCTATATACAGCAGAGCGAAACACTGCCCAGGCTTGCTTCAGCCTCACAATCATGACAGCAACATAATACCTAATAAATACATCACTGATTATGGTGTTGGCAAAGAATATTAAATATACTATGGAACACCAGAGAAACAAACAAATCTGTCTTGGAAGAAGTACAAGTGAGGAAGTGTTGATGGCCCTCTACTTGTTGAGGAAGACCCTCAAGGAGATGGACTGACACACTGGGTGTAACAAAGGGCTCAAACATAGTCATGATTGTGAGGCTGAAGCAAGACTGGGCAGTGTTTCGCTCTGCTGTATATAGAGTTGCTAAGAGTCAGAACCAACTCGACAGCACCTAACAACAACAAAGGACACCACAAATGGCAAAGTGAGCTAAGAAGTTTACAAAGGATGTGGAATTTACCACTGTGTTTCCAACTTGAAAACAGCTGGTATAGAAAAGCTGCCTTCTCTGAAGTCTACCAGTCAACCAATATAAGTTGAGAGACTGTGATATAAAGACAAGAGGGGTCTTGTCCTCAGGGAGGTTAGCTCAGATCACAGAAGAGCACCTTGTGAAGTGTTGGGACAGACTTTGGCACAGAATGCCCTGGGCACACTGGGAATTGGCTGACCCAGGTAAGTTTGAAGAAGGCAAGACATAGGCAAGTCCCCAAAGGGGGATGGGCAGGAGGAACTGTAAGGCATACGAAATGACTTCATATGGCTGGGGTTGGGACTTTATCCTGAGAACTCCAAGACTCTGGGTGGCATAAGATAAACAAACAAACAAAACCACTGTCAGCTGATTCTGACTCTCAGTGACCCAGTATAGCGTGTCTGAGGTGGTTAAGTCTTTATGGCAGCAGAAAGCCTCCTCATTCTCCAGCAGTTTGGACCTGCTGACCTTGGCCTTAGGGAGTCAGTATTTATCCTACAGTGCCTCCAGGGCTTCGCAGGTGGCGCAAGTGGTCTGAAATCAGCTACTAACCTAAATGCTGGTGGTGCGAACCCTTTCAACTGCTCCAAGGAAGAAAGACCTGGTGAACTGCTTCAGTAAAGAGGGCAGCCAAGAAATTCTTATGGAGTGATTCTACTGTGCAACAAAAGGGGTCACCAGGAGTCAGAATCCACAGCCATAGCTTCTTTGTTTTGTTTTTTAAACGAGTTCTCTACTGGAAGGTTTTAATAGGTGTTGGCTGGGGTGGGGTTGGGGTGGGGTTGGAACTCAGAACATATTTTTCCCATGAAACAGCTTCCAAGGCATTTTCTCAATTAATGAATAGATATCCTGTTTATCCTGTGGTGTGACTGAACTCTACATTACTATCCAGAGCTTGGGGCTCTAGAGGCAGGAGTAGAAGGAAGACGAAGGGTCTTTGGTTACTGTGTACCAAGCTAGGGTCTGTCTAGTGCACAATTGTGAAACAATTGTTTTTACATTACAATTCAGACTTAAGATATACATTTTTCTAGGTATGGAGTTCTAATCCCAACAACACCAACTGAAGCACCTAAAATGGACTAACCCATAAGCCAGCTGTCTCTTTGTTACACTGTGGTGGCTTTGTGTTGCTGTGACATTGTAAGCTATGCCACCGAGTATTCAAATATTTGATGTATCTGAAGCAAATACAAGCAGGGTCACCAAGTTGGCCAGGATTCAATGGAGCGCCCAAGTTCAAAGGACAGACCAGGAAGAAAGGTCTGGCAATCTCTTTCTAAAAACCAGTCAATGAAAGCCTTATGTCCAAGACTTTGACTCACTTACTTTGGACCTATTATCAGAAGGGACCAATTCCCGAAGAAGGACATCATATTTGGTCAAGTGCAGGACCAGCAAAGGTGAGGGCTGGCCTCAGTGATATGGGCTAATACAATGGCCGCAATGGTGGACAGAAACATACCAGCCATCATGAAGATGGTGCAGAACTGGGCAACATGTCCTTCTGTCCTCTGTGGGGTCACCATGAGTTGGAGCCATCAGGACAGCATCTAAGAGCAACAAAACCTCGATAGAGCAAATACCTTAACCGCAGAGATCTGGGAGGTTCCTGAAAACGTGGGATGCGTAATACCACCGATGACATCCAACTCAAGGTTAGGAGGTCTGTGCTGGCCACCACCTGCTGATGGAATGAACCACCGTGTGGGGTCATTTCAAGTTGAAACTCTCCTGGCTGTTTTATGAAGGTGACTGTCTTAGTTTCCCAGGGCTGCTAGTATAAAAAGCCACAAGGGAGTGGCTTTAAGGAACAGAAATGTATTTTCCCACAATCTTGGCAGCTAAAATCTAAATCAGGTGGTGGCTTTGTCGACGTCTTCTGTGTTGGTAGCCCCACACATTTCTAATTTCTATGAATTGTAGATGACTCTCAGGTCTTCCTCCCTACGTGGGTCTCTATCAAATCTATTCCTTTCATAACTCAGAAGTTAGATTTAGAGTCCACCCTACTTGGCTATAATCAACAAAACAAAAAATTTTTATTTCCAAATAGCATGACGTCCAAAAGTATAGGAACTAAGATTCCAAGACGTATTACGGAGAGGGAAGGGGCACAGTTTAAGCAATAATAGGGACTCACACCTTATACTTATGATAAAAAGGTCCACATGCAAATCTTTGATCGAAACTTCTATGTCATCAGGAGAGAAGAAGACAGGCCAGCACATGGACGCGGCTTTGCTTGGATGGCTGGTGATGGTTTCAGTGCCGTGGACTCAGTTCCGACTCACAGCAACCCTGCGTGGGGTTTCCGAGGAGCGGCTGGTGAGTTTGAACCATCAACCTATCACTATCAGCCGATCTTGCGGTCTAGTGCATTATTCGACAGCGCCACACCAGTTTGCCTCTTAAGAGTTTGAGGGCCCAACAGCAAACAGACTGTCCTGAGCATTTTATGCGTTAGGCCTGCATATTTTATGCAATCTATCTAACCCATCTATAAGGAATCCTGGTAGCACAGCAGGTTAAGCATCAGGCTGAGAGCTAAAGAGCTGTCTGTTTGAACCTGCCAGGCACTCTAAAGGAGAAAGACGTGTCAGTCTGCTTCTGTAACAATAGCCGTGGAAATTCTGTGGGACAATTCAACTCGGTCCTATACCCTATGCAGCTCTGAGTTGGAACTGACTCGGTGGCAGTGGACAATGGATACCCTTGTGTAGTCTGGGGACTGTCTGCTCCACACTTTGATAGATTTCGTTTGCGGACAAGATCCCAAAGCTTTGGAGTGAGTTTTGAGCTGTTTTGAGTAAGGTTCTGGTTTCTATCTGAAAATGTCTGAGAACTACTGGGCTGCAATCGATGGGTGGACCCGCCATCACAGAGCTGGGTTTGGCGTCTAAACTTTCCACAGATGGTAGTAATTACCATTTGTGATTTCCTTTATGGGTAGGCAAATGAAGACCCTGGAATCAAGACAACTGAGCGGGTGACGGGCTAGACCAGCCTCTCTCATGGAAACTCCATCTGCGGGAGGCCAGCCCCCAGTACAGATGGTGGCTGGGATGTGAATGAGCCCAGGGATCTGGCCCCAGCTGTGACTCCAGCCACTTCCGAGGTCGGGGGCGGGGTTTACTGCCCACTGCGCAGGTCTCCTTCGGCTTCCTGCCTTGACACCTCCCAGAGTTCAGCTTCCCTAGAAGCCCCAAATCCTTGTAAGAAAAATGGTATGATATATACCACACAAACCCCTTCAGTGTTTTCCCATCTCAGTAGAAATAAAACCCAATGAGGGAAAACAACAACAACAATAAACAAAACCCCTCACAGCATCCTGCAAGGTTCTATTGGAATAAGATCTACACTGTCCACAAGTGGCTTCTGAGAAATTGAACTGCGGCCAGTTTGATTCCAGCAGGGTGCTGTAAGTGAACGATACTTGAGGATTTGAAGACTTAGTATGAAATATGAAAGTGAAATAACTCATTAATGTTTGACATGAACGCATATTGACATGGCACGATTTGGCCGTCAAATGCTCTGAGCCATACCCCTGAGCTATATACCCCTTGAAATGATCGTATTTTGGATATACTGTTGTTGCTCCTGCTAAGCGTTAGTCGGTTCTAACTCATAATGAGTTAGTACAGGATTTCCGAGGAATGGTGGTGGGTTTGAACTGCCAACTCTGCAGTTAGCAATCCAGCTTATCCTACACTGCCACACAGAAATTTATTATTCAAATTCATCTGATTTCTAAAAATGTGACTACTAGGAAATTTTAAATTACATCTAGGGCCGCATTATGTTTCTGTTGGACAGCACTCATCTCCTAAAAGCTTCCAAAAAAAACAAAACAAAAACAAAAAAAAGAAATTCCAAAAAGCAAAACAAAACCTGTTACCTAAAAGGTTGGAAGTTTGAGTCCATTCAGAGGTACCTCAGAAGAAAGGCCTGGTGATCTACTTCTGAAAAGACACACAAAACAAAGCACAATCTGTGGAGTTCATTTCTACTCTGGTACATGTGGGGATGCCATGAGTCACAGTCGGCGGCTCAACATCAACTGATACGGGATGGCTACAAAGAGATGGAGAGGAAGATACTGTTCTTGATGGTCTACCTTCCATCCACCCACTTTCTTTTTCACTAAGGGACTCTCAGTAATATTCAGGTGTCCACGCTGTGTGTGCAACCAAGAGTCTCAGGAAGGAGGACACTCCACTTCCTGGTAAGTTTAAGGATGATTTCTTAATCCCTTGCCAAAAATTGGTCCAAAAGTGGCCATGTGACCCAACTCTGGCTAGTGAAGACATGAGGGTAAGTATGAGGGGATTCTGGGGAAACTGTATTGTTTCCTAGCAAAAGAGTTGGGCTCTCTTTTTCCTCTCGGTATTGTTACATCGGGAGGTGATGCTTGAAGCTGCTGCAGCAGCATGTTTCTGCTGAGACTGAAGGCTGTACTGAGAATGTTCTAGTACATGGAGGAGAGCATATGAAACTTTGAAGATGCCATTGGGCAGATGAACCCATGGGCCCAAACTCTGCATTTCAAAGCTGACCAGTGTGTTTATTTTTGAGCAGTTTTGAGTTAGGGCTGTGCTTATTCCTATCTGAGAGTTTCCTGAAAAGACACTAGAAAAGGTTTGCGTCTTACGCTGTGTTCCCATGAAGCTGAGATGGAGACATTCTGGCAGAAGGTTTATGGGGAATGCTCTCAAGCTCAACAGCTATAGACGTGAGGGGAGCAGAAACAGGTTAAGGAGGATCTGAACCGGATGCTCCGCTAACAAATGGCCTTAGTTGATCCCACAGCGAGTCATGGAGCTGGATGGCCCCTAGAGTTGTACTTTCTTGAGATACGAGTTGTGCTGGTACATAGCCCATGAGCCAATCATTGGATGTGGGCTGTCCCCAGAAAGTGCAGTAACTTTGGGTGAGGAATATCCTTGTAGAGAAACATAGCTAATATCTGTCAGCCACTGGCATTCTCTGTAGTTAAGGGTGAGTCTGGATAGTGTACTTCGGCATACACAACAGCTGCTTTGAGGAGCTGATGTCTAAGCGGATCTAAAAAGATAAGAGGGGTGGGAAAATGGAGATGGTCCAAATGATAAGGAATAAGTACTTTAACAATGTAGAGCATGCTGCATCTTAGCATCCCAGAGTAGACAAACAGGGAAGAGATTGGAGCTGCCAAGAATTTCATTTTACTTGGATCCACAATCAATGGTCATGGAAAGAACAACCAAGAAACCAAATGGCACACCACAGTGGGAAAATCAGCTGCACAAGACCTCTCTCCAGTGTTAAAGAGCATAGGTTTGAGACCTAAAGTGTTCCTGACCCAAGCCATGACATTTTCAATTGCCTCATCTGCATGTGAAAGCTGAAAACTGAGTAAATAAGACTTGGGAAGAGCTGATGCCTTTGAATTATGGTGTTGGCAAAAAATATTGAATACATTATGGTCTGTCAGAAGAACAAACAAATCTGTCTTGAAAGAAATACAGCCAGAATGCTTCTTAGAAGCCAGGATGGTAAGAATTAGTCTCACATACTTTGGACATGTTATCAGGAGGGACCAGTCCTTGGAGAAGGCCATCATGCTTGGTAAAGTAGAGGGTCAGTGACAAAGAGGAAGACCCACCATTGAGATGAATTGATACAGTGGCTGTAACAACGGGCTCAAGCATAGCAAAGATTGCAAAGGCGGCGCAGGACCGGGGGTACTGTTTCGCTCTGTAGTACACAGGGTCTTTCTATTATGTTGAGGAATTTCCCTTCAATTCCTACTTTGTTGAGTCAGAACTGAGTCAACAGTACCTAACAATGACAAAAAGGTGGCAGAGCCAACATCTGAAATTTGTTCTTTGTAGCTTAAGAATCCCTGGTCTTAAATCCACATGGGGCATTGTCCCCCAATTAAATAATCTTTCCCTGTATCTGAGCCACTTAAGGTGTTAATCCTTAAGCAAGATCTTCAAATAATAAAGTTGCACATGTCACTGCCAAGAGTGGTGAATCCCACGTATTTTTGTTACATACGTTTGCAAACACAGCTTTCATTTCACTTCTTCTCAGTTGCATTTCTGTGTTATGGGCCTTTCTTCGTCCCACCCCTAAGCAGCACGAATCACAGGATGGATGGAGTTTGGTGCCATGGAAATCAAAGGCTAGAAAATCAGACAGTCGATCATAGTCAGCATCCCATGAACTAAGTCCTAAAGATAGAAAGAGATTATTTCATTTGCAGTAAATCTGTCACTTGTCGCCAGGACTTTTGTCACTGCTGAAGGCCAAATGTGCTTTGGGAATTAGTTCATCCAGTAAAAGTAGCAGCTAGAGACCAATCAACATTACTCCACTCTTCATGCCCTATCTCTGCAGCAAATACCACACCAATGCCTGAAGAATTTTCTGGGGTTGCTGAGCTGAGCATTTCCCTGTAAAGCAGTCATGCTCCAGGTGAGAGCAAGGCAGGTTACATCCGGGGCATGACAAAGCTGACCACTTCAGTGTATAGCACACACTAGTACTTCCCACCTTTGGATTTTGGGCACGCAGTGCCACTGCTCTGGTGGCACTGTGCATAACGCGTTGAGTTGCTAACCTTGAAATTGGCAGTTCCAGACCATCACTGGGATGTTAACCACAAGGTTGGCAGTCAAATGCACCAGCTAATCTTTGGAAACGCCATTCGGGGTCGCTATGAGTCAGAACTGGTTCGATGGCACTAAACAACAACAGCAAAATGAATGGTAATCAACTAAGTGGCAGTGGGTTCGATCTATTTAGAACACTTTTCCTTCTCTTGTGCTTGCAAAAACTCCTACTCATCCTTCAAGACCCAAATCAAATATCATCACTTCTTTTTGAAGCATTTCACATTGCACCCAGGGATGAATTGGTTACTCCCTCCTCTGATTCTTGTCTGCAAATTGCAGGAGCCTTGCTTGTAGGGTGCATGGGAGGATGATTGTAGTTCCTCGTCTGTGTATCTGCTTCCTCTAAAGGATGGACTCGTTTATGGAGTGGATGCAATCCTATTTGGGAAAAGCATTTTTATTTATTATGTTCATGAGGACATATCAGTGTAGGGAATATTTTAAGCCAGTTACTTTTTAAAATTGTTTTATTGTGAATTATGTGATAGTTTACATGGGAGAACATTAGCTTTACATTCATCCCATCTTATATCTTTTCATTGCTATGGTTACAATCCCCTCCATGCATCATCAACCAACCAAAGGATATACCCTGCAAGCCTGCCCCTTGGCTATCAGCATACAACGCCTCTCCCTCGCTGGGTCTAGAGTTCCCAGCTGCTCCATCTCTGCACGTCATTGTCTCTGCCTCCATCTCTGGCGTCACTGCTTCTCTGGATAGGGTCCCTTACTCCTCTCTTCTCTCTTGATGGTCCCAGGGACCTCTGCTCCTGGACTGCAAAGTCAATCACTCCCCTCCTTTTGCTACAGAACATCTACCTTTACATTTCCAACCCTCACAATCAGTCCTGATAGCAATTATTCACTATAGTACCACAAGACACATATCCGCATCTCTTTTTATCAGCTCCACCCAGACAGATGGGCAACTATTCAGTGGAGAGTCTACCTTCCTCCACGACCTCTGGATCTAGGCTCCCTCTTGAAAGCTTCTAAGCCAGTCACTTCTTGCCTTTGTAGCACCCCCATTTTGGGTAGCCAATGTCCAAGTTGCCCATCACTGTCTACTCTGTGTATGGAGGAGGTGGGAATGATCCTCGCTATAAGGATTTGTTCCATCTTTTGAGCTACTGCATCCATAGGTGTAGGTCAGATTACTCTTTTTTACCCCTTCTTTCTTCTTCTAGTTGAACTCTGATCATCCAGTCATTGAAGCCAGGTCAAGTGGGTATTATCTGCTAGTGTGGGTGTTCTTATGCATATGCCCTCTCTTCTTATCAACTGAACGTTTCACTCTCCACTCTAGTCCCCTGTGGCTATGTCACTGACTCTGGGCCCAAGAGTCCCCAGGTCTTGCCACACTGCTGGCCAACCAGGTATCCACCTGGGTTCACAGGAGTCTATTGAACGTTTTAGGGCTTAGCTTGCAGCTTCATTGCTGATTTCCCCCTAACTTCCCCTTATCAGTGACCAACATGGTCACCAATCAGAGAGCATGTCTGCTCGTGTATTCCCATTGAGTCTTAGTCTTGGAAGGGGGTTTGCTCTGAGGGGATCTGACCACTTGCTTTGATGTCTCCTAGGCAAGCCACTTGTTTGTTCTTGTAGTAATCAGGCAGACTGTCTTTAATATTTTGTATTTTTCTTGTTGATCTTTCTCTCAAGAAGTATCTTCTGTTCTTCTAGCCACTCAAGGCTGGTCTGCTTGTCCTTTCAAGTGGCAATTTCCCACCTCAGAAGATTCTGGATAGGGTTCCGGATTCCTAAGGTCTTATGTAATGCAGAGGCTTCACTGGGCACCTTGTAACCCTATTTTAGGTATTCCAAGCAGTTACAGGCAGAAAACAGACTTACAAGCTTTCTATGGTGATATTTCTGGCTATTCTTTATCTCCACCTCAAGTGTCTATTTTATAATAGTATGCCAGGGAAACCAAGATTCAAAAGACAACCAAGCATCTTAACATTATTTCCCCCCTTTTACCCATTCCAACCATGACTCAATCACTGTATACGAGAGCCCTGTTGTTCCAAGGTTGTACATACATCATGATTTACCTCTGTCCCACTTAGTGAATGCAAACCTGCCTAACTGTTTTCCCACCCGCCTTGTTCTTCCATTCCCCTCCCGCTTCTTTTTTCTTGCTCTCCTCCCAGCACCCAAACTATCCCATGTTCATTCCCTACCCTGTGCTCCACCTTCCCCTCCCTCCCCTCACCCTACCCCCACATCCCAGTAACCACCAAGGAATCCTCCCCCTGTAGTATGTGTTCTTTTTCTTAGTCTTTTACAGTAGTAGTCCTATGCAGTATTTCTCCTTTTGAGATTGACTAATTTCACTCAACATAATGTTCTCAAGGTTCATCCATGTTATACGGTGGCTTGCAGCTTCCTTGTTATTCTTCAGGGTAGCATACTATTCCATTGTGTGTATGTACCACAGTTTGTTTATCCATTCTTCCATAGATGGGCACTTAAGCTGTCTCCATTTTTTGCTAATATAAATAGTGCTGCTATGAACATTGGTGTGCATATATCTACTCGTGTTATGGCTAGTATTTCTTGTGAGTAAAAACCAAGCAGGGGAATTGCTGGATCATAAGATATTTCTATTTCCAGCCTTTTGAGGAAGTGCCATATTGCTTTCTAGACAGATTGGACCATTTTGCAAGCCCACCAGCAATGCAGGAGCATCCCAGTCTCTCCACATCCTCGCCAGCATTTAGTGTCCTCTACTTTTTTGATCTTTGCTGTTATTGCTGGTGTGAGATGATAGCTCACTGTTGTTTTGATTTGCATCTCTCTAATGACAACAACAACAACAATGACTAGTGATCGTGAACATTTCTTCATGTTTGTTGGCAGCCTGGATCTCCTCCCTGGTGAATTGTCTATTCATGTCCTGTGCTCATTTTTTAATTATTTGTTTTTTTTCTTGTAGAGGTGTTGAAGTTTCCTATATATTTTAGAAATGAGTCCCTTGTCTGATGTGTCATTGCAAAAGATTTTTTCTCATTTTGTGGGTTCCCTTTTGATTCTTCTGGTGAAGTTTTTTGATGCACATATATTTTTAATTTTTAGTATGTCCCAATCATCTATTTTGTTTATTTTTGTTTGTGTATTTTTTCAAAATATTTGGTAGTTTGTATATTCCCTGAATTAGTACCCTCACATTTGTCCCAATTTTTTCAGTGATGGCCTTCATAATTTGAGGATTCACATTTAGGTCTTTAATCCATGCTAAGTTGGTTTTTGTATGAAGCGTGAGGTGAAGAAGGTCTTGTTTAAATCTTTTGCATATAGCTTTCCAGTTCTGCCAGCACCATCTGTTGAAGAGACTATTACTCCCCATGAGATATATTTAGGTGCTTTGTAAAAAAGTATGTGGATGGGTTAAATTTCTGGATTCTTGATTCTGTTCCATTGATCAATGTATCTTTCATTGTACCAGTACCAAGCTGTTTTTACCACTGTAGCCATGTAATAAATTTTGAAGTCAGGGAGTGAGAGACCTCCAACCTTGTTCTTCTTAAGCAGTGCTTTGCTTACCCTGGGTGTCTTTCCTTTCTATAAAAAGTTTGTAATTGTCTTTTCCGTCTCTTTGAAGAACGTCATTGGAATCTGGATTGGAATTGCATTACATGTGTAAATTGTTTTAGGCAGTATAGACATTTCCATGACGTTGAGTCTTCCTATTCAGGAACATGGTATGTTCTTCCACTTTTGTAAGCCTCTTTTCGTGTCTTGTAGTAGTGTTTTGTAATTTTCTTTGTATAGGTCCTTTGTTTCTCTGGTTACGTTTATTCCTAAATATTTCTTCCTTTGGGCAGCTATTGTAAATAGTACTGCTTTCCCAATGTCCTTTCCAGTGCTGTCATTGTTACTATAGAGGAGTCCAACTGATTTTTGTATGATGACCTTATACCCTGCCACTTTGCTGAATCTTCCAATGAGGTCTAGTAGCTTTTTTACTGAGTCTTTGGGGTTTTCT
>NW_006408620.1:7735459-7737138 GCF_000296735.1 Chrysochloris asiatica | reverse complement strand
CAATGCTGTTATCGATCTTGTTTGATTGCTCTCGTAGTACTTTCCTGACTTCTTCCTTGTTTTCCTCCACCCTTTTCAGGGCATTTGAACTTGTTTCTGTATCATTCTTCTGACTTCCTTCTAAGGAAAATCCAAAACCTCTTTTCTTCTTCTGGAAAGCCTTTGTCTGTCTATAGCTCATTTGTCTCAGTTACTTTTCTGTCTTGGGACATGTTTTGAGATCTTTTGTTGTATTTTCTTGGTCATTTCCAGTAGTTATGTGGGTTTTTAATGCTTACTTAAATGGATGTTTGTTGCTGTGTTATTAATCTTACTAGGTGTTTCCTGGTGAATATGATCAGGAGATAAGCTTCCCATTTTGCATGTAATGCTTAGCAGCTGTTATTGGCTTTTGTCTCAATGGTGGAATTTTATGGGGTATGCTTGCTTGTAGCTTAGCTATATGGCCACACTTGCTGCCTCGGGTAACGTAGGGAGAAAAAGCTCCCACCTCCAAGAAAAATGTGTGCTCAAAAGAACCAAAAGCAGAAGCAATCTAAAAGCAGAGACAAAAAGCCACCACTTTGAAATAGAAATAAAACTGTGGCCTACTGTCCAGTCACCTTGCTACACAGGCAGTGTGTGTGCACCATAGAGGCCTCCAGTAGTGGGTGGGGGTGTCCACTTGCTCAGGCCCCTCCTCTACTCACCACCGTAGAGGTGCAGAGATATTGAGACATTAATGATAGAAAGATTATCTATTATTTTTGTCTCTGAAGGTCAGTTAGGTATCTGCATGTGTATGGTGTCATTCTTGAAATAGCTGCATCCTTTTTATAAAGTTGGGGTTTTACAGATTGTTCTTATGGTTTGTCTGTCAGGCCAAACCTGCTTTTATCTTGCTGGATAGGCCAGAGTAAAGGGTCCTGCACAAGTTAACTTTAGGCTGTGACCCAGAGGCAGAAGTCATAAGCAGCAGCCAAAGACTATCCCATTGGGACCGATGGGGGATGGGGCTCTTTCTCTGTGTGCCATGGGAAAACTGCGGGGTCAACACTGGATGTTTATGGGGGTGCGCACCCACCCACCTGAAGGCTTCCGAGCTGGGCAAAGAACGGGCGACAGGGAAGAAGAGGAAAAAATGTGTAGAATCCCTCCACACCTCCTTTTGCAAATGTCACTGCACCACTTTTAGCGTCGGTTCACTGTGCCAGTCTGGCTGTAGTCCCGCCCTCTGAACTCTGCCTTGGCAGGGTGGCTGCAGAGGGAGTCCCATATCTCGACCGATTCATAAATCACAATATTTTCCTTTATAACGTGATTTTTCCACCAGCGGGTGCAGGAAACTGACACCCGGGCACCTTATGCTAGATCCAGAGCTCTGGTGCTGTTCTGTTAAAGCAGCTTCTCTGGGTTTTTAGCCCCTCACCCACGGAGCCTGTCCTACCTGACTCTGCTCTGCCACCGTTAAAACTGTAAGTCCAATGCCAATAATTCTTAAGTTATTCTTCTTCATGTGGTCCAACATGAATCTTAGACCTTCTTCAGATTTTTTTACTCCTTTTTTCTGTTGTTCTTCTATCTTAGTGGTATTGAGGGATTTGTCTTTCAGCTCACTGGTTCTGCCTTCCATCTCTACTATTCTACTCCTTTGCCCTTTCAGTGTGTTGTCTATTTCTGATGTTCTATTATTGATCATT
>NW_006408620.1:7722805-7734689 GCF_000296735.1 Chrysochloris asiatica | reverse complement strand
TATACTTCAATTTTGTCATGATTTACTTCAATTTTTGGCCTGTTTTGTTTTTAAACTCTCTATCCCTTTCCACACCCCTTGTTCTGGCCTTTTCCCTATTAAAAAACAGTTCCGGGCCAGTTCTTGGACTGAGAGTATCTGTGCGCATGTGTGGTAGAAGAACCCTCCAATGGTATTCTGTGGTGGGTTCTTTTGCTGACACCGAACTTCACTGCACCTCTACCATATCTGCCATCTTTTAAAAGAACATTTTATTGTGCTTTAGAAGAAATTTTACATAGCAAATTAGTTTTCCAATCACTAATTCATACTCAAATTATTGTGTGACTTCAGTTTCCAGCCCCACAATGTGTCAGCAGGCTAAGCTTTTCCTCCCTGGGTTCCTGTTTGCCCTTCCTCAGGGTTTCCTGGCCTTCCCAGTCTCCTCAACTTTGGTTTGGGGCAAATGCTGCCCTTCTGGTCTTTATAGATGATTTCTCTGAGTGGCACCTTTATCATACGTGTTCCTGTTGGTTTTATAATCTTCCCTTATTGCTGGTTCTCTGAATTAGAACTTCTGACTCCTTGACTATGAGAAAGATTCCTAATGTGGTGCTGTTCAGGATAAGCAATGGACTGCTAAACAAAAGATCTGGAGTTCAAACTTACCAGTCACTGCTTGGAAATAGTATATAGGGTCGCAATAAGTCAGAACTGAGTCAACGGAACTTAGCAGCAACAACAAAAAACTGTGAGAAAATCAATTTCTGTTTGTTAAGGCCACCCCCTTAGGGCACTTCTGTTACAGCAGCCCTAAGACACGGTGGCAGGGAGGGACATGGACCAGTCATCTTTACATTTCTGTGGTGTCTGATACCCAATATGTATCTGGGTCTGAAGGAGGAGTTTAGTGGGTGCATGAATGGGTGTTAGAGGGTGCATGAGTGTGAAAAATTATAGGGGTGTGTTGTCTGAATGTGAGTGCTTTTTGAAGTTAAATGCCACTGAGTTGATTCTGAGGAGCAACTTGTAGATTTGAACTGCTTACCTTGTGGTTTGCAGTCCAGTGCTGATC
Source organism: Chrysochloris asiatica (assembly GCF_000296735.1). Lineage (NCBI taxonomy): Eukaryota > Metazoa > Chordata > Mammalia > Afrosoricida > Chrysochloridae > Chrysochloris > Chrysochloris asiatica. The sequence goes on along the minus strand of NW_006408620.1, from coordinate 7,733,635 downwards.
CCTCAGTGTCACATCAGTAGTCCGAGCGCCTACCAAAGAGTGAGTACCTACAGGTATGTAAATAACAGCATGTGCTGGTCAACAGGTCAGCAAGCTGGTGACTGATGAGTGAAGCGAGGAAGGACAGAACATGTGTTAGCCCTGGGCTTTGGAAGAACTTTGAAGAGTTTAATTCCTTTGTCACCTAACTCAGAGCTTCCTCAATAACCCATGACCTCGACATCATTTTGCATAATAAAGGCAAACACATTACTTTCTCTAAGGAAAAGAAGAGCTTGTTTTCTAAGGCAGAGCAATGGATATGCATGTGTGTCAAATGGGAGGGGCTGTAGGTGGAGTAAAGAATTAACCTTCAGGTTGTTGTTGTTATGTGCCGACGAGTTGGTTCCAACTCATAGCGACCCTGTACAGGGTTTCCAAGGCTATAAATCTTTACGGGAGCAGAAAGCCTCATCTTTCTACCACGGAACAGCTAGTAGTTTCGAACTGCTGACCTTGCGGTTCGCAGCCCGATTCGTAACCACTATGCTACTGCTACTGGTATGAAAAAACCCTGGAGATGGCTCCTCAATCCATAAGGTGAAAGTAGACAATCCATTAAGCCCGCATTATCAATCCTTAAACCATTTTAGGGACGGGGAGACAGGATCATTGCCAATAGGTTAAAACCCTATGATCCTTTTCCAGGAAGTACACAAATCATACACAAACATACACACATCCATGCAAAACGACATACATATAGTCCCTGGTACAATGTATACAAGTTATAATGAACCACATTTAACGATGTGTTTTTGTTTTGTTTTTGTTCCTCTTACTGTTAGTAATAAGTACTGCATACTACATATATCTGTAAGTTTACACGTAATGTTTCTAATTCCCAAAGATAAACAAAGATTAGATTTAGGAAGACACTGATAATAAAAGGTAATAATAATGAAAAATCCTGGTATGGCACTGTAAGATAAGCACGGCATGCTAACCACAAGGTTAGCAGTTAAGACCCACCAGATGCTCCTTGGAAAACCTGTATGAATTGCTATGAATTGGAACTGACTTCATGGCACTTAACAACAACAAGAATGAATGCTTAAAAAAAAAAAAAAAAAGATACTCAAGTTGCGTCAGAACCAACTTATGATGGAGTCGTCAGAACGGACCCCGTTGTAAGTCGGGGAATGCCTGTATATACTTTTAGGGAATTAATGGAGATCACTGGATTAGCCAAGGGATACTCCACCCCAGATTAAGAACTCATGGAGACTGTTTTAGTCTACCACTCACTCCATTTTCAGGGCGTATCACAGAATATTATCACACAGTACTAGCAATCCCCACCCCCCACTCCCCCCTTCTCAAACCCAATGATGACTGTGAGGCTGGGGCAGGCCTGGGCAACATTTAGTTCTGTTATTCATAAAGTGACTACATGTCCGAGTCAATTCAAGGGCAATTAACAACAGCAGGATTTCTAGAATTTGGTTGAATTTGCAGTAAGTTGGGTTGAATTGAAATGTCCTAACTTGAGAAGCAAGGACATCAATCAGCTGATTTTCTCAATGCTTGTGTATCATGAGAATCCTTGAACTAGATACTAGATAGCCCCAGGGATTGGCTCTAGAGTGAGACAATGATCCTTCCCAACTGTTGTCTGGACAAGCGAGCCTTTCCTTCAGAAACCTTGCAGGGAGAAATACCCCAATGTGAAATATGATTCACGTCTGGATGAGCAACCAGAGCTCTGTGTGGGAACCACATAATTAATGGGAATGCCAAGCCCTTGGTCTAGTTTGCTCAGTGCCACATGCAAATAACACCTGAGTCCCAACTCTGAACGGGGCTCACGAAACCTCAACCTAGAGAGGGCAGCCCAGATGGGTGAGAAAAGAGGAATGGCTGAGGTGGAGCAGAATTAGAATTCAATTGATAATGAACTGAGCACGTAAGGAAGGGTATTGAATTTCATGACTGCAGCTTAGGGATGTATTCGGAACTATTTGCATGAGGATGAGATGAGTAACTGTCAATCACTAGGGAGGAATGATGGGGAAGATTGAAAGCACCAGGAATGGGGGCGTGGTCTTGCCAGGGTGTGGGTCTTAGACATTTTCACATACGGGTACTATTGTAAAGAGTGCGGAATATGTCAATATTTTGGAAAGTTATTTGGTAGCATCTATCCAAATGGAGTCCTGGTGTGGCGCTGTGGGTTAATTTACTACACTGCAAGGTCAGTTTGAAATGCAAGGTCGGTGGTTCAAGCTCACCAACTGCTCCTCGGAAACCCTATACAGGGTCATTATGGGTCGGAACCAACTTGATAGCATTTAGCAACAACCCAAATGGGAAATGAAAAAAATAGTTCATTTATTCCTTGACTCAGGTGTCCTAGTACCAGGATATTTCCCAATAAATGTGCACAGTGAGGGTGATCACTGTTTACAATGGCACAGATAGGAAACAGGCTAAAGTACAAACACCATGGATTAGTTAAATGATTCATCTGTCCACACAATGTGACATTTGGAAAGTAGAAGATAGCTCAATATATCCTGACAAGGAATAGGTATATATATATTTTAAGTGGAAAACAAAAGTTGGAAATAGAAATACCATAAATGATCCAGCAATTCCAATACTTCATATATACGCTAAAGAAATAAGAGCCGTAACATGAAAAAAATATATGCACACCCAAGTTCATTTCAGCACTGTTAACAAAAGCAAAAAGATGGAAAACCCTAAATGCCCATCAATGGAAGAGTGGTTAAACTTAACACTATGATAATTACACACAATGCAATGCTAAGCAACATTAAAGAATAAGGATTAGTCTTTGAAACATCTCATAACATGGAAGACATTATGCTGACTGAAATTAGTCACTTACAAAAGGACAAATATCATATGAGACCAAGATCATAAAAGTCAAGAAAAGCTTTCACACTAATGCAAAGACTCTTTGATCACTCCCAAGGGTAGGAGGAGCAGGGAGGGGAAATCACTAATTAAAGGGCTGTTGTTGTTGTTGTTAAGTGCTGTTCTAATCAAATTCCTTTTTCCAACAACATAAAAGACAATTACATACATGGACCTGACCAGATTGAATACACAGGAATCAGAATGACTACATCTGTGGGAAAAGATGGTGGAAGAGCTCCATATTATCAGCCAAAACAAGGCAAGGGGCAAATTGTAGAACAGACCATCAACCACTCTTCTGCAAGTTCAGGCTGAAGCTGAAGAAGATTAAAACAAGTCCACAAGAGGGAAAAAATGACCTTGAATCTATCTCACCTGAATTTAGAGACCATCTCAAGAACAGATTTGATGCATCAGACACTAATGACCAAAGTCCAGAACAGTTGTGAAATGACATCAAGAACAGCACACATAAAGTAAAAGGTCATTTAAAAGACAAGAAAGAAAGAAAAGAGCAAAACTGATGTCAGAAGAGACTCTGAAACTTGCTCTTGAAGGTAGAGAAGCTAAAGTGACTAGAATATATGATGAAGTAAAAGAGCTGGACAGAAAAATTTCAAAGGGCAACTTGAGAAGACAAAAGTATTAAAATGAAATGTGCAAAGATATGCAGTTAGAAAACCAAAAGGGAAGAATACGCTCAGCATTTCTCAAGGTGAAAGAACTGAAGAAAAAACTCCAAGTCTCATCTGTAATATTGAAATATTCACTGCGCAAACTATTGAATGATGCAGGAAACATAAAAAGGAGATGGAAGGAATGCACAGAGCCACTGTACCAAAAATAATTGGCTGTTGTTAACCATTTAGCATATGAACACGGATCTATAGCACTGAAGAAAGAAATCCAGGCAGCACTTAAAGACATTGGCAAAAAACAGGGTCCAGGAACTGACAGAATAAAAATTGTAATATTTCAATAAACTGATGCTGGAAGTGCTGCTCCCTTTTCTATGTCAAGAAATTTGGAAGACAGCTACCTGGCCAACTGATTAGAAGAGATTCATATTCATGCCCATTCCAAAGAGAGTTGACCCAGTGGAATGAGAAAATCATACAACAATATCATATCACGTGCAAAAAATGTTGCTGAAGATAATTCCAAAAGAGTTGAATCTCACGTTAACAGGGAGCTGTCAGGAATTCAAGTCTGATTCAGAAGAGGATGTGGCATGACAGCTATCACTGCTAATGTCAGATGGATCTTAACTGAATACCAGAAGATGTTTACTTGTGATTTATTGACTATGCAGGCATTCGATTGTGTGTATCGTAGCAAACTAGGGAAAACACTGCAAAGGATGGGTATTCCAGAACACTTCGTTGTGCTGATGAAGAACCTGTACATACACCCAAAGAACAAGGAGACACTGAATGGTTTAAAATCAGGAAAGGTGTGTGCCAGGGGTGCATTCTTTCACCATCTATTTATTCAATCTGTATGCTGAGCAAATAATCCGAGAAGCTGGACTATATGAAGAAGATCGTGGCGTCAGGATGGAAGGAAGACTCATTTACAATTTGAGATCTGCAGATGATGCAACCTTGCTTGCTGGAAGCAAAGAAGACTTAAAACATATACTGATGAAGATCGGTATGGATTACATTTCAATGTAAAGAAAGCAAAAATCCTCACAACTGGACCAATAAATAACATCATGATAAACTGAGAAAGGACTGAAGTTGTCAAAGACTTCATTTTGCTTGGATCCACAATGAACACTCACGGAAGCAGCGGTAGAGAAATCAAATATCCGATACATCTGTGCTATGCAAATCCGCTGCACAAGACCTCTTTAAGGCGTTCATGCACAAAGATAACAGGTTGAGGACTACCATGCACCTGACCCAAGCCATGAGATTTTCAGTTGCTTCATAAGCGTATAAAAGTTGGGACAATGAATAAGGAAGACCATAAAAGAATTGATGCATTTGAGTTATGATGTTAGAGAAGAATACTGAAAATATCATGGACTGCCAGAAGAACATACAAATCTGTCTTGGAAGTAGCCAGAATGGCAAGGCTCTGTCAGGAGAGAGCAGTCCTTGGAGAAGGACATCGTGTTTGGTAGAGTGGAGGGTCAACGAAGAAGAGGAAGACCCTCCATGAGATGGACTGACACAGTGACAGCAACAATGGGCTTAAACATGACAACTGTGAGGATGCACAGGACTGGGCAGTGTTTCCTTCTGTTGTGCAGAGGGTCGTTACGAGTTGGAACAAACTCGATGGCAACTCACAGCAACGTCTATTCGAGTCTTTTCTGTGAGGAACGAAGGGGACTTCTGGGGCTGATGGGAAGCACACTCCAGGTCTTTTGTCCTTTCATTCAGTCTTCAACTTCCCTCACTTCCTCAGAAATCCCCACCACTAAAATAACCAAGCCACCCACCCAGAGGGGGAGAGAACATTCTTCTTGTGTATTATTTTACCACACAAAAACGGAACTGAAATTCATTTTAATTTCCAGGTTCTAAAAATGGAGACACTGTTTTCAACACATTGCTTATTTTTAACAAATTGCATCACATGAAACTGAATTTGGGAGCTCTGTAGGGCTTGTAGTTGTGAATTTTACCTATATAATATACCTTTTGGAGCCCTGGTAGCACCATGGTTGCAGTGTTGGGCTGCTAACTGAAAGGTGATAGGTTCAAACCTACTCTTTGGGACAAAGATGTGGCCCTCTGTTTCTGTACAGAAAGACAATGGAACGGCCTTGGAAAGACACGGAGGCAGTTCTACTCTACCTACAGGGTCACCAGGGGTTGGAATTGACTTGCCTGCAATGGGTTTGGTTTGGTTTGAAAGCAGGACAGGGGGTAGTTTGATGGTAGAATTATTGCCTTTCATACAGGAGACTCTGGTTCCATTCTGAACCAATGCACAGTATGCAAAGCCTCCTCCCATCTAGCCCCAGAGACTTGCGTGTTGCTATGATGCTCTGGTAGCATAGTGGTTACGAATCGGGCTGCAAACCACAAGCTCAGCAGTTCGAAACTACCAGCTGTTCCGTGGGAGAAAGATGAGGCTTTCTGCTCCCGTAAAGATTTACAGCCTTAGAAACCCTGTATAGGGTCGCTATGAGTCGGAACTGACTCTACGGCACACAGTCACAGCCACATGATGCTGAACAGGTTTTAGCCGAACTTCCACACTGAGGCAGACTAGGAAAAAATGGCTGGCAATCTACTTTTGAAACTCAGACAGTGAAAACTCTATGGATCGCAACAGTCTGATCCACAATCCATCATGGGGATGGCACAGAACCATGCTGTGGCTATGTCGCCATGAATAGGGGCCCAATTCAATGGCAGCAAATAGCAACAGAGCAAACTGGATGAACAGATGAAGGAACAGATGCTTTCAGTTGTGGGGACCTTCTGTGGAAAGGACCACCATGGCAGGTGGAAGGACAAACTCTCAGCTGAGCCTTCGGCAAAGAATCCCCGTGGGGTGCTACTCAAGAGGGGACTTAGATGAAAGCTTTTTAGGTGTTATCTCTGAGGGCTTATGTGTATGGTAAACACTCAGGATTCAGGCCCGGGGTGTGAATGAGGAAAAAGCAGACAGTGTGTCCCTGGGAGGCTTGTTTAATATTTGATTAGCATGTGCTGTTAAAATGTATCTCCAGGATGCACGAGCCAGTTTCTCTGCACTCCTTTTACATTCTTTGAAACCTGAGGGTTTTTTCTATGTTCTGAAACTGTGGCCTCTGTAGAAGAAAAGAAAAAGGTGCCTTGATTTTTTTCAACTTATTTACTGAACAGTATTAAGAATCCTGGTCTGGTGCTACAGGATAAGCACTGGACTGCTAACTGAAAAGGTCAGCGGTTCAAACCCACCAAGCACTCTTTGGAAAACGCCTTGACGACACTCTACAACAGCAATTAGGAAGAATGTTGTCTGAGAAATTACAACACAACCTTTCTCTTTCTGTTGTTGTTAAGTGTTGGCAAGCTGGTTCCAACTCATAGCGACCCTGTATTGGGATTTTGAAGAATTGCTGGTGGGTTTGAACTGTTGACTATGGTTAGCAGTCCAGTGCTTATCCTACAGTGCCACACCAGGACACTTCTGTCCCTTCAGGTTTCTGTGCTCATGCTAGGTAACAATATTTTTAATAGACACAGTGAATCATGTCAGATGCTGGGGTTCTCTTTTTGCATTGGCTACTAGAAAGCTCAAAAACCAAGCTATGCCCTCTGTCTCTAACAGTTTCCATTGTGTCTATGAAGTACTGCTTCCCTCTACTTATTTTTCATCTATTTAAATGTCCTGTTCCTTAAACTGATTTATTCCATTATCTTTTCATTCCATTTTTCCACGAACTTTTTGAAGCCCCCTTTTGAATTCCTTAAAGACCTTTTGAGACAAGGCAAGTACACAGGTTTCTTGCGGCAGCGGCGGCGGCTGTAGCACAAAGCACCTCAAAACTGGATGCCTTAGAACAGCAGCGATGTATTGTTTCCTTTGGTTTGGGTTTACAGCAGGACTAGAGGGCAGTGCTTCTGTGGGAGAATTCTCATTCTTCCAGGTGGGATACTTGGGTTCAACTCCTGATTCTGCAAGGACAAAGTCTGGACTCGAGGGTCGTCAAGGCTGGCTCTCTCTTTATGCTCTGAGGGAAGTTGTGTTCCATGCCTCTCTTTCAGCTTCTGGTGGCTGGTGGGAATCCTTGGCATTCCTGGACTTGTGGGACCGTTAACTCTCCTCCCTGCCTCTGTGGTCATTTGGTCTTGCCCTGTGAATCTCTGTCTTCTCCTTTTCTGTATCATCTAAGGACCCCTGTCATTGAATTTAAGGCCCACCCTAAAGGAGCTCTGGTAGCGTAGTGGTTACGAATCGGGCTGCTAACCTCAGCAGTTCAAAACTACCAGTTGTTCCATGGGAGAAACACACAAATCTTTACTCCCGTAAAGATTTACAGCCCCGGAAACCCTGTACAGGGTCTCTATGAGTTGGAACTGACTCCACAGCACATAACAATAACAACAACAACAACAAATCCAGCATAGTCCCATCTCAAGACCCTTACCTTAATATCATCTGCAAAGAACCTCAATTACAAATAAGGTCTCATTTTGAGGTTCCTGATGGACATAGTTTTTTTGGGGTGAGGGGTGATGAACACTCAACCCACTAGTACCCGTGGTTGTTAGTTATTTCTGAGTAAGTTCTGATGCATGGGGACCCCATGTGTGCAGAGTGGAACTGGTCCATAGAGTTTTCAAGGCTGACAGCTTTTGGAACCAGATCATCAGGCCTTTCTTCCTAAGTGCTTCTGAATGGTTCAAGCTACTAACCTTTAGGCTAGTGAATCACATGCTTCACTATTTGTGCCCCCCCCCCCACCAAGGCCCTCTCACTACTACAGCAGGGAATAGATGAATACATAAGTCAACTGAGAAAATGTCAACAGACGGACCAGTTGCAGGCACAGGTGACTCTCATGAATGCTACCCTCCAAGAAATCCTGGGCACTATGACTTACCTTGCGTACTTAGCAGAAACATGCCATTGCACACAGCTTTGCTATTTGTTCATTCCATTTCAAGGGCTTCTGTACTGAGATCCCCACACTGACTGACATTCCCATACTGACATCGCCATATTAAGATTTGGAGTCCTGGTGTGGTGCTACGGGTTAATCCACTGGACCGCAAGGTCAGTGGTTCAAATTCACCAGCCATTCCCCAGGGTTGCTATGAGTCAGAACTAAATCAACAGCACGTAACAACAACAACAATATACTGAGATCACCATATTGTGATCTCCATATCCACATCGCCATAACAAGATCCCCATATTAATACTGCCACATTGACATCACCATAGCAACATCGCCATCTTAAGATCCCCATATTGACATCACTAGGACAGAGTGGGCTCCTCATGACCACCTGTGTCAACCTGCTTGCTCCAGAGCTGTGCTCTAGCACCCACAGAAGGTGATCAAGGCTGCATACCAAAGTCACAGAGTCTGCTCTGTCTCAATTGTGAGCCTGGGTCTCTATCCCCTATTCTTTCTCTCCACCACATCACATGAAGATCTGGTCCACTGACCAAGAAAACTGAGTCATCCAACCAAAGCACTGGAATAAGTAAGATAAGCTGAAAATTTAAGAGCTTCATGTGATGACGGTTCATAGGTCAAGTGTTTCATGCCATAAGTCAAGAGATTCAGCTGAGTAAGGGGGTGGGGGTGGGCTTCTGCTGGAACTCTTAGTGGAACATGTGGGGATACTGAGGTCTCATGGCAAAGCTTCCTGTTATACCAGGAAGCTTCCTACATCATCTCAGTGCTTCTGCATGGTGCTTCTGTGATGGACCCTTTCATAGATGGAGATGCTGCAGCTTGAATGGCTCAGCCCTTTGGACAAATTTGATGACCAGCTTGATGTGGGGTTTTGGGGTATGGCTTCAATTCTTGGTCCAGCTCTGTCCCTGTCTACATTTGTTACCTTAGAAAAGGTAGTCTCTCAATCAGGACCACCAGCAAACAAGAAGTTTGAATCAATGACCCCGAATCTCCCGATTCTAAAGTTGGCTTCCACCATGGGGGGAATGTAGCTGACTATCACTGGACTATATGGATCCATGGACTGGAAAGCTTCCCCCCACAAGGTGGAGAGAGAGGACCATTAGGGTTGGATTCTGGATGGGGGTCAGGGAAAGTGAGATCCCATGCCTGGTCAAGAGATTCAGGTCATCAGAGTGACGGAAGAGAGGGCACAGTGGCCCAAAGTGCAGTCTCCTGGACATTTTTTCCGATGTTAATGGGGGTCACAGAACAATGATGGTATTAAATCCACAAGGCCCCCCGACAATGACGAGCTCAGAGTCTGGGATGAGGGATGTGGTGGCCCACTGTCTGGAGAAACACACAGATCTAGCTCATGCTGTGCTTTCACCTCTTGAGCAAATGGCTTCTTAAGCCTCTGGTGACCCACCTGCAAAATGGGTATCATAAGAGCTGGCTCAGCAGGCTGTGTAAACCTCACAGTCAGAATCTGGTGTTTGAGAGTGTCAGCTGTGAAGCTGTATAACATGAATTCAAATCCTGGCTCTTACTGTTAGATCATTAGAAAGCTCATATATAAAAAGGAGGCAATAAGAAGGCGGCTTCATCGAACTGCGGTGAAGGTCAAATGAGATCATGAGTTATGATATGCTTAGGCAGTGACAGCAACATAGGAAGTGTTTGGTAAACAGTAACTCCCTCTGTTCCTTCATTTCTCCACAAAGACTTGGGGCATGGGAGTAGCTGGGGCCAGGAGCAGAGGAAGTTCTGTTCTCCTGTAACCCCCAGACCCCTGCAGATTCAGGATTCCCCACTGGAGAGTAACCATCATGCCCGGTTGCTGACTGGGGAGGCCGGGCAACACCCTTTTAATCAAAACTGAAAAAAGAAAGTTTTTTCCTTAGATGGGTTCGCTTGTTGAAGAACCCTCTGAAATCCATTAACTCCAGTATTACTGAACATCTGAATGCAATTTGCAAGCTATAATAACATCTCTCTAGTTAGCAAATGTTTATGCCTCTCTATAATTTTCTTTTCCATATGAAAATAGACGTGTCATACTAATGTGGTCGACCAGCTGCCTCTATAATATCGTTAATAAGCAGGAAGCATGGTGTGTCCTGGAGGCTGACAGGCCTGGGGAAGGCTGGGTTTGCAGTTTGGGAGGGAGACTTGCTTACTGTGTATCACTTCACAGGGAGAAAATGTGGGACCTGTGAAAAAAGGAATGAGGAGGCACCAGGCTTGAAAGATGAAGTTTTCTGCTCCCGTAAAGATTTACAGCCTCAGAAACTGTATACAGGGTTGCTATGAGTCGGAAC
>NW_006408620.1:7696328-7721740 GCF_000296735.1 Chrysochloris asiatica | reverse complement strand
CACCACAGCTTACTCAAATGAAGTCCTTGGATGGAACAAATACTTAAGTGCTTAGCTGCTAAATAAAAGGTTGGTGGTTTGAACCCACCCAGAGGCAGCTCAGAAGACAGGACTGGCGATCTGCTTGTGAAATGTCTCAGCCTTGGAAACCCTGTGGAGCAGTTCTGCTCTGCATACGTGGGGTCACCATAAACTGGAATCAAGTTGACTATAACGGACAACAACAATGTGGTCACTGCCGTAATAACTGCTACGATGTGCTTTCTGTGGGATAAAGAGAAGCGGGACAGACTACACAGTGATATTCAGCAACAACATCCTTGACATTTCCCCGCAAGGTCTTCCATACCACAGGAAATCTATCACTCACAGTATTCAGAATTCCTACAACAACCGGTCAAGGGAGAACAACTGATCCCACTTTACAGACTGGGAAGCAGAGGTTCCATGTGAAGATCTAATGTGCCCAGGACCCCACAGGTGGATGCTGACTTCAGAGTCGGGGGAAGCTGTCAGATTCCACAGCCCGTGTGTGTCTCTCCCACTCCACCATGCGGCTCACTCCCAACGCTGCGTACACCATTGTCTGTGGAGGGAGTTGGAGAACAGCCAGGAAAATGCTGTCCTTGAAGCCATGATGAAAAATGATCACTTTTCACCATCCAATGAGCCGGAATTCTAATTAAATTACCAGCTTCCTTGGCCCTAGGCTGGTCCAGAGAATATCAACTTGATCAGGGTCCCTTGCTGGGGGAGGGTCAATTTTTAGGCTTGGTTTCTGTTCTATATTTTTGAATTGGCTCCAAGGGTCTGAGTCACTGTCATGAGCCTGTTAATAAATGAGCCAGTTGACTCAATTGCCCATAAGCTTGCTAGGTTCAGGACAAGAAAGAAATTACAAGAGGGAGCCCTGTTCTATAAAGGAAAGGCTGACTTCCTTGGACTGACTTTCATGGGCACAGGCTGTCGACAGAAAGAAGGATGAAGCCAAGTAACATCAGGGAGAGTGGAGGGTGTATGACATTGTATAAGCTAGGTACTGAGAAGTTTCTTTTCAAATTTGCTAGTGGAATATCCCAGAAACGCTCTTCCTGGAAGATGCAACGATGAACGGACCCCGCTCAGAGGGGAAGCTAGGCCTAGATCACTCTTACCCATCCCTCAGGGTTCAGCTCACACATCACTTTTAAAAGTGTTCTGCCGACCTTCAGCATCAACATCAGCATCACCTGTGAACTGATTTTAAGTGTGGGATCTCAGTCGCACCCCTTGCTCCAAATCAGAATCGGCTTCACTCTTGTTGAGCTGATTTTTGACTCGTAGCGACCCTACCTGACGGAGTAGAACTGTCTCCCATCCTATAGGGTAATCTTTAGGGAACAGATCACCAGTTCTTTCTTCTGTAGACTTGCTGGGTGAATTGGAATTGCCACCAAGGGGAGCTCTCAATTCAGAATCTGCATATTGCCAAGATCACTGGTGGTCCACGTACACGATGCAGTTGGAGAAGGCCCACTTCAGGCCCTAGACAGAGTCAGGTTCCCTATTGTACCCTTTCACAGATCCTCTGCTTCTCTCGAGCAGCCCCTGCTCTGCTAGACTTCAGGTCTTTTTCTATCAGACAGCTGACTCTCAAGTACAAACACAACAACAACTCACAGTAATCCTATAGGGTTTCCAAGGTCGGTGTCTTTATAGAAGCAGATGGCCGCAGGGCAGATGGTGGGTTTGAACTGTCCACCTTTTGATTAGCAGCAGCTCAATGCTTAACTGCTGCACCACCGGGCCCCTTCTTCAAAGACATGCTTATCCTGTTCCCATCCCCATATGCGGGGCATACAAACTCTCTCCACTCCAGTTGCTTCTGACTCACGGGGACAGAGTAGAACTATGCTCCGTAGGGTTTTCAATGGTTGTTTTTTCAGAACAGAAGTAGATGGCCAGAGCTTTCTTACAAGGAACTTCTGAGTGGACTTGAACCAGCAATCTCTCAGTTAACAGCCACGTGTGTTAACTGTTTGAACCATGCAGAACATGTAAGCACAAGCTTACATGGTCACTGACTCAAAAAGGAGCCACTTCATAAACAAGTGAATGAATAATGGGGGTTGAGTATCTTCAAGTGATTCTGACCTTCACAGCCAAATGCTTCCACATCTCCATAATTGGTAAAAAGACCAGCTACCAAGACATTAAAGGGTCGAGAAGTCTAGCCGGATCCTCAGCCATAGTATTTATGAGGGGGCTTCAAAGAGTTCATGGAAAAATCCCCTTATCTTTCAATTCCATTTTCCCCTGACCTTCTGAAGTCACCCAGTATGCTCTGCGACCCTGGAGGGTCCATCTGATTTTAATTTGAGTGTTACTGAAACAAAAATGGAGGAGAATTCCTCCCCTGCCAAACAAAAATTAAAGAAAAGTTTCATTTGTTGAGTAAGATCAAGGAAGGATGGGAACAGATGGAGGAAAGCATAGACTAGTCCTCACTAGATTTTGACACATGCCCAGCTTGGTTTCTTACCTAGAAAAGCAAGCAGGTGCCCAGGAAACCTCACGTGGTGGCTGTAAGGAGTAATGTGTGGCTGGAATGATCAAGAATGACCGGACCATTCAGGCAGACAAGGGACAGGGTGCTGATGCGAAGTGTGGACAGCCTGGAAAACCTGATGCTCAGTGAAAGAAGTCAGCCACAAAAGACGGCGTTTCTATGAAATGTCCAGAACAGGTAAACTCATAGACAGACAGCTCATAAGTGGTTGCCAGGGTCCAGGGTCCAGGGTCCAGATAGGGAGAGGTGGACCGGGCCAGTTGCTGCCTTAACAAGTACCACTACCACCAGTTGTCGACTGCTGCTCACGGCGACCCCATGTGTGTCAGAGTACGTCTGTGCTTTATAGGGATTTCAGTGGCTGGTTTTTTAGAAGTACATCACCAGGCCTTTCTTCTGTGGTTGGTCTTGACTGCTTGGTTAACAGCCAAGTGCATTACCCACTTACATCTCTCAGGGGTTTAGTAATGGGCACGGTGTCTCTTCTTGGGATAATGAAAATGGTTTGGAACTAGAAAGAGGTGATGGGTGTACAACATTGTGAATATATAAGTCTCACTGTCTTGTACATTTGAAAATGTTTAGTTTTATGTCATGTGAATTTCACCTTTATTTAAAACAAAAGTCACAAGAGGGTCTTGAACAGTCCCTATAGTTGGACAGTGAATAAGGAAGACCTTAGAAGAATTGATGCATTTGAGCTATGGTGTTGGAGAAGAATATTAAAAATATGATAGACTGCCAAAAGAACAAACAAGTCTGTATTGGAAGAAGTACAACCAGAATGTTCCCTGGGAAGCCAGGATGGCCAGACTTCGTCTCTCATACTTCAGACTTAGTATCAGGAGGGACCATTCCCTGGAGAAGGGTATCATGTTTGGTAAAGTGGAGGATGGGAGAAAAAGATGAAGACCCCCCCAACAAGATGGATTAGTACAGTGATGGCAGCAATGGACTCAGGCTTAGCAACGGTTGTGAGGTTGGCATGGGACTGGGCAGTGTTTCATTCTATTGTGCATAGGGTTGTTATGAGTTGGTACCAACTCGATGGCACCTAACAACAACAATAGATGGCCAACCTCTCCCCCACCAGCCCAGGGATTCTGATTCTTTGTAAGCCAGCCATGAGCTATTTTCAAAAGTTCCCTAAGTGGGTTGAGAAGTACATATAGTGGAAAGAGCATGGGTTGGGACCTGGCAGATCGGACTTGGCTTCACTTTCTTTCCACCTCCTTTTTGCCATTTTCCTCAACCCGCTCTCTCATCCGTGAACATGAAGTGATAACAGTCACAACATCTGATAGGGCTGTTGCTAAAATCCCATTAGCGCCTGTTAGCAGAGCACGAGGGCTGGTATCTATTAGGTGTTTAATCAATTATTCTGATTATTATCAAGCATAGAAAATAAAAAATGATGGCCGAAAGTTACAAAGGGCCTTTCGACTATCATGGAATGAGTTTTGTTACTAAAATTCCAAGACACTGGGCCTTTGTGGGTGTTGAATGGAGAGAGAAAAGCGAGTTTGTACAATTACCTCCATGGAGTCTGGTGCAGTGCTGTAGGATAAGCACTGGACTATTAACTGTCAGGTTGGTGGTTCAAACTCACCAGTCCCTCTTTGGAAATCCCATACAAGGTGGCTGTCAGTCGGAACTGACTTGATGGATTGGAACAGGGGGAGCGGTGGAGCGCCTTGCTGAATAAATGGCTATTGTCGCTGTCTTTTATGTCTTTGTAAAATAAGACCCAGTAAAAGGATTGAAGACTCTTTGGCAGTTTGTAGGTGTTTTTATTTAAAATGACATTGAGATCCGGTATTTTTGTTTGGTGTACTGCGGTGTAGGAGTCCTGGTGTGATACTGTAGGATAGGCACTGGACAGCCAACGAAATAGTTGGTGGTTCAAACCCACCAACCACTTCTCAGTAACCCTATATGGGTTGCTCTCTTACAGAAGCCCTTGGAAACTCATGCACCAGAATGGCTATTGGGGTTTTAAGCCCCACGGACTTAAAATAACAGAAATGTATTCACGTCCAGTTCTGAAGACGAGAAGTCTAAAACCAGGGTGCGGGCACTGCCATGCTCCCCTGAAAGCGCTGGGGAGAAGTCCGTGTCTGCGTATTCTAGCCTCTGGTGGTCTCTGGTGTTCCTTGGCTTGTGGACAAAATCTGTTCTGTCCCTCAACTTCCCTCTGAATCTGTCCCTGACTCCTCTTTAATGAATGAAGGCCCACCTTAATCCAGTATGACCCCATCGTACTTTCATGACATCAGTGGGGACCAAGTAATGTCACATTCACAGGTACCAGGCTTTAATCTAATTTTTTTGGGGTGGGCACCATTGTAGTACTGTAGGATAAGCACGGGACCACAAGGTCAGTGGTCAAACTCACCAGCGCCTCCTTGGAAACCCAATACAAGGGTCACTGGGAGCCAGAACCAACTAGATGGCACTAACAACAAACAATAATTCAGCCCAGACAGCTGAGACATTCAGCTACTGCAAAGCCTTTCAGCCTCAGAAACTCTCAGGGTTGCTATGTGTCGGAACCAACTCAGTGCCATTAAGTAACAACAACATGCTTCACCCCATAACATCTGGCCCCTGAATCACTGCTGGATTACCCAATAAGTCAGGTAAGCATGAGTTTACTTGTGTCTGCTTACTAATCCATGAACAGTTTTACACATCTTTCAACACAGATGGGGTGCGTCTCATTTACAATTGTCCACTGCAGATTAATAAGTAAACACAAGCTTACCTGTTCACTGCAGATTAATAAATACAAATAAAGCCAGGCTTATCTTGCTTACTGTATACTCCATCCCTGTCAAGCACTGTCAATTTGAAGAGGCTTTGATGCTGTAGGAAGATGCTATGGGGTTAGGAGGAAGACAGAGGACAGTCAGGCTTAGAAGCAGAATCTTGGAGAGGGTGAAAATATATGAAACTGTTCACTATAGATTAGTAAGTAATCACAAGTAAGCCCATGATTACCTTGTTTACTGGGCACTCTGATACTGGACTCTGTCAAGTGTATTACTGTGTGCCATCGGGTCGATTCTGACTCACTGTGACACTTACAGGGTCTCCGAGGAGCAGCTGCTGGGTTCGTGGTCCACTGCTGACCCTACAGAGCCACCCCTGGGCTCTCAGACCCCGCCATGGGCAGCAGTGATCCTGAACTGTTCAGCTTACTCAATGTCTTGCATTTATTTCTGATCTTTATTTTCCCTCCCCTTCACTTTAACACTAATTCATGCACTGATTCATTAATCCCTCTATCTCTTCTTCGCGATCAAAGCTTGCTTCATTACATCCACAAACTGTCTCAGTGATGTTATTTATTATTGTCTTGTGAAGTGCCGTCGAGTAAGTTCTGACTCACAGTGACCCTGTATAGGCCTTCCAAAGTACAGCTGGTGGGTTTGAACCACTAACCTTGTGGTTAGCAGTACAGTGCTGATCCTATAGTGGCTGTCAAGTCAGCCCCCAGCTCATGATGCCCCATCCCCCCCACCCCAAGCACAACAGAATGAAACACTGTCTGGTCTTGCACCACACCCATGAGGCATTGCAGATTGGACTGTTAAGATGAATCACAGATGATTTTTTGGATGATTTTTCGGAAGGCCTTTCTATTTCATCCATCTTAGTCTGAAAACTCTGCTGAAACCTGCTCAGCTTTATAGCAATATGCAAGCCTCCACTGACAGACAGGTAGTAGCTGCATGTAAGATGCACTGGCCAAGAATCAAACACAAGTCTCCCACATGGAAGGTGAGGATTCTACCATTGAACCACCAGCAGCCAACCTCCTGCCTTGATGTAGCGAGAGGCTCTGGATTCAGACCCTCTGGGTTCTTCCCCTTTCCTATATGTACAGCATCACCAGGCAAGTGTCTAAATGTCCTTGCCTCTACAATGGCGATATTAATAGAAGCTGCCTCATGGATGAGAGGATTTAATGAGATGATATATTTAGGAAGAGCTGGGCATAGTCACCAAGTTAGTTCTGAGTAATGCCAGCTCTTGTTATAGTCTTTTTTGGCTTTGAGCATCTGTGATCTGCCTTTCCTGGGCATACTCTTGGTTATTTGGGGACAATGTGTCTTCAGATCCCTGCCCTGACTTCTTGGACTGTAAGTCCCAACCACCAGTGACGTCCAGCTGTGTCCACGACAGAGACCCCATTCTGAGCTGCTGTTGGCGGTATCTTAACCTAGCCCTTTGGATGTCCCCCTCCCAGTTATAACTGCACTTGGAACACCTGCTCCATTACTCTCTGCTTCAGGAGAGACAAGCTGAGTGGTAAAACCCATCTTACCTTCTGTCAACGTCAACGTCTCAGAACTGGCCTTAAGTCATGCACAGAATCTACTTTAAGATAGATCTCACAGTTGACACTCAGACATGTTGGGGATGTGTTTCAGAGGTGGAGGATCTACCGGGACCTGCTGCCCTTCTCCTAGGCTGTCCCAAGGGAGCAAGCATCCCAGGAAAAGCAGTGAGAGCTGCCCTATGTAGTCTTAAGAAAGAAAGCTATTGGATGTTAATTGCAGCTGCTGTCAGATACAGCCTGGTTGTGCATTTCCCTCCTGATTCAAACAGGATTTTGTAAGAACTGCAAGGTCAGTGGTTCAAGCTCACCAGCTGCTCCTCGGAAACCCTATACAGGGTCGCTACGGGTCGGAACCGACTCGATGACACTCACCACCAACAACAATAATATATGCACAAGTGATTGATCAAGCACTTATACAAATGGGCCAGGGACCTTGCTAAATGCTTTGTAATTAGCCTCTCATTTAATGCACAAACCACCCCTTGAATGAGTAGTACTATTATCAACACCCCTTTTACAGATTAGGAAATGGAGGTATAAGACATACTGTTGCTGAGAGCCAAACCCTGCCTGGTCCTGCACCAGTCTCACAATTGCTGTATGTCTGAACCCACTGCTGCGGTCACTGTGTCAGTACATCTGTTGACCCTCTACTTTAACAAGCGTGATGTCCTTCTTCAGAGGCTGAATCTAGGCATTTCAGGTTTGAATCTAGGCCTTTTACCCAGAACTCAGAGTTTTGATTATCACACAAACTCTCCCTACCTAACAATGATCTGTTACTTCAGCTCCCCTCATCTGAAAAAAAGTGGCAACAATTTTTCAAAGAATTAAGTTTCAGCAGAACTTCCAGACAAAGATGGACTAGGAAGAAAGGCCTGGCAACCTCCTTATGAAAAACCAGTGAAAACCTAACAGAAAGCAACAGTCCCAATGAGTCAGGGCTGACTGGATGGCAGCTAACAACAACTATTTTTTAGGGTTAAATTAAGGATTTAATGAGGATACACTTAGTTCAAAGAGCCCTAGTATCGCAGTGGATTACAAGCTGGGTTGCTAACCGCAAGGTTACTTGCTCCTAGGGAGAAAGATTAGGCTTTCTACTCCCTTAAAGATTCACAGCCTAAGAAACCTTATACAGGGTCGCTATGAGTTGGAAATGACTTGATGGCACACAACTACCACCACCAAACTTAGAACAGGGCTTGGCATGTAATAAGTAATAAAGGTTTCGGGGGGGTAAAATGACGTTTTCTGCTCCTGCAATGATTCACAACCTCAGAAATCCTCTACAGGGTCTCTATGAGGCGGAACCTACTCAATGGCACTTAACATCAAACCATTTATTTTTAGCAATCACATGAATGGTTTGCCATTATTGGGGAAACAGACATTAAAACTCCCCGAGGAAGGACCTGTGTCATCTCTGCCTCTTGTATCATTCCAGTACCTGAGGCCTTGTCAGCGTGGATGAAATGTGATCATTCTTGCCTGAATTTAAAGAAGAAATTGGTCTGAAGTGAATGCACCCAGACATTTTATGACTTGGTGTTCTTTCCCTGCTCGCTGCCTGGGCTTTATAAACATGACTGTTGATTACAGGGGAAGCGGCAGGACAAGCTGAGGAGGGGCTTAACTCTTAAGAATAAAGGCAGCTTCACCAAGGGTCAGCCCTGGAGTGCTAATGGGCAAGCGTTCTTAGCAGAGGCAGCTCCTGCCTTGACCAGCTGTCCTTCCCAGCTGCTGACGGAGGTACACCCAGGTTTGGCACAGCTCTCGAGGGGACTCAAAGCCACAGGGTAGAGAAACAGCATCACTGCAGTCAAAGGACTGTCATCAAAGCAGAATTAGAAATGAGCTCAGACTCAAGAATTGAAGGCCTCCTGAGTCCCCCTATCTCTGCCAAGCCCTGTGCATTGAACTGCCACGGATTGTGTGACGGATTCTTTCATTCTTTCTATGGCCCAAATTAATTGTGGTAGAAGCTCCTGTTATGACAAGTAAGGTGCAACGGCTACGTGCTGAACTGCTAACCGAAAAGTTGGTGGTTTGAGCCCACCCACACCTCCTTGGAAGAAAGATCCAAGCATCTGCTCCCATCAAGATTGCAGCCTAGATGTTCTGATGTCTTATTCAAACCAAAGGATGGATTAGCTTGCCTAGTAAGCTATGTCTGCCCTGAGGATAGTGGTCGTTGAAGCACTATTTATATGGGATCAAGGAGTCCTGGTGTGGCGCTGTAGGTGCAAAGCGGTTCAAAATTATCAGCTGCTCCTTGGAAATCAAGGAGCTCTGGTAGCACAGTGGTTATGAGTCAGGCTGCTAACTGCAAGGTCAGCAGTTCGAAACTATCAGCTGTTCTGCGGGAGAAAGATGAGGCTTTCTGCTCCTGTAATGATTTACAGCCTTGGAAACCCTATGAAGGGGTGCTATAAGTCGGAACTGACTCCATGGCATATCACCAACACCTCCGAAATCCTACGCAGGGTCACTGTGAGTCAGGACCAACTTGATGGCATTTAGCAACTACAACCACATGTGGGACCAACAACAGCAACTGGAAAGACAGGAGCCTTAGGGGGCAGTGAGCTCATGCTGATGAGGGAGGGACCACTCAGGAGAGAGAGGAGGGTGAGAATGGCCACACAACTAGAAGAACGTCAGCAATGCCACGGAATTGTCCATGTAGAAACTGTTCAATTGGGGTATAGTTGCTGTGGCGCTGTGGGTTAATGCACTGGACTGCCAAATCAGTCTGAACTGCAAGATCGGTGGTTCAAGTTCACCAGCTGCTCCTCGGACATCCTAGACAGGGTCACTATGGATCGATACTGACTCGACTGTACTTAACAACAACGAGTCTCAATAACAAAATTAACAAAATAGATTATTTATGTGATTGTCGTTAAGCACTGTTGAGTCGGTTACGATTCATAGAAATTCTTTATAAGGTTTCTGAGAAAGGCTGGTGGGTTTGAACCATTGACCTTGTTAGCAGTTCAGTGCTGAGCCTATACAGCACCACACCAGGATATATATGATTGGTGGTAGTGGTGATGTGCGGTGGAGTCGGTTCTGGCTCATGGCGACCCTTTATAGGGTTTCCAAGGCTGTAAATCTTTACGGGAGGAGAACATCTCATCTTTCTCTTGTGAAGTGACTGGTAGATTTGAACTACTGACCTTGTGGTTAGCAACCCAGTTCATACTCCATTATGCTATCCAAGGACTCCTTGGATATATGATTAGAGTCTAATAAACCCTGTGGGGCAGTTCTACTCTATCACACAGGGCTGTGAGAAATCAAAATTGGTTTGACAACACCCAACACCACCAGTACAATAAGGACTCCCCTCCCCTTCCTCCCACACTCCCCTGTTCCCACTCCACCGCCAGAACTTCACTGATATGTCAAATTTAGATGATGCACACCTTTTCAAAGACTACTTCAACCTTCAAAAAGTTTGTGGGGAAATTCCATTCTCTTTGAATTCCATTTTTTCCAGGAACTTTCTGTAGTGTCCTCTTATTGAAGATCTGTGTCTCCTTATGCTGTGTTCCAGGGTGGTGGGAGGAGTGGGGAGTTAAAGCTGCTGTAATTCTGATGCTAATTCAACTTTGTCAAAATGGGGTGTGATCCCCACAGCCTGGGAGATGTCCTACCTTTGGGTTACTAACTGCTGTTGAGTTAGTCCGGACTCATAGAGACTCTATGCGCTATGAAAAGAAATGCTGCCCACTCCTGCACCCTCCCCAAACTGGTCCCTTGTGATCTACAGGGTTCTCACGGACTGGTTCTCAGAAGGAGACTTCCAGACCTTTCTTCTTAGTGCATCCTAGTCTGGGAGCTCTGCTGAAACCTAGTCAGCATGCTAAGTGCGTTGGCTGGGAATCAAACGTAGGTCTCCTACATGGAAGGCGAGAATGCTACCACTGAGCCACCACTGCCTTCTAAAACTTGACTGGTGTTGTTTGTGTATCTGAAGTTACCCCGGAGCAGTAACAGGCTGGGAGCAGGCTTCCAGAAGCAAATCCCAAGTGACTTGATGGTTTTGTTTTGATTTTAGTTAACATGAGGTCATCCCACATGTAGGTGGGACCCCAATCCCTTTGAGTGGTGTTCTTATAAAAGAGAAGGGGTACAGCGGCACAGGGGAAGGACAGTCATGGAAAGACACACCTAGAAGCCGACGAAGGCTCAGAGCCACCAGAGGCTCAGAGGAGAAAGGCTCTTGCCCAGAGCCTGGGAGGCAGAGTGGCCTGGTCAGAACGCTGAGTATGAAGGTTTATTGTAGGTTGACCACAGTCCAGGGGGACAACAAGGTCAACTGACGTAACATAGTCTACCATCAAGACAACGTTCCACATTGGTGAGTAAGGACGGGGTTCTTAAAAGCTTGGGAGTAACTATCTAAGATGGTTACTAGTCTCTTCTGGTCCTGAGCAAAGAAGAGTGAAGAAAATTAAACACTCAAGGAAACGATGAGTCCAAAGAACAAATGAACCATGCGAACCACAGCCTCAAGTAGCCTAAGACCAGAAGACCTGCCCAGTACACTGATTTAGACTTTCAGCCCCCAGTACTGAGTCCTGGTGTGGCGCCGTAGGATAAGCACTAGACCTAAAGGTGGGTCTGAACTGCAAGGTCATGGTCAAACTCCCCAGTCACATCTGGGAAATCCTACATAGGGTCACTATGAGTCAGAACCGACTCTATGACATTTAACAACAACTGTGAGATCTAGTCCTGGTGTGGCGCTGTAGGATAAGCACTGAATGGCTAACTGCATGATCGGTAGTTCAAACCCACCAGCTGCTGTTTGGAAACCCTATAAAGGGTCACTATGAGTCTGACCCAACTCGAGGACACTTAACAACACTGTGATATCAAACAATTCTCTTATGTAAAGCCACTCACTTCATGATACTTTGTGAAAACTCCCTTGGAAACTAAAGCCCCAAGCACCCTATCTTTCAGCTGTTGTGTTTGTTGTTAAGTGCTGTCGAGTTGGTTCCAACTCATGGCGACCCTGAATAGGGTTTCCAAGAAGCGGCTGGTGGGTTTGAATCTCTGACTTTGCAATTAGCAGTCCAGTGCTTATCCTAACTAGATACTTGAAAGTTCTTTGTCTTATTAAATACCTTCTCTACTCCTATGCCATGGGAGGTTGGTGCCATTATTCCCATATTACCAACAAGGAAACTTAGGCACAGAGAGGTTAAATAATTTTCCCAAGGTTGCACAGTTCAGAAGCAGCATGTCTTGAGACCAGCCCCCAGATCTGAATGCCCTCAAAACTCTTGTGTTTTTCATTCCATCCCATCACCATCAAGAAAGCAGAAAGAAGCTATGGAGCCGAGGACTACGCTTCGCCCCGTTTACACTGAGCTAGAGGGTCAGTTGGCAAAGGTTGGGCTTCAGCAAAATGTCATTCCTCTTGTCCTCCTGTGACCCTGTTTTAAGCTGTCTCCTCCACGCTCTGGTTTTTCCAAGGCTCCGGGTGCGGTTGACGAAGCAGCATTATCCCACATGACACTCTACTGAATGTCGGGGTCAAAACCCTTGGTTCCTGAGAAACCACCTGATAAAGCCAGTTCCCCTGTGAAATGCAGTGGGTGTTAAATAGCCTTTTATCCTGTTGTGCAGCTAACTACCTCTCTGGTTTGAGGCAGGCAGCAGCTACCCCTGACAAGGATCTTTCTGCATCAGCTCTGGCTTCCTCTCTCCTTCCAGCAGGAAGTTGGGGTGCCGGTTGTACACCCTTGAGGAAGCCTCACCTATAATTCTGCTCTTCTCATTTTTTTGTTGTCTTTGAGTCTATAGTAGCTTCTCTTTCTGGGGAAGCTTGTAAATGCATCCATCCACACTGCTGTGTTACTGAGCCACCAAGTTGTCTTGACGTTCTTGAATAACCATCACATTTTCTCAGTGTCATGGAGTGAAGCATGTTCCCCCTTACATAAATGTCAACTTGGCTGAGCCATGATCTCTGTGGTTTGGCAGTTATGTAATGATACGCTGTCACAGTTATGGATGATGTAATAATCTCCCATGATGCAATCTCTGATGTGATCAGTCAGGAAAAGGCTGATGCCAATATACATGGAGGTCTCCAAGGAACACTGGGCCACAGATGCTGAAAGGAGATAAGGACCTTCCTCCTAAACTGTAAGCCAACAGAGAGAAAGTCTCCCCATAGAGCTAGGATTTGGTATGCTAGCCTCCTAAATTGTGAGAGGATACTATGTCTGTTGAAGTCATCCACTGTGGTATTTCTGTTAAAACGGCCCCAGAGAACTGACACACTCAAGCTGCAAAGCAATGTGGACCCTCCAACCAAATCCCAGAAGATGAGCTCTGTCCTGGTTCTCCATCTGAGTCCAACTGAACTGTAGGCAGGGGGGCTTTGAGGAGTAATGGGGAGCCAGCGTGGTAAGATGCTGATGTCTCCTGCGATGAAAATACATACGTCAAAAGCTGACAAGGACGTTACACTCGTACAAGGCAGATGCTGTGGAGTCATCCTTCATCCTCACATCCCATCCATTATTAGAGAGGCAAGCTGACCCCAGTCCATGATGACCCCCATGCACACAAGAACACAAGGCTGCCTGGCCCTGCCCCATCTTCACTATTGTTGGTGGGTTGCAGGCCATAGTATGGTCCCTGTACATTATGAATGCCTTCTAACCTAGTATAAGAACCCTGGTGATGTAGTGGTTAAGTGCTCATCTGCTAACTGAAAGAAGGATGTTGGTTCAAATCCACCAGCCACTGAAGGGAGAAAGAGCTTCCTTCCATAAAGACTTAGTGTCTTCCAAAACTCTATAAGGAAGTTCTAGTCAGAGTTTGCAATGGGTTTTATTGAAAACAACAGCTGTGTTCTTGGTCCCTGGCCTCTTAGTACACAAGGTATAACTCCCCACGTCAGCAGACACATTGGCCTCTGGTTCTATTCGAGTCTGTTTGTCTGGTAGTGGATTGCCTTTCTCTCTGAGATGCCCCCCTTATCCGCCAAGGTGAATTCCCTGTACATCACATGCCCAGTACATAGGGGACTCAAAAAGTTCATGGAAAATCAAATGAAAACATAATGGAATTTTCCATGACTTTTTGAAGCCCCCTGTATTTTAAGTCACATTTTCTCTTGTGCTCATTCTCTCTCCTCTCTCTCCCTCCCTCCCTTAGTTCCTTCCTCTCTTCCTCTTTCATTCTTTCTTCTTCTTTTTTTTTTTCTGGTGAAATTATACAGCCACACACCATTTCAATAAAGTCTACATGTGTAACTCAGGGACACAGATCACATTCTTCCAGTTGGACAAACGTTCTCGCCACCATCCTTCTCTAGATTCATCCACCACCACTGACTTAAACTCACTGCCTCCTCAGCGTCTCACCGAACCTTTAGAGTTGTCGTCGTCGATCTGCTCTCGCCTAGACAATTCTTTATAAGAGCACAGTGCTTGAGGCACACATACATTTAAGTCTAATCAATTTTGAATGTGCGTTCCAAAACCACGTGATCAAAAAGGCATCCATCTATTTTGGCGTGACTGGGGACAACAGGGGTGAAAAGAAAAAGAAAAATATTTACATTTACCCAAACGTACTTGAAGCTGTGTCCACTGGAATTCTCCATCACCATGGTGTGCAGCAATCAGGCCAACCCAGGTCTGACCTGACATACAGGAAGTGGACGCCCTGGGTTGGAAGAAGTCACATATAACTTCTTGATGCTGTTAAGTGTCATTGAATTGGTTCTGACCCACAGTTACTCTATGCACAACACAACCAAACACTGCCCAGTCCACTGCCAGCCTCACAACTGCTGCTACACTTGAGTCCACTGCTGCTGCCACTGTGCCAATCCATGTTGTTGGGAGACTCCCTCTTTTTCACTGATCCTCTACTTTACCAAGCATGGTGTCCTTCTCCAGTGACTGCTCCCTCCTGATAATATGTCTGAAGTATGAGAGACAAAGTTTGGCCATCTTGGCTTCCAAGAAGCATTCTGGTTGTACTTCGTCCAACAAAGATTTGCATATTCTTCTGGCAGTCCATGGTATTCTTAATATTCTTCCCCAACACCAGAACTCTAATGTATCAATTCATCTACGGCCTTCCTTATTCATTGCCCAACTTCCACATGCATAGGAGCTTATTGAAAATACCATGGCTTGGGTCAGGTGAACCTTAGTCCTCAAACTGACACTGTTGCTCTTGAACATTTTAAAGAGGTCTTGTGCCACAGATTTGCCTAGTGCAAGGCTTATACCAGTGACTGGTACTCGCGCCATGAGCTTTTTGAGGTTATCCCCATTCCTTTAGCTTGGGATATTTTCCAACTTGTTGGATGAACTCTTATTTATCCTTAGGATCTCAACTTAGAGGAAGTGGCTGCTCCATCCTCCACAGCAGGCCAAGCCTTCATCATACACACTCATGAAGTGTCACTTAGCTTGGTAGTTATTTTGTCATTAGTGTGATTCTGCTTTCTCTTTTCCTAACGCTACTGTAATGAGCAATGGGGACCCTCAAAGATTGTACTTACTCCCTACAAAATCCCATCAGGGCATCATATTACATGAGATAACAGATGTGAAATTCCTAATGCATCATAAATGCTTCAAAAATGGTGCCCATGTCCTGAATCCGTAAGATGTTGGATGTGAAGTTCCCAGTGTTTCACAAATGCTTTAAAAATGGTACCCATAAGGATGCTATTGCTGATAATGATGAGGAGAAGGTGTTGACGATGTCACTCAAAAAGAGCTGCTGAGAGGGAGGACAGTGGGCAGAAGTTGTCCTCTTCTTCCCATTCCATTCTCGCCCTTCTTATGAAGAGTCATTAAAATCTCTCCTCCTCAGAGCCCAAGACCCACAGCTATTCAGAAAACTTCCCTCTTGGCTCCACGTAATGCCATCCCAGGAAGCCATGTGCTTATCACGCCCCACTCGCTGTATTCAGTGAGAGCTCTTCCAACAAAGGCAGAGAGATTGTTCTCTTTCATCGGTGGAGGTTAATAGTGTCCATTGTTAGGGCCCACACACAAAGGAGTCCTTCAGAGGGACGAGCCTGGCAGAGGGCTTTGTGTCTGAGTGGTGTCTTTCTGTTGTTTCACCTGGATCCGAGGGGCAGTTTCAGAGTCCTCAGTCACTGAGATGAATGAGCTCTAAGACAGTCTCTGCCTTGGCTTGTTTCCAGACTCATCTTTCCAACGACAGTGAAGCCCTATCAATTCCCAGCATCCCTTCCTTGTGGCTCAGAGGAGGCCCAGAGACTTGCCTGGGGAACTAGGACCACAATACACACATTATCCTATCACTGCAGCTTGTACCGCAGGGGTGCCCTGCTAGCTCCTGCTGGCTACCCAGCCTCTCCACAGAAAGGAAGCAGGAAGTGACTGGTGCCAAGGAGACAGGAGCAGTGCTCTCTACTGATTTGTGTCCCCACGAACCCTTTCCCTGGTACTTGGCTAAGAAGCCCGGGTGGTGCATCAGTTAATCGCTCCCTGGTAACAGAATCCACCCAGTCAGCTCCATTAAGACGACATCTTGAAAACCCTACGGAGGCAGTTCTACTCTGTCCTATGGGGCCCTGATGAGCTGCAATGGACTCAAAGGTACCTAGCAGCGACAGCAACATACTCATGGCTGTAAGGCAAGGGGGTTTGTTATGTTAATGAGGTAATGGTCAGCACTGGCCTGTGCTTTCAAGTCCATTCAGACTCACAGCCACTCTGCATAGGTATGAACCACTGACTTTGTGGTTGGCATTCCAGTGCAGATCCTATCTTCGATATGCAAATCAAGTAGATTACGAAAGTGACGTTACTAGAGCTGGTGTCACCCTTCTGTGGTGAAGACCTGAAGAACCTCCCTGGTCTCATAGGTGGAGCAAACCACCCACCCCCTGCGGCACCCCAAAGTTCCTCCTCTCCTATAAAGGGGAGACCCTCAACTCCATCCATCTAATGGCAGGCCCATCCACCCGTGTTCTGACTGGTGGGTGATGGGGACAGGTGGTGACAGGCCTTGGTGACCCCACACCTGCAGCGCTGGTCCACCCCACTGCTGCAGACTCTGGGGACATTTTGGTATCATCGACTCGGCAGTGTCCCGGGGTGTGTTCTACCACGCTCCCCCCATGTCTCCCTGCACCCCCAAATCCCTCTAGTGATGTCACTGGATTAACCATAGAGAAGGGAATACACATGCCAAGCAACAAACACTTAAAAGAGGAGCTGGTGACCATCTCCTAGAACTGACAGTCTTCCTCAAGAGCCGGTACCCCAAACTGGGACAGCCTCCTAAACAGTAAGTAAAGAACTTTCTGCTTGCTAATGCCAAGAAGGAAAGAAACATTTCCCATTAAAAGAAAGAAAAAATCAAAATGTATCATTTACAGGCAGCATTAGGTGTCTCCAACTGGAGAGATAAATTTTTACAAACTTTCTGGTAAGCCATTTACATACAACACACACCCCAAGCTTCAGAAATGTCTTTATGTGTTGGTAAAGCAATTCCACTTCTAAGACTTGATCCTGACGAAAGAATACCGAATGAAAACATATTAGGCATAAACAAGAATGTTCAAGAACGCATTGATTATGATTATTACTAACTTTTTAACGTGAATTGATTGAAGGTTTACAGACAAGATCATCATTATTTTAAATAACGAGAATGGGGAAGAGATCTTTGTGTCCAATAGGAGAATAAAATGGGAATTATGGTATAGCCATCCTCACCACTGGACCAATAAACAACATTCTTTTCAACGGAGAAAAGATTGAAGTTGTCAAGGACTTCAATCTTCTTGGATCAGGTATCAACACTCGTGGAAGCAGTAGTCAAGAGATCAGATGATGTATTGCATTGGGCAAATCTGCTGCATAAGAACTTTTTAAAGTGTTGAAGAGCAAAGATGTCAGCTTGAGGACTAAGGTGCGCCTGACCCAAGCCATGGTATTTTCAATAACCTCATATGGATGTGAAAGCTGGACAGTGAATAAGGAAGATTGTAGAAGAATTGATGCCTTTGAGTTGTGGTGTTGGAGGAGAATACTGAAAGTGCCATGGACTGCCAAAAGAACCAATAGATCTGTTTTGGAAGAAGTGCAGCCAGGGTGCTCATTGGAGGCCAGGATGGCTAAGCTTCGTCTCTCATACTTTGGACATATTGTCAGGAGGGAACAGTTGCTGGAGAATGATGTCATGCTGGATAAGATGGAGGGTCAGAGAAAAAAAGGAAGACCCCCAACAAGATGGATCAGCCAGGTGGCATCATTGATGGCGTCAAGTGTGGCAGCAGTAGTGAGGTTGGCCCAGGATCGGACACTGTTTCGTTCTGCTGTGCATGGGGTCGCTATGAGTCGGTTCCGACTTGATGGCACCTGACAACAACAACAACAACATATGACAGAAAATTATTTAGTTATTGGAGTCCTGATGTGGCACTGTAGGATAAGCACTGGACCACAAAATTGGTTTAAACTGCAAGGTTAGCAGTTCAAACCAACTAGCCTCTCCTCAGATTAACCACAGAGAGGGGGACTCTGTAAAGTTCAGTTATACGGGTTGTTATGAGTTGGAACCAACTCAACAGCACTTAACAACAACAACAACTGGAAATGATGTTTGGAATCTTTTTTTCTTTTCTTTTTTAATGATGTAGGGAGCATTCACCAGAACTTAGCAATTTATAAACTGTAAATCCTGGTGTGGTGCTGTGGGCTAATGCATCGGACTGCAAAGCCGTTTGAACTGCAAGGTGGGCAGTTCAAGCTCACCAGCTGCTCCTTGGACACCCTATACAGGGCCGCTATGGGTCGGAAATAACTCGACAGCACTTAACAACAACAACATGAAAAAACTGCACATGCTAGTGAAATAGGATGCCAGTAACAATGCTCAAATAATATAATCATCACGAAGGATTATAGTGGATGTTCTTTTATCCTTTATATCTGGCCTTATCTTCCAAGTTTTCTCTAATAAACATCGACTGCTTTTATAAGTAAAATAAATAATGCTCAAAAACCCAGCAAACAGACACCCCACATATTTTGTGATTGGACGCACATCCTTAACTGGCAAAGACAATTCTTACTCTGGCTCTTTAAATGGCGAAAGGAATGGCTCTATCTGCAGTGTTGTACACAGCAATGAGACTGAAGGAAAAACAAAACTAGCCCACGGCCATCCAGCCTATGCTGACTCAGTGACCCTAAGGGGCAGAGGGCTGGTCTTGTTTTCCTTCTTCAGTGGACTCACTGAACTGCTATTAGGGTTTCTGAGACTGTAACTCTTTATGGGGGCAGACTGCTTTATCTTTCTCCCTTACCTGGTAGAGTGGCAGCTGGGTCTGAACCACTGACCTTGTGGTTAGTTTAATCCACTGTGCCACCAGGGCTCCTCCCACAGAAGATGCTTTGGCAAGAATGACTGAGGGAGGAAAGGGGTATAAGTGCGATTTATCTGTGTTTTCCTGTTGAGGCAGCAGAGGACACACCCAGGCTGAGGAACCGGAGCTAGAGTTCTGGTTTCTTCGTATCTGTGCATCTACGGACTAGCTCAACAGAATACATGAGTGTTTGGTACCCAGGCTCCTCAAAAACCCTATACAGGGTCACTATGAGTCAGAACTGACTCAACAGCACTTAATAACAACAATAACAATATGCTCTTGGACTTCAGGTGTACCGCTGTAGGATCAGCACTGGACTGCAAAACATAAGGCTGGCAGTTCAAACCCACCCACTACTCCTCAGAAACCCTATATGGGGTTGGTATGAGTTGGAATCGACTCCGCTCCCATAAAGATTCCAGTCCCGGAAACACTAAGGAACAGTTTTCTATTCTGTCCTACAGGGTCGGAGTTGTTATGAATCCCAATCGACTCAATGTCAGTGGAGTTTTTCAATGTGCTAGATCCCTCACCCATCTGCCAACCTTGCGGTTCAAACTGACCTTGTGGTTGAGTGCTTATCCTACAGCATCACACCAGGACTCCAACTGACAGACTAGGAACTTCCTACCAACGTCATATAACTAAGATCACTTCTGTTGCTAACAATAAAGCCATGTGTGAATTTCCCACTAAGCTACTAAACCAGCTGTAAGCCCCAGTACAAGTTATTTTGACCCACTTCACTCAATCAACACTTGCTAAGCAAGTGTGATGTACCACACGCAATATTGAGCACTCGGGTAAAAAACAAAAGGAAAAACCCAGTTGCTGTTGAGTCGATTTTGCTTAATGGTGCGTCAGAGTAGAAGAGTGCGACCTGGGGTCTTCAACAGCTAATCTTCTGGATGCTGATTGCCAGGTCTTTCTTCTGAGGTATCTGCGGGTGGACTCAAACAGTCAACCTTTTACTTAGTAACTAAGCACTAGGATGGTGGTGGTGGTGGTGGTGGTTGCATACCACCGAGTCAGTTCTGACTCATAGTGATCCTGTTAGGGTTTCTAAGGCTATACATTTCTACAGCAGCCCAATGTCTTACCTATCTCCCATGGAGTAATAGATTCAAACTGCTGACCTTGCAATGAGCAGTCCAGCTGGTAACCCACGACACTACCAGAGTGTCTTAAACAGTAGGATTGTTGTGGTTAAGAGTCATCAAATTAGTTTTGACTCACAGTGACCCTGCATAGGGTTTTCCGAGGAGCAGCTGGTGGGTTTGAAGTTTAATGCGAATCCTACAGCGCCACTGTACATTTAAGAACAGGAGGTTCTCAAATGTTAAAAGTGCAGGAAGCTCATTTGGTATTTGCTGACAATCTCTATTTTGGGGTTCCATCTCTGAAGACTTTGATTCAGTAGGAGGGAGTACTCCGAGAGTCCTTCTATTAAACATATGCACTAGGTGAACAATCCAGGTAGTCTTGGACCACACTTGAGAAACTTAACAAGAGTAATCAATTGCACTCTAGAGACTTATAGTCTAGGTGGCAGTGGTGGTTGTGTACCATCGATTTCAACTCAAAACGTTTCCAAGGCTGTATGTAAATCTTTATGGGAGCAGAAGCTTGCTTCTGTCTCCCATGGAGCAATGGGGCCATTCGAATTGCTGACCTTGCAGTTAGCAGCCCAGATTATAATACACTACGCTACCAGGCTCCTTTGATCGTATTATTGTTGCGATGTGCCATGGAATTGGTTCTGGCTCATAGTGTCCCTGAATAAGGTTTCCAAGGAAAGGCTGGTGAGTTTGAATTGCCAACTTTGTAATTCCAACCAACCTTTTGGTCCAGTTCTTATCCTACAGCACCACACCAAGATTCTGCTTATAGTCTAGAGGGGCATATAAACAATCATTAATTTAATAGAAAAATTTTAATAGCATGAACATAATCACAACAACATCAATAAAAGAAGAACTACCTTTATTTTAAGACTTACTATGAACCTGGGATTGTACGAAATACTTTTATTATCCCATTTAATACCCATAACTACTCTGAGTTCAATATTATTACTCCCATTTTAAAAATGAAGAAGAAATTAACTTACCCATGGTACCACAGTTGCTAAATGGTGGATCTCAAATGAAAACTCAGGGTTTGTAAGACTGAAGAACGAATTAATCTACCCATGGTAACAGAGTTGCTAAATGGTGCATTGCATATGAAAACTCAGAGTTTGTTAAGACCGAGGCATGTGATGCTAACCAGGTCAATAGTGAACATTATGGATGCCCTATCCACACTAGATTGAACTGTGTTCCCCCACATATGTGTCACCTAGGCTGGGTCCCCATTGTCCGTAGTTTGGCATTTACGTTAGGATTTCTCATGATGCACTCCATTGTGATACAGCAGTAAGAGGACTAAGAGTGGTGACTGACCTATCACAGAGGCCTGGCATGGTGCTGCAGAATAAATGGTGGGCTGCTCATCGAAAGGGTGGCAGTTCAACTCCACCAGCCACTCTTTGGAAACCCTTTCAAGGGTCACTATGAGTAGGAACTCACCCAACAGACAGCACTTAACAACAACAACAATGATCCATCAGAACCCTGATCCAGTGTAAAGGAGATTCCTCATGGGTGTGGCACGCATCCCCTTTTATATTACGGAGCTATCAGGAGAGACAAGTAAGCAGAGGAAGAGGATCTAGTACCAATGAGACAGAAGAGCCAGCAGTGGAGTGTGTCCTTGGACCTGGGGTCCCTGCGCTGTGAGGCTCCTAGATTCTAGGACTTGTCTGATGCCAAGTCACATGGAGCTCTCCAGGGAATGCTGGGACTACAGATGCTGAATGGAGACCAGGTGCTCTGGATTCGGACTTCTAGTCCTCCACGCTATGAGAGAAGAACAGTTCTGTTTGCTAAAGCCCCCTCTCCACCGTTTGTGAGGTTTCTGATTCAGCAGCACTAGAGAAGCAAGTCGTATGATGATGGGGACTTTGGTCAGGGCAGTCCAGGAGCTGGGGGAGAAGGAGGGGACTTGGGATGCTTTAAGGAAAATGTCCCAAATATCTGAGCTGGGTCCTGAAAACAAATAAAAGGCTAGACAAGCAAAGAAGGGGAAAGCAGGGCTGAAGCAAACTCAAGCTTAGTTAACTCTGGGAGACTGCTGGAGTTCAGAGATGGCCACTGTAGATGAATACTAGGTGGATGCAGCCAATAGGATGCAGAAGGTGGAAAGGTTACAAGTTAGGTTCCAGTTCCTTGTAGGAGATTTCCATATTTAACTGGAGACAGTAGTAATCATCAGCTTTATGTCGTTGAGGAGTCCTGGTGTGGCACTGTAAGATAAGCACTGGACTGTTAACTACAAGGTCAGTGACTCAAACCCACCAGCCACTCACTGGGTCTGAACCAACTCAATGGTACTTAACAACAGCTTATGTGTAAGACGTACCTATCTGGATGGTGCAAATGCTAGCATAGTGAACTGCTAACCTCAAGGTTGGATGGAAGTTCAAGTCTATCCAGAAGCACCTTGGAAGAAAGGTCTGGCAACCGACTTCCAGTAGATCAGCCACTGTAAACTCTATGGAGCACAGTTCTACTCTGGCACACATGGATTGGCCATGAGTCAGAGTCCACTCTACGGCAATCAGTTCGAGTAATCTTTGTAAAGAAGAAGCAGAACTATCATTGTGTATAGATAATAGGATGTTCTAATCCAGAACCCCTAAACCAAGCCCACTGCCATACAGTCAATTCCCATTCATGACAACCCTACATATAGGGTTTCCGAGGCTGTCAATCTTTCCAGGAGCAGAAGGCCTTCTCTGAGAATTTTAAGAACAGATAAATTACTACATGCACACACACACACACACACACACACAAGACAATAAAAAAAACAACTGCACTTTTCTATGTTAGCAAAATACATATATATTATGGTGGTAGTGGGCCATAGAGTCAGTTCAACTTGTAGCAATCCTACATAGGTACAGAAAGCCTCATCTTTCTCCCACAGAACAGCTGGAAGTTTTGAACCGCTGATCTTGAGGGTAGTGTATATATATATATATATATATACACATACACACACACATATATTAGCAATAGAGTTAGAGTCCTGGTATGGCATTGTAGGTTAACGTGCTGGATTACAAAGGTGGTCTGACCACAAGATCAGCAGTTCCAGCTTACCAGCCACTCCTCAGAAACTCTATACAGGATCTATGGGTTGCAACTGACTTACTGGCATCAGTAACAATGTTAGCAACAGGCAGTTAGAAAACACAGTGGAAAGAATCCAATTACTTACAGCAGCAAAAACAAAACAAAACAAAAAATAATTTTAAACCCTAAAGGAATCAAGTTAATAATATGAACGAAATTATAAAACTGGACTCAGAAAGTTGTTTGGTTTTATTTTTTTAAACCACCTTGGCTTAATGTAAAAACATATATTCTTAAAAGGTAAGATTCAATATTACAAATAGGTTCTCTCTTAATTAATTTGCTGGTTTAATGCAATTACAACATAAATCCCAATAGGACATTTTTTTGGAAACTTGACAAAGTGATTCTAAAATGTATTTGGACAATTAATAGGCTGAAAAGAGCCAAGAAGGAAAACTTAAAAGAAAACAGCAAAGTGAAATAATAGTATGCTTAATATCTGTGAGTGCTAGACTAGCAATACATTCAAAAGAGTCGCAATGATGGAAAAAAAAAAAATAGGCAGATTAGTGGAACAGAGCACAGTCAAGCAATAGATGTGAGTATATCACACACATGGATGACAAGGATCATTTTGGTATCTGACATTCATTCATTCATTCATTCAAGCAAGCAATACGTACTGAATACCACCTATATGTGTCTGGCAAGAGTTGTAAAGATCAATGGAAGGTCTACGTTTGGGCAAATTCCTGTAATAGCTCAGAATTTCTACTTTCTGACTGCAGACAATCATCAATGTGTGTTATGGGATGAATTATGTCCCCCAACACCCCAAAATATGTGTTAGAGTCCTCATACTATCTCTTTGGACACAACCCCATTTGGGATTATGGGGTCCTGGTGTGGAGCAGCAGAATAAGCACTGGACTGCAAGGTCAGGTTGAACCTAAGATTTGGGTGGTTCAAAATTGGAACCAACTCGATGGCACTTAACGCCAACAACACTGTATCTGTGTAGGGTGTGTCCTACACCCACTCACTTACGAGTGATGAAAAGAACAATCCAGACACCGAGATGGCCAAACACAAAGAGGGGAAGACAGATACCAAGTGAGGATTGCCCAGGATCCAAAGAGTAATAGTGCACACAAGGATCAGTCTGGCAGAGAGAGGACTGCTGATACAACAGCACTTGCAAACAAAGGTGGCATTCTGGATTCCTTCCTCCAACTCTCTGCCGTGGGGCTAAGAGAAAAATTAAACCATCCAGGCACATCCTCACCCAACAGTAACCTCCACTTTACATTTGAGTTTTCCCGTCTGAATGTTTCTGGCCTGTAGACGCTCTTCTCTATCCACTGGGGCTGTGCTGATGATCAGAGGTTCAAAACCACACAGTGAAGCCAACTCAGACAAAGCCAGAACAATTTCCACTTTCTCCCCCTCTTTCATCAGATCCCATCTGACACCGATCAATCCCTCCCAGCCAATGAGGTCTACTGTACTCAACTGAGCTCTGGGAGATCCCTCTGATGACTTGGCTTGCTGCTCACTCTACAACTCAGGGTCTTTCATCAAATCACAAGGGTTGATTTATGGGAGCATACTCCTCCACATGTGTGGTGCTATGGGTTAGGTTTGAACTGCAAGGCCAGTGGTTCAAGCTCACCAGCCACTCCTCAGAGTTGCTATAGGTCAGAACCAACTTGACGGCACTTAACAACAGCAACAACAACAATTTCCCACGTAGTGCCTTCATGGGATTCATCCGGGGTCTTTAAATCTGAGTTTTTCATGAGGGTCTACTGCAGCCTGCTGTTGACATCTACTTCTTTTACAACCTCCCAAAGGTTCTCGATTGTGTGGATTATGAGAAGCTACGGACAACGTTGCAAAGTATGAGTATTCCGGAACACTTAA
>NW_006408620.1:7693712-7695691 GCF_000296735.1 Chrysochloris asiatica | reverse complement strand
AAGGAAGACCATAGAAGAATTGATGCTTTTGAGTTATGGTGTTGGAGAATATTGAAAGTGCTCCTTGGAGGCCAAGATGGCCAAACTTCACCTCTCATACTTCGGACATATTGTCAGGAGGGACCAGTTGCTGGAAAAGGATGTCATGTTTGGAAAGGTGGAGGGTCAGAAAAAAAGAGAAAGCTCCCCAGCGAGATGGCTTGTCAAAGTGGCAGCATCAATGGGCTCAAGTGTGGCAACAATTGTGAGGTTGGCCCAGGACCAGGCAGTGTTTTGTTCTGTTGTGCATAGGGTAGGTATGCGTTGGTACCAACACGATAGCACCTAACAACAACAACAACAAAGAATACAACAAGGAACTTGGAGAAATTTTCATGATCACCATCATCACCACTACCATCAACATCTCCACCATTAATTGTACGCTTAGATTTGGATGAAGAATTACAGGTAAAATATGCACTTTAACCTATTTAATTCTCACAATACGGCCTTGTCGTTGCTAAGTGCCACTGAGTTGGTTCTGATTCATAGCAACCCTGTATAGGGTTTCCTTATGGTTCAAACTGATCTTGTGGTCCAATGCTTCTCCATACAGCACTGCATCAGAACTCCACAATATTGCCTTAGGAAATGGTAATATGGAAATCTTCAGGATATGAACTTGATTAAGTCAATTCAAGTTTTGGTACATTACCGATGTAACACATTCACAGCAAATCTGTTCTCGTCTACTTTTGATCCTAATTTGACTAGACTTCTTTTCATCAGGATAAATCCTTTCTGTATAAATACCGGTTAAACATGTAAGTATTTACAACCTGTTGGTGGCGCAGTGGGTTATGTGGATTGGTCAGCAGTTGGAATCCACCAGCTGTTCCCACGAATACCGAGAACACTGTCTGCTCCTGTAAAGGCTTACAGCCCGGGAAACCCTACCTCGGGCTGATGTGAGTTGGAATCTACTTAACAGCAATGGATTTGGTTTTGTGAAACCAAAGGTGGGTGGTTTGAATCCACTATTTGGCTCCACCAGAGAAAGCAGGGGCAGTCTACTCCTAGAAAGATGGCAGCTTTGGGAAACCTATGAGACATCTTTACTTGGCCCCAGACGGGGCACTAGGAGTCAGAGTCTACTTTTCTGATCTGGTGACTATATGAGCATTTGGGGGGAGGAGGCAGCAACAGTTCAGTGTGGGGTCAGAAACTGGATGGGGTGGGAAAGGCAACCATCCACACATGAGGGGTGGGGGACAAGGGTGGAAGAGATTGATTGCATACAGCATTCTTGGTTAGGCAAGTGAAATCTATTGAGCATCACATCTCACTGTAGGATAAACCTGAACAAGACCACCATACTGCCATCACGTTGGTTCAGACTCACAGTGACTGCAGGACAGAGCGAGTCGCTTTTAGAGAGCCCTGTGCCTAACCTCCAGGGAAAAGAATGTGCTACTACAAGGAGAGGGAGCTAGTGTGAACCATGTACACTGTTGGATTAAAACTGGAGGTCATGCCATCAACACTGACTCAGAAACCCTATGGAGCACTTCTACTCTGTCCTAGACGGTTGCTCCTCCGAGTCGGAATCAACTCAATGGCAGTGGGTTTGGTTTTGAGGTTGGAGTATTCCTCTGTGTAGACACACAGTGGTTTGTTTATTCATTCATCAGTTGATGGTGGACCTCAGACTTGTCAATAGGAAAGTGGAGAATAAAAGTGCGTAGTTAAGTGCTCACTTTGGCAGCACACATACTAAAACTGGAACGCTACAGAGAAGATTAGCATGGTCCCTGCGCAAGGATGACACGCAAATTCGTGAAGCGTTCCATATTTTTTATGACATGGAGAGATAGAGCGGCTGGGGACTTTAGACCCAGAAAGGGAGAGGGGCTGTGTGCTGACAACCCGGGGGGCAGGCTTGCAGGGTATAACATCTTTGGTTGGTTGAGGATGCATGGAGGGGATTGTAACCATGG
>NW_006408620.1:7679484-7693601 GCF_000296735.1 Chrysochloris asiatica | reverse complement strand
AAGAATGCCTTGTAGACTCACTGAAATTACTAAATCAAAATGCTACAGTATTTGGTACCAAGAGGATGCTCAAAAATATCCATTGTTGTTAGGTGTCATTGAGTCGGTTTCCACTGACAGGGATCCTGTATAGGGTTTCCAAGGAGTAACTGGTGGGCTTGAACTGCCAACCTTTTCCTACAACATTACAGCAGGATAAGTATCCATATGCTCTCATTCCTCCAGACACTCTTTGAAGTTCCCTCGTCTTAAACAGAAGCCCAGTGGGGCTCAATATCTCTAAGAATCCTTTCAGAGCCAAAATAATTCTGATTGATGTCTAGCACTAGGTACTGCCACACAGCTGGGCCAGGTGGCATGAAGCCACTTAGAACCAGGATAGGTGGGCAGGCAATAGATGTATGCAGGCGTGAGGCTGCAAGAAGACAGGAAAATCCGAGCGATGGCTTATAGGTGAATAGGATCAAACATACACTGAAATAGGACTGCTCTCTTATGAGACAATGAGCACATCAGTGGAGAAATTTCCAACCATGGAGATCGGGTAAAACCCTGAGTTTAGTGGATTCATCATTATCTGGTCAACAAAGCCACTTGTTAAACTAAGGTAGATGAAAGAACATCAGAACAAGCTTTTTCTTAAATGTGCAAGACCCTGTTCTAAAAGTTAACTCACTCCTCCCTACCACCTTAAAAGGGAAGTTCCACTGGCTTCTGGGAAGAGTTGTGGGTGGTATTCATGGTTAACACACTTGGCTGCTAACCAAAAGGTTGGAAGTTTGAGTCCATCCACAGGCACTTTGGATGAACAGTTGGGTGATCTACTTCCTAGAC
The DNA here is from genome assembly GCF_000296735.1 of Chrysochloris asiatica. NCBI lineage: Eukaryota > Metazoa > Chordata > Mammalia > Afrosoricida > Chrysochloridae > Chrysochloris > Chrysochloris asiatica. The sequence continues at coordinate 7,692,767 of NW_006408620.1, read as the reverse complement.
ATCAGAAGATGACACCATGGAAAACCCTCCCAGGCAGTTCTGCTCTCTCTTAACAGGATTGCTAGAAGTTGGAATCAACCCAATGGTTAACAGGTTTTGTTTTGTTTTTTAAATAATATATGTGAGCCCTGGTGGCACTGTAGGATAGATAAGCTCTGAACTTCTAACTCCACGGTTGGCAGTTCAAGTCCACCAGCTGCTCTGAGTAAGAACGATGAGGCTTGTTGCTTCCACAATACTTAGTCTCAGAAACTCTATATAGGGTTACTATGAGTCAGAATAGACACAATGGCAGTGGGTTCAGCCTCAATAAGACCATATTCTTATCTGAGAGTGAAGGCACTGGGGGTTTGTTTGTTCAGCGGCACCCCTGACCAATACTACAGTCTCTAGACTCTGGAGTCAATGGCCTGAGTTCAAATCCCAGCTCTGCCATGTATTATTCCTGTGACCTTGGGCACATTTATTGCCTTCTGTTTCATTTTTCTCATCCGAAAACCTGGAAAATTGTGGTTCTTATTTACAGAGTTGTTCTGAAGCATGAAGAGTTAATATATGGAAAATGTAGCAAACACTTGAAAAAAAGTATCAAAGGCTCAGAAACAAGTCACCACTGTCACTATTACGTTTGCTATTATGATGATATCCCTGGCGCCTGCTCTGACTTGATTCAATGCCACCTTCTTATCTATGAGTGTTTAATACCAAGTTTGGTCCAGGGACTATGATAACAAAATCCATTTCCCCATACCTTTCAATATTCCATTTCATTTGTTATCTGTTGATTTAATTTCTACCTCAGCCCATCCCCTGATGGATACAGTCAGGAAGGAGCGCTGTAATTGTCAGTGCAGACTGTTTAGTGCCTAGGCCTTTGCACGGGCGAAATGCCCACAGACGTGTGATCAACATGAGAAGACTGTGTCTCTGAGTGTTCGGGATGACAATAAGAAATGGAGGAAATATGATCGCTCATCCCCTCGAGAGCAGATATGGATGAGGACTCTGTCTGCAGAGAAGCCCGCTATAACAAATAAGAAGGGACAGAGCTCCAATAAGGAGAACTCAGAAAACAGCTCCATGTCCCATCCTCCCCTACAATTCCTGGTAAACTGGAAGGTATTTCAAATGGTAGAGTTTCCTTGTACCCCGATCTCCCCAGATGCAGTTCTTTGGGGGAATAAAGTGATGGTTCATCCACTACACTTTAAATATTGTCATATAGAAATAGGATTTACCATCATATTCAAATCTTGAATTTAGAGAACACAAACCGGTTATAAGATATGATACATATTAAACACAGAGAAGAGAAAAACAGCCGCCACTGAGTTGGTTCTGACTCAGGGTGATCCCATGTGTGTCAGAGTAGAACCGTGCTCCTTGGAGTTTTCAGTGGCTGAGTTTTTGGAAGTAGATCACCAGACCTTTCTTCCAAGTGCCTCTGGGTGAACTTGAACCTCCTGGTTAACGGCAGAGGGTGCTAGAGATTGGAACCACCCAGGAACTCAGGCAAGATTGCATCATCTATCTGCATATCACAGGTTGGTAATGAGTCTTCCTCCAATCCTCATGCCACGCTTTCCTTTGTAGAATCCAGTTTCTTGGGTTATTTGCTCAGCATACAGACTGAGTAAGTATGGTGAAAGGATACAACTGTGGTACACACCTTTCTGACTTGAAATCATTCAAGTGTCCTCTTGTTCTAGTCGAATGACTACCTCTTGGTTTATGCACATAATATCAGGTACAGTATAAACAGTTTCACTTTTAATTCTTACAACAACCCTGAGCATTAAATGCCACTGTCCCCATTTTATAATGTGCAGCATTTAAAAGATATATACATTTCCCAAGGTCACATGATTAGTATAATGCAGAACCTGAATTTTAACCAGGGCTATCTGACTCAAAAAACACACACAAAAAAGCCTGTATATTGTCATCAGTCACCTAACGAAATGGACTGGCACAGTGACAGCAGCAATGAGCTCAACTGTGCAAGAATTGTGAGGAGAGCGCAGGACTAGGCAGTTTCTCTTTGTTACACATAGGGTCGCTATGAGTCAGAACTGTCTCTACAGCACCTGGCAACAACAATAACAAGGTTTTATACCCACTATGTCTACATAATATACAGCTTTAACATAAAATGTGAAACGTACGGTATGGGGCATACATAATAAAATACGCATATACTGTTTTTTTTTAAGCCAGTGGGACTACAGATAATATTATGTACTTTATTTAATTGTGGCCGTGCTATGTTTGCAATAATTATCATGATGTTTTCCTACTCGTATTTTAAATACAACCTACTCCTGGTTTTCTAATATTTTAAAGCAACCAGCACAAGGTCAACTTGACAAGAGATGAAGATGAAAGAGCAGTGCTTCATACATGTCAAGGCACATGACTCGAACTCATCTCTGGGTTACAGAAACAATCTGCACAAGTCACTGGGTTCCAGGGTCTGCATGGAGGCACCCTCGCAATGCATGATGGATGTTGTTATGTATGTGGTGCATATGAGAAATCAGCAGCTAACTGGTAAGAAAATGGCCTGTCCATTTCCAGAGAGAACAGATGTCAATCAACAAAGCAAACTGCGGTGCAAAATATACCAAGTACAAGCTGACGTGGATATGTTTTGAATACCTGCCTTAGGTTTTTTCATTCAAACCATTTCTTGATTGGCTCAATGAGGCAGACAAGAATGAAGGAAAAGCAGTATGTCAGTTAGCGTTTATTAAGTTCTTATTACTTGTCAGATGCTGTTCTAGGAGTCCTGGTGGCACAGTGCATTAAGCTTTGGGCTGTTAAACAAAAGGTCGTGATCAAACCCACCAGACACTCTGAGGGAGAAGTATGAGGCCATCTGTTTCACTAAGGATTACATTTCTACTCTCTTCTAGAGGGTCGTTGAGTTTGGAACTGGTTAGATGGCAGAAGGTTTGGGTTTGATTCTTGGTGCTTTGAACCTGATAAAGCATTTGTGGTTGGTGTTAAGTGCGGTTGAGTCTGTTTCGGCTCATAGTGAGCCGGTATGGTGTTTCTAAGGAGTGACTGGTGGGCTTGAACCACCGACCTTTCAGTTAGCAAGCCAGTGCTGATCCTATAGTACCACTCCAGGACTCTGTATAATCCATTACAACCTCTGTTTTACATACAAGAGACTGCAGGCCGGCCGCGTGAGCTGATGTTCTCTGCTTGTCCCTCTTTCTCACCCCTCCACCACCCTCTGCTTTGTGTCCCAGACACTAGACTCCATGAACGGCATTCACCAGATCCCTTGACCATCAGCTTCTAGCTGATTCAGCCAATGAGAGGTCAGGCAAAGGAAGACTTCAGCCAACTGGGACATGGGGAGGCAGAGAGATTGGTGTGTGTTTAGCTTGCCTCCACCCCAATGAGCTATGGGCAGGCAGGGGCTGGGTTTCTCCACTGAAAACCACAGTTCCTGTCAGGGAGCCTTCTTGTACAACTCTTACTGGGTTCTGGCAATTTCTCTGTCTTTTTATGTCTCTGTGTATATATGTGTGCATGTGTGTACGTGCAAATTTATGTGCTTGTGTGTACATGTATGTGTGTTTGTGTGCATGTCTATGCCTGTATGTACAGGTCTGTGTATGCATTGTATATGTGTATGTGTGTATAGTATACGTGTGTACTGAATATGTGTATTGTGTATGTGTGTATATGTGTACTATATATATATACATACATGTACTGAATATGTTTGTACTGTATATGGATGTATATGTGTACTATGTATGTATAGTATATGTGTATTGCATATGTATGTATCTTATGTGTGTACATATGAGAACTGTATGTGTATACAGTATATGTGTACTGAATGTGTACTGTATACATATGTATACGTGTACTGTATGTGTGTATAGTATATGTGTACTATGTGTGTACTGTATATGTGTGTGTCATATATTGTTGTTGTTAAGTACCGTAGAGTCGGTTCAGACTCATAGTGACCCTGCACAGGGTTTCCAAAGTTGCAAATCTTTACGGGAGCAGAAAGCCTCATTTTTCTCCTGCGAACAGCTGGTAGTTTTGAACTGCCGACCTTGAGGTTAGCAGCCCGATTCGTAACCACTACACTACCAGAGTGTGTATATATGTGTACTGTATGTGTGTACAGTGTGTGTATGTACTGAATATGTGTGTATATGTACACTGTATGTGTGTATATGTATGTACTATATGTGTGTATGTATATGTGTATACTATATGTGTATGTATGTACTGCATGCATGTACAGTATATGTGTGTACTGTATGTGTGTATAGTATATGTGTGTATAGATATGTGTGTACTGTATTCGTGTCTAGTACATGTGTGTACTGTGTATAAATGTGTATTGTATGTGTGTACAGTATATGTGTACTGCGTAATTGTATAGTATATGTGTACTATATGTACAGCATATGTGTTTATATGTGTGTGTATGTATATGCACTTGTGTGTATGTGTGACTGCGTGTATGTGCCGTGTGTACCTATGTGCCTTGTGTGATGGTGTATGTGTGGGCATGTCGTGTGTGCTGTGTGTGACTCTGTGTGTGCTGTGTGGCTATGTGTGTGTATGATGAGAATTCTGCAGTTGCTAGCTCAGGTGCTTCAACACCTACAGTGCTTTTCCGAAACCTAGCCACACCTTTGAACACCTCAGTCCCCCCTTTCTCGTGGTCACCTTTTTCTGGCCATGAATCTGCTAGGGAAGGTGAACCAAAATTTTTCTCAAGGTGACACAGGTAAGTCCAACAGGGGACCCTGAAGGATGAGCAGGACTGGAGGAAACGAGGGGTAGGCTGAATTTGGTTTTGGATAAACTGAACTTGGGGTGCTCGCTCCACAACCTGGCAGGAAGCCGGACAGACAGTTAAACTAAGGATCTCGAGACGGTCCCTGGTGGTGCACTAGTGAAGTGCTTGGCTGTTACCAAAAGTTCTGCGGTTCGAGGGAGAAAGATGTTTCCGTCTGCTCCCGCAGAGATGACAGCTCTACCCTAGAACCACAACAGGCTCACTGTGAGTCCGAACCGACTGGACAACAAAGGAGTTCTTTTCAGGGCTCTCAGGAGAAGACTGGGCTGAGGCTACGGATGGATACGGAAGTGAAGCCATAGCACTGGGTGAGAGCTCCCGCAGAACACATTCCAAATGAGATCAGTTAGCAGACTGAAACGTGAGCCCCGAGAGAAGCCAATATTGAAGGACAGGGAGGCAAACTGGACAGACAGACTGAATCTAGAGAAGTAGAGGAAATTCTTGGTGACGCCAGGCTCCTACAAGCTTAGAATGAGAAGATGTTAAAGAAGCAAGACCAGAACAGCAGGGACTGGAAAGTTTGCATCACATTTACAATGAGGAGACCATCAGTGGATGACGTTAACAGGTCTTAAGGTTATAGACAGCTAGTACAAGACTTTGGAAATCACTCTCTCTAGGGGCTTAGCAGTTGTCCTATATCAGTGTTTGAATGCTTGGATACCTTGATAATTAGTCACTACAGACTTGATTCAGATTCACCGTGACCTCTGGTGTGTCCAAGTAGAATTGTGCCCCACAGGGTTTTTCATGGCTGAGTTTTCAGAAGAAGACTGCTAGACCTTTTTTCCAAGGTATCTCTAGGTGGACTCAAACCTCCAACCTCTCAGTGAGCAGCTGACCCACCCAGGGTTTCCTGATACCTGCTCATTTCATCAGAAGAGCCCATTGTTTAGGATCTTTCTGGATGGGCTCTTCTAGTCTCTTACCTCTTGCTTCCCTGACAGGAATCTAGAGTTTCTGTAAGTCTGGAAGAATTAGAAAACGTGTGGGTCTTTAAAGTTAGAGACTCAGGAGCTAGTTTAAGAAAGAAGGAAGAATGCATCACCTGTGGAGCTTCTGAGCAGCAAGCAAAGATACCCTAAACAGAACTTCTCAACTATCTTTAGGGGAAGACAGTTCCATTCCCCTCACCTCTACTCCACCCCCCAATACTTTGTGGACCAGTAGTTTTTTAATATAATAATTAATTAATAGAAGTACAGTTACCACATGAGGGGTGGTCTTGTGGGTTTGATATATACCTGCCTGCTACCTATGACTGTAGAAGAATGGAATCTGAGCTATAGTGTCACAAAAGACTAACAAACTTGTGATGGAAAAAGTACAGCCAGAATGCTTCTTAGAAGCTAGGATGGCGAGACTTTACCTATCACATTTCTGACATGTTATCAGGAGAGACCAGGAGACCAGTCTCTGGAGAAGGACACCATGCTTGGAAAAGTGGAGGGTCTTTGAAAGGAGGAAGAACCCCGACGCGATGAATTGGCACAATGGCGGCAGCAATGGGCTCAAGTTAACAATGACTGTGAACTGGCCCAGGGCTTGGCAGTGTGTTGTTCTGTTGTGCAGAGGGTCGCTATGACTCAGAACGGATTCAGCAGCACCTAACACATCTGGGTTGAGTTCTGGGTGACATTATCATGTATGTTAAGTCTCAGGTCGCTGTCTCCTGCTGCCTGCTTCTTATGCAAATAAGTTCCTTTAGTATTTTTCTGTAAGAGTGGTTTAGTTTTTACAAATTATGTTAATTTGTTTATCTGAAAATGTTCTCATTTCACCATCATATCTTACAGACGATTTTTCTGAGTATATGATTCTTAATTGGCATTTTTTTTTTCCTTTCAGAGTTTTATATATGTTATTCTGTTTTTTTTCTTGCATGTGTGGTTTCTTCTAAGAAATCAGAGCTCAATCCTAACCATTCTCCTTTATAGGTCGTTTTTCATTTTTCCTGAAGCTGCTCTCAGTATTCTTTCCTCATCTTTGGTTTACAAAAGTTTAATTATAAAATGCTTTGGTGATTTTCTTTTGGGGGTCTAGCTTCTCATCTTTTATGATGCTTGGGAAGCTTTCTTTCAACAACTCTTAGGCAATTTTCGGGCATTCCAATAACACGTACGTTTTTCCTCTTCACAGTATCCCACATACATCTTAGCCTTTTGTTGGATTTTTGTTTTTGTTCTTTTTTCTCACTGATCTTCTAACAGACAGATACTGAGAGATTTGTCTTCAGACTCACCAATTCAACTTTCCATTGCTTCAATTCTACCTCTTTGTCCTTTCAGTGTATTCTCTATTTCTGAAGTCTTGGTATTCATTTTCTGTTGTTCTAACTTCTGGTTTTATGTGGTTTCCAATTCTGCCTTTAGTCTGTCACAGTTTGTTCCTGCAGTCGTACACTGAATTCTTCTACAGTTTTGTCTGTTTTCCTTGGTCCCATCCGTAGCTTTCTCAATCACTGCCTCTGTCCATTAAAGGGACCGAAACAGCAATCTTTTAAATTTTTACTTCAGTAGTTTCGATACTATTTCTAATATTCTATTTTCTATCTCTCTATCTTGGTGACTTGTTTGAGGCAATGTGTCTTGTTTCTTTGTGTAAGCCTAAGTTACTCTGTTTTCTCCAAGACAAGGTGGTCTTTCTATTTAAATGGTGAGTGTATGTGTATTGGTGTGTTCTCAGGCACTCACCACCTGTCAGATGGGATAGAGACAGGAAGTGTGATCGCAGTTCTCTGCCTGTTGTTTCTAAAGTGTAGTACAGGGTAGGTCCACATGTTCCAGAAACAGGGGTGATATGCCCAGCACATGACTGCAGGTAGAGCAGAAGCTGTACAGTAGGGGGGTACCATGCCTGGGGGCAGGCACACCTTAGTCCTCCAACTGACATCTCTGCTCTCAAACACTTTAAAGAGGACTTGTGTAGTGTAATACGTCATTTGATTGCTTGACTGCTGCTTCCATGAGTGTTGATGGTGAATCCAAGCAAAATGGAGATAAACATAGACTAATGAAAAATAAACAGAGCCTCAGTAAACCGTGGAGGAAATTTCAAGTGATCCAGCCTGTATTGAGGGGGAATGGGAAATGACTTATGGGAAGCAGAGCATTTGGAGAAAGAGCATCTGAACGTGAGAACAAGTCAGAGTATTGGTACAAAATCACAAAAGCCTTTTATCACACAAAACCATGAAAACATCAAACTATTGCTTTTCAGCATAGCCGCCATCTGGTTTCCATGGCTAGTAGGGTCAATGAGTCAGAAGGGCAATGATAAAGAGATGGATTGGCACAGTGGCAGCAGTGATGGGCTCAAGTGTAGCAACAGTTGTGAAATTGTGAGGATGGCTCAAGATGGTGCCATGGTTCATTCTACTGTGCTTGGCACAGGACTTGGAATTGACTCGATGGTACCTAACACCACCACCGCCAACCCTTCTCCTTCTAACACGTCTTGTTAAGTGTCGCCAAGTCAGTTCCGACTCAGAAAGAGCATCTTCTTGATCTCAGGAAATAACACACGCTAAAATACTGGATTGTAAATGGATGTGATATTACTTAACTGCTCAAATGTTTTAGAGAAAAATGCACATAGACAACGACGAATCCAATGAGTCAAAACGGGAAGTGGTGAATCTAGGTAAAGGGCAGATGGAATTTCCTGGCAGATTTTCTGAAAGTTGGAAATGACAGCAAATCAAAGGATATGAGAGAGAAGACTGACATAGAAAGAGAGAAAAGAAGGAGAAGTCTAGGTTGCGATTCCCAAACAACAGGGCCTCAGGCCAAGCTGTTAAAGTTTCATGAGATCTCAGATAAACAAGCCAAGGCCGAGCCTGAGTTGCCAGGTGCTGACAGGCAGAAAGTGATGATTACAAGTCTGAAAACCAGAGAGCTTGTTTAGACCATAAAATTGGAAGTTAAAAAAACTCATGTTGAGCTGTAGGCAATTTAATTCCTTGGCATATATTATTCTGAAGGTTGCTTTATAATTACAAGCATAACTAATATAAAGTTACATACTTTGTTAGTAAAGATTCTGTGTAGTAGAAAAATGCACCAGACACTGGTGTGAACATTTCCAGGCATGTGTGTGCTGCACACAGGGTGTGTGGCATTTCCCTGAATCTTTCCAACAGCCCTACCAGGTGGATGTTACCATCTATTATTTACAGAGGAGGGAACTGAAAGGTTGTCTTGCCCAAGGTCATATGGCTAGAAAGTGTTTCCAGGGGAAGAGTGGATTGGGCAGAGAGAACACAAAGTGGATGCTGTTCTATCTCATTTACTCTCCCCTCCAGAAGAACAGAGCTCCTTGAGGACAGAGACCTTTGTGTCTCTTGTTCAGAGTTATATCCCAGGACCTAGAATACACATGGCCATTAAGAAAGTGCTCAGTAAGTAGCTAATGAATGAACAAATGGATTCCCCTCTGGTTTTTGCCGAGAGCTAGGTCACTGCCAGCCTAGTGGATTAAGAGCTAGGCTGCTACTCTCAGTTCAGCAGCTCCAGTCTATCAGTTCTCTGAGGAAAACAGAACTCTTTCTCCTCCTGTAAAGATTTACAGCCTCAGAAACCCTAGATAGGGTTGCTGCGTTGGAAGTGACTTGGTGGCACACAATCAACCAAGCACAAGTCATTGGTAACTTCTGACAACAGTCATCATGGTGGGATGACGGAGATATATGGTAGATTGGAGTTGGTTGAAAAGAGGAAGTAAAGACGGTACGTAAAGCCAGTTGTTTTCAAGGAACTTTACTCTGCAGGACAGAGAAGGAACTGGATCTCCGGAGGGGATCAGAGTCCCTGGAAGAACATCCTCTTGGTGTGATGGTTAGATGCCACTGAATTGGCCCCTGACTCATGGCAACCCCATGCACAAGGGAACAAAATGCTGCCTAGCCATGTGCTCTCCCCATTGTGATCCGTAGAGTTTTCACTGGCTGGTTTTCAGAAGAAAACAGTCAAGTCTTTCATCCTAGTCAGCTTTAGCTTGGAAGTGACACTAAAGCCGGTTCAGCATCACAGGGACACATAAGCCTTAACTAATAGGTGGCTGTGAAGCGGTGCATGGGCTGAGGATGGAACCTGGGTCTCCCAACACCGCTGAGCCACCAATGACCCTGGAACACCTTCTGGGCACTCTTGAGTCCTATTTGTAAAGCAGTAGGATGATCCAGTTAAGGTGGAGAAATAAGGCAGGGGGAGAAAGGGGAGGTCAGGATGAGAATTCCATATTGAGTGAGTCTGGACAGAGGAGAGAGGCTGAGATTAGAGAGCTGGTGGAGACAGTGAATATTAGCGATGGTGGCGAGTATATTTTGTCCTTGCCACATCCTACACGAACAGCAGACAAGGGCTAGGGCTGTCAATCCTGAGAGGACATTCAAGGTCCCTGTATGAGAACCTGTTTGTATAATTTTCCTTTAGAGGAAACCCCACAAAAATCTCTCCTTTCTCTAAGAAGCATCTAGAAAGCTCAGTTCAAGAAGACATTCCCCTGTGAATAAGCTTTTACCTGCTATGTGTCAAGGAGCCCTGGTAGCACATGGATTGCAAGCTGGACTGTTAACGGCAAGGTCAGCAGTTCAAATCTACCAGCGGCATTTTGGGAGACAGATGAGACTTTCTGTTCCGTTAAAGATTTACAGCCTTAGAAGCCCTGTATAGGGTCACTATGAGTTGAAACCGACTCCATGCACACAACAGGGTTATACCTTGTGCTTTTAGCATGTGGCCTCATTGAAAATGCACACTGTATAATGATTAGGGTTCTCTGTCAACTTGACTAGGCCAGGATTTCCAGAAGTTTAGCTGAGATGTACTTATTCCCATGGTGATGAACCCTTGTACAGGCTTAGTTAACTCTATGATGAGTGGCCATGAACATCCAATTAATTGAGATGCTGTTTCCTTGGGGGTGTGGCCTGCTCCGAATATAATGGAAACATGGGAAAAGCTCTCTCTCTTCCACTGGGGACCTGGGACTCTACAATTGTAAGCCATTTCCCTTTATAATAAGCTTCTCTTTATATATACATATTTATGTTTCACTGGTTTTGCTTCTCTAGAAAACCTGGCCTAAGTGTGTATTATAAAGCTGGGTCTAGACTACCAAACATTTTGAAAATTACACAAACAAAAGTAAACAAAATAGATGAATGGGACATACTAAAAATTGAAAACTTACGTGCATCAAAAGACTTCATCAAAAGAGTGAAAAGGGAGTCCACAGAATGGGGGAAAAAAAATCTTTTGCAATGACACATCAGACAAGAGACTAATTTCTAAAATATATAGCAACCTACAACATCTCTACAAGAAAAGGACAAATAACCCAATTAAAAAATGGGCATAGGACATGAATAGACACTTCACCAAGGAGGAGATCCGGGCAGCCAACAAACATATGAAGAAATGTTCACGATCACTAGCCATTGGAGAGATGCAAATCAAAACAACACTGAGATATTATCTCACACCAGCAATTACAGCAAAGATCAAAAAAGTAGAGGACAATAAGTGCTGGTGAGGATGTGGAGAGACTGGGACCCTCCTGCATTGCTGGTGGGATTGCAAAATGATCCAACCACTCTGGAAAACAATATGGTGCTTCCTCAGAAGGTTGGAAATACAGATATCTTATGATACAGCAATTCCTCTACTTGGTATTTATCCACAAGAAATACGAGCCATAACATGAGTAGATATATGCACACCAATGTTCACAGCAGCACTATTTACAAAAACAAAAAGATGGAAACAGCCTAAGTGCCCATCAATGGAAGAATGGATAAATAAACTTTGGTACATATACACCATGGAATATTATGCTACCCTGAAGAACAACAAGGAAGCTGCAAGCCACTGCATACCATGGATGAACCTTGAGGACATTATGCTGAGTGAAATCAGTCAGTCACAAAAGGAGAGATAAATACAGCATAGGACCATTACTGTAAATGACTAGGAAGAAGCACCCATACTAAAAGGGGAGTACATTTTTTGTTGTTGTTGGTTACCGGGGTATATGGGGCGGGGTGAGGGGAGGGAAGGGAAAGTGGAGCACAGGGGAGGGAATAGGCACAGAATATTTTGGTGCTGGGTGGGGCATACACTAGAAGGGAAAGGGGAACGGGAAAGCAAAAACAAGGCAGATGGGAGAACAGCTAGGCAGGTTTACATGGGCTCAATAGGACAGAGGTAAATAAACATGTAAGCACAACCGTGGAACAGGGCTCTGGGATACAAAGACTGAAGCATTGTTTGAATGGGTAAAAGTGGGGAAATGATATTAAGATGCTTGGCTGTCTTTTGAATCTTGGTTTCCCTTACCTACTATTGTAAAATAGACACTTGAAAGGAAGAGAGAGGAACTACCAGAAACATCACTATAGAAAGCTTGTAAGTCCGTCTTCGGCCTATAACCAACTGGAATACCTAAAATGGAGCTAGAATTTGCCAAGTGAAGGAGGGTCCCTGCAGAGCCTTTGCACTGCACAAGACCACAGGTGGAATCCTAATCCCCATCCAGAATCTTCTGAGGTGGGAAATTTCCACTTGAAAGGAGAAACAGACCAGTCTGGAGCAGCTGGAAGAACAGAAGATACTTCTTGAAAGAAAGACCAGCAGGAGAAATAAAAAAACAATAACAACAGTCTAACTGACTACAAGAACAAGCAAGTTGTTCCCCAGGGAGTCATCAAGGCAAGTGGTCAGGTCCCCTCAAGGCAAACCCTCTTCTGACTGAAACTCAAGTGGAATACACTAGCAGGCATATGGTCCTGCTGCTGACCACAATGATCACCGATAAGGGGAAGTGGGGGAAAAACAGCAATGAAGTTGTAAAGTAAGTCTGACCACAGTCAACAGACTCCTGTTAACCTGGATTGAGACCTGGTTAACCAGCAGTGTAACGAGACCTGGGGGACTCCTGGGCCCAGGGGCAGGGACATGGCCCCAGAGGACTAAATGGAGTGTGAAGCATCCAGCTGATACGAAGTGAGGAGAGATGCACAAGAACACCCACACTTGCAGATAGTACCCATTTGACCTGGCATCAATCAATGCTTGGATGATCAGAACACGACTAGAGGAAGAAAGAAGAGGAATAACAAAAAAGGAAGACTAACCCACTACAATGGATGAACTTGACCTATGCTTGTGGATGCAGTATGATAAAGGAGTGGACAAATCTTTACAGTGAAGATCACTGCCACCCCCTTGGTATACAGGGTCGACAGGGATGGGGATCTTAGACATTGGCTACCCAAACTGCGGGGGCTACAAAGGCAAGAAGTGACTGGCTTACAAGCTTTTAATAGGGAACCTACCTCCAGAAGATACAGGGAAAGGTAGAATCTCCACTGATTTGTTTCCAACCTGTCTGGATGGGGTTGATAAAAGGCACTCCTGTGGTTCAATAGGGAATGATT